>NW_004955423.1:15647833-15796314 GCF_000276665.1 Chinchilla lanigera
TCCCTGTCCCTGTCCCTATCCCTATCCCTATCCCTATCCCTATCCCTATCCCTATCCCTATCCCTATCCCTATCCCTATCCCTATCCCTGTCCCTGTCCCTATCCCTATCCCTATCCCTGTCCCTATCCCTATCCCTATCCCTATCCCTATCCCTATTCCTATCCCTATCCCTATTCCTATCCCTATTTATATTTTTGACTGTTCCTTCTTACATGTCTCTTCTTGGACTTCATTTCTCACACCAGTGTCTTTGGTTATCAAATCACAACCCTTGCCCTGGTCATAGCTCTCAGTGGACATCTCAGCTTTTTCTTTAAGCAACTGCATATTGCTCACAAATAAATTTGGCCACGTCCTCTGTGACTTAGATATAGTTTCAACACTTTCAGCTATCAAGAATGTGCATTGGTAACTTGCAATGTTTCACGACAACTTTGTATGGATCCTGCAGAACTGTATCCATTTCCTCTTGAGGTGTTTGTAATAATGACTGCCTCATCACACGTGTGTTTCCAAACCGTTTAGTATGGGGCTCTACTTGTGCCACTGTGCCAGGAGCTACCGCTGACTGATAGTGCAGAGGTTTTGTCACTTTACCACCACTGTTGCTGTGCTGCTTTTCCCTACACATGTTTAAGCACCAGATGGTAGCCCGGCCCCTCATGCTTTGGCCTTTTGCTCTCTGAACTTGATCTGGGTTTGTGCTGGCTTTGGACGGCTTGATGCTACTCCATCCTTCAAACCTGGGCTTCACCATCTTGCTGATGGGACAGGGACCATTCTGGTTTACTTGATAGTCCAGCTTGGAACTTTCTAAGGTCAGCCAAGTTGACCCATGTGAACCACACCAGACTACGAGTGCAAGAATACCAAGTTTCTGCATTGAATTGATCATTGTGAAGACCTAGCTTTTGATTTGGTTGATTTTCTGTTTTTAATTTCATGGATTTCTGTTATTAGTTCATTTCTTCTTTTCTTCTTTGGATTTAATTTGTCCTCCTTTTTCTAGTTTCTTAAGGCAGGAGCTTGTACTCTGGATAGTACCTCTCCTGTGTTTTCTAATATACGCATCCAGTGTATATATAATATACACATCTGGCCCTGTACATTTTACTGTCAGCACTAATTTTGCCACATCCTACAATTTTTTTGGTTATATTTTCCATTTTATTTTTTTCATTTTCATTTAGCTCAAAGTATTTTAAGAGAGATTTCTCTTGAGATTTCTTCTTTGACTCTTTGTTATTTAGAAACATGCTGCCTAGTCACTAAGTATTTTGAGATTTTTCATTCGTATTTCTGTCATTGATTTCTGATTTAATTCCATTGTTATCTGAGGACAGACCCTGTATTGATTCTTTTAAACTTATTAATGTGTGTTTTGTATATTTTATAACTCAGAATGCATTCTGTCTCAGTGAATGTCCCGTGTGTTTGAGGAGAATGTACATTCCATTGTTCACCGCAGGTTCTGTTCATCTGAACTACATCCTAACTGATTTTCTGCCTACTGGATCTGTCCACTTCAGAGAGAGGACGTTGAGGTCTCCAGCTGGAATGATGAACTTACCAATTTCTGCCAGTGTTTGTTAATGTTGTTTTGATGTTCTGTCGTTAGATACACTCATGTTAAAGACTATTATGTCTTCCTGGAGTATCAGCTCCTCTGTCATTATGTAGTGTAATGCCATTTTTAAATCTCTGATGATTTTCTTTGCTTTGAAGTTTGATCCATCTTTAATCAATGTAGGCACTCCTGCTTTCCTTCTATTAGTTTTGTTGTGGTGCATCTCATTACTTTACTTTTAATCTACATGTGTATGTATATTTAAGCCAAGTTTCTAGTAGCAATATATAGTGGAATGTGAGTTTGTGACCCACTCCGATGGTCTCTGTCCTAGAATTGGTACTTTTAGAGCACTGGCATATAAACTGATCAGTGCTGCAGCTGGATTAGTGTCTACCATACTGTTATTCTTTTCCACCTGTTTCCCTTGCTCTTTGTTCCTGCTTTTGCCTTCCATACTTTCTTTTGTCTAGTCATTTTCGGTTGCTCTAACACACCACTCCAGGTTGACCCTTTATGAAAAGAGAAGTTTATTTAGTTCACAGTTTGGGGGACTCAGGAGTATGGCACTGCCATGTGCTTGTCTCTGGCTGCATCGGACATGGCAGAGTGACTCTGGGCCGGGATGACTCTTTTTACAACAACTCACTCTTACAGAAACTGAGTGGGTCTCAGGAGAAGTCATTTATCCCCCAGTGACCTTGTCACCTCCCACACCACTCCACCTCTCACGGATCCCCCTCCTGTACACACGGCCATGCTGAGCTCCGAGCTTCCAGCACTGGGTGGGTGACTCCCTCAAACCGTGTCTGAACCACAGCACTGCCTCTGGAGTGGTAGCTCAGCACTGAACACGATCCATTTACAACTCCTCCAAGCCCACTTCCAATAACATCACACTACCTCACAGGTAGTGCAGCTCCCTTGTCATGACAAAATACTCTTTAATTCCTCCTTCTGTCCCTTGTATAATTGCTGTCATTTATCATACATATACACATATAGATACACACACATATATGTATGTACACACATACATAATCAAATACATTGTTGCTATTATTTTGAACATTTACCTGTTAATTAAGAATATGAAAAATAAATTTTTATTTTCCTGTCACTGACTCATTCTTGGAGGCTGTTTTCTTTTTTGGTACCAGGAATCGAACTCACGACCTTGCGCTTGCCTGGCAAGCACTGTGCCACTGCCTCATATCCCCAGCCTTCCTCCTTTCTTTATGGAGATCTCAGTTCCTGAACTGTATCATTTTCCTCCTCTCTAAAGAGTTTTTAAAAAGCATTTCTTGCTAGGCAGGTCAATTGGCTATAAATTCCCTCAATTTTTCTTTGTTGAAAGTCTCTCTTTTTATTTTTGAAGGATAATTCTGTGAGGTATAGAATTTTAGGGTTTTTTCCTTTTTAACACTTTATGTCATTCCCTTCTCTTTTTCACTTGCAAGGTTCTGAAGAGAACTCAGGTATAATTCTTATTTTTGTTCCTGTACAGGTAAGGTGTTTTCTCTCTCTGGTTCTTTCAAGGAGAAAGATAATAATATTAAAATAAATTTGTTTGTTTGAATTTATTTATTTATTTATTTATTTTTCTTTGAGACAGGGTGTTGTATGTATGTAGTTCAGGCTGGCCTTGAACTCATTATGTAGCTTAGGCTGAACCTGGACTCACTGCAATTCTCCTGCCTCAGCCTCCTGAGGGCTGGGATTACAGGTGCGCACCCCCACGCCTGGCAAGATTTTAAAAATGTCCTGCAGGCTGAGACGCTCTCCCTAGGTGTCGTTCTGATGTGTTTTTGGCCTGCAGCCTTGGCTTGGCACTCTCTGAGCTTCCTGGACTGTGGTTTCATGTCCTGCATTATTGTTTTGTCAGGGAGGGAGTGGAATTCAGTCATTATTACTTCAAACATTGCTTTTGTTCTTTTGTTTTTCTTCTCTGGTTTTTCCATTATGCATGCTACACCTTTTGTAGCTGTCCCACAGTTGTTGAATATTCTGTCCCCACTCCCCGCCAATAGGCTTCTTTTCTCATTTATTTTTAGTTGTGGAAGTTCCTACTGTCATCTTCACAAGCCCAGAGGTCCTGGGTCTATGACAGAGAAACCCATCAAGGGCATCCTTCACGTCTGCCTCAGTGTTTCTGACCTCTAACCTTTCGATTCCTTTTCATAATCTCTGTCTCTCTGCTTACATTACTCACTGTTCTCACGTGCTGTCTTCTTTCTCTTTCATGAGAGTCCTAAGCATGTTATTCAGTTTTAACAAATTCCTGCCTTGATCATTCCTCCATTCCCTCCACATATGCCTCAGGTTCAGACGTTTGTTCTCTGTAGCCACACTGTGTCTGGTCCCGTGCTATGCTTTATTGTTTCCTCTTAATGGATGGGCATGATGTACACGGGCAAAGGAACTGCAGAACAGCACTGGGTCTCAGCCTTTTGGTGAGTCTGGGTCACAGAACTGTGACTGTCACTGGTGGTTCTTGTTTTTTTATCCCTTTGGATGAGACAGGGCAACTAGATGGGGAAGGCCTTGGGCCTTTTCTGCTCCTCCCGGTGTCTGCCTCTGGTAGGAGAGTTCTTCAGGCCTTGTGAAGAAGAACAGAATGCCCGGCATATTTCAGTGGTTTTCTTCCTCCCCCTTCGAAACCTGGGGGGATTTTTTCTGATACTCAATGTGAGAACCTGACATTGCTCTCTTTGCATGGTGATGGTCACAAGGGTGTGGGGCCTCCCTCAGCCTGGGTTCCTCTGAGACTCATCTACACCAAGTCCCCAGCAATTGCCCTTGTTCATTTTTTCCACCTGGCACTGGCTCCTGTGGGGATTTCTGTGAAGGTAAGCAGTGGTTTTCTAGATTTGCCCATCTGCTCTCCAAGTTTTGGAGTAGTGGTTGGTCCTGTGCTCTTACTTCTCTCACGGGTGCAAGAAGGTTGATTTTTCAGTTTGCTGAGCTTCTTACGTGCTGTTAGGAAAGAGTGGCAACCTCTAAGCTCCTCATCTGACAGCGCAGAAATGGGAAGAGCTCAGACAAGTAGCACTTACTGAGCTGAAGAAGTCAGCTATGGGCCTCTCTAGCCCTCAACAGGAGCACGGATAAAGAAAATGTGGTATCTATACCCAATAGAGTACTGCTCTGCCACAAAGAAGGGAATATTGAGTTTGTAGGAAAATGGATGCACTTTGAGACCACTATGTTAAGTGAAATAAATCAGCTTTAATACCACAGTTTCTTATATAAGAAAAATATATATGTGATAGAAGAAGTCAGGAGATTCCTCAGGATGAATGCAATCATTATGTACCATAAATATGTACTAATAAAAAATAAAAAAAATTATATATATATAGTTAGAAAAAAAGAATCAGCTCTGGAGGATCCCTGATACCTGAGAAGTCCGGTGGAAGTCAGGTCTGGGGGCAAAGGGGAGGTCTCCTATTCTTTTTTTAATTTTAGTTTTTCTACTAGTCCGGGGCTGTAGTACATAACGATTACATTCCTTGGGAGTTGTGCATGTTGAAACACATCTTAATTCTTTTTGCATCACCTTCCCCTCTCCTCCTTCCCCCTCCCTCCATCTCTTGTTCCCCTTCCCATTAGCAAAAGATCTCCCTGTTGAGGACTCCTGATTTTGAGAATTTGCTCCTTTTGAGATACCCTGCACGCCCTGCCTCAAATAGCAGTTCTTTTAAGAAGGGTTGTCAGTATTTCCTAGAAGAGGAAACTGAAGCTCAGAGGAAGTTTAGATGTTATCCCCCCCAATCACTCATAAGTAAAAGAATTCCTTGTCTTGGATTTAAAAACGGTGGGTATTCTTGAGCATCTGCCACATTCCAAGCTGTGCAGCAGGCACTGACGTCACACAGAGCGGGGTGCAGTCCATGGAATGCAGTCGAGTATTGCAATACAGGTATCATGTGGCCGCAAAACAGGCTAACAGCGTATGGGGGAGTGTCTGGTCCCAATGGTGGACTGGGGGCAGTCCCAGATGAAGGAAAGGGGTGCTGGAAGTTTTGCTTCAGAGGGAAAGGACCCACAGCACAGCCCGCTAGAAGGAAGGGCAAATGGATCACTGTGGGTGGAGCAGTCAGTGTGTTCTGCTGATTGGCAAGGGATGAGTCTGGAGAGGAATGAAGGGGTCTGATTCTGATTTGGGAGTTTCCACGTGTTATGCCAACAGGTTCTCTTTTAACTGTGAAATCAATGGGGAGCCAAGAAGAGTTATAAGCAGTGCATCTCCACGACTGAACCGATTTCACAAAGATCATGTTGGCAGATGAGACCAGGGCCAGGGAGCTAGATTGGGAGGCTGTCCCTGTGGTCCCAGAGAGGGACTGAGGACATGAACCAGGCAGGGGCAGTGGAACGGGAGAGGAGGGGACCATGCCTGGCCAGGAGAACTGACGAGTGTCCTGACCTCGCTGATGTAGGGAAGGAGGGAAAGAAGCGGGCTGGGAACACACCTTGCTTCTGGCTTGGGCAGCGGGGGTGATGGTGATCATTCACAGAAATAGAGGAGGCAGAAGGAGGAGCAGGTTTTGTGGGGGAAGATTGTGCACTGGGTTTTGGACATGTTTTGTGGCAACGCTCATGGGAAATCCAGCCAGTGCTGCTCAGCAGGCAGACATGTGCAACAAGGGCTCTCCAGGGAGCTCTAGGAAGCTGAAACCTTGGCCGCTCCAAGCTTTGCAAAGGAGAACCCATGTGGTGAGGAGCAAGGGGCCACAGTAGATGCTGGGGGGCACTCATGTATCAATAATGGACCAGTGAGGGGTTCAGGAATGTGAGCAGAGAGTAGGAGAGAATGGCCACATGGAGGGCTGTGCTGCAGCCCATGGGCAGAGCAGGAGCCTTTCGGCTGAGGCTGGCATCACCTCTCCCTTTCTGGGCACACAAAGAAGCTCCATTTTCCTCTTCCTGGCATCTAGATGGAGCCAATGACCAGGATGTGAGATGAGGTCATATGCAAATATGAAAGAGGTCATATGCAAATAAGAGCAGAGGTTCCTTCTTCAGGATCTTCTCCCTACCCATGATCCTTTTGGAGGTTCTTTATAAAAGGGCATAGCTAGGCGTGGTGGTGCATACCCATAATCCCAGCATTCTGGGAGGCTGAGGCAAGCAGAGTGCAAGTTTGAGCCCAGGCCGGGCAGTTTAGGCCTAAAAAGACAGCAGCAATGGACCTTGGGGGCACTGCCCTCTTGTTCTTGGAGTGACCATCCTGCTGGCAGGATGCATCTTCTCTCTTTTTCCTTCAAAGCACCGTTCTCTTCCTAAGCATTTCTTTTGTGCTTCTTCCTCTTTTCCCTTTTCTTATTTCTGCCCTAAAATAAATGGTAATCTTTCACATTCACCGACTGTTCTGCTCAATTCATTGATCGGGACAAGCAAGAACCTGGAAAACACTGCTGGTCCCTACCCTATCCGAGGACGCCAGCACAGTCTGGCCCAGAGGAGGGGAAGCCATGGCCCCTGTGCTGCAGCCGGCTGTTTGTTATCACTGAGAGCTCTAAAAGGTTCGCCATCAGTGGTCCATCCCATCGATCTTGACCCTGGCTCTGACTGAGGTCAGATGGCTGAGTGTGATCGCAAGTTCTACCTCTTACTTTTTCTGTTTTTGTAGTGCTGGAATCAAACCCAGGGCCTTGTGGAGGCTGGGCAAGCACTCTGCCACTGAGCTACCCCAAGCCCTGGCTTCTATCTTCTTCCTGTTTTGTGATATAAGGAAGAAACTCAATGCTCATAAAATAGTGACTGAATAAACATATGAAATGTATGCCCAGCCATCATGCATGGACACTGGCCATATCTGCTTATTTGCGACATGAACTGCCCCCCACAGCATGCTGGCTCGGCTGTCAGCCGTGGCTGAGGGGCACGGTGATTTGGAGGAGCTTTCTGACACCCTTCGTTAACAATGAAGCCCAAGCAGGGAGTGGGATCATTTGCTAACTATTTTGGATCATTAAAATATGACAGTAACCAGTTTGAAGATATCAATATGTAACACAACAACCACTGTTAATTTCCTATCACCTTGTCTGAAATTCTGCATTGTTTGTATTGTTTTTGCGTTATTTTGTAAATGTCTGTTAACATGTTTTCATTCTTTTATCTTTAAAATAAAATAAAATAAATTAAAAAATTAAAAAACAACTAAAAAACCCCATGACAATAGGGACAGGAAAATGACCCAGATAACTGTCTTCAGTTTTATTCAAAGAGAACATATATTTAAGTCCCTGGCTGTGTTCTCTTGATCCTCATTCCCTTGCAAGGGTTAAAAATAGAATAGCAGAGCCCTGAGTGTGTAGCTGGTGCTTGGTATGTATTCTTAGTTTACTAGTGGGAGGCAAGGATATATGGCAAATTCTTGGCAATATTTCTATACTAAATAACTTTTGGCCACAAACCTTTCCTTGATTACCTAAATTAACTATTTTTGAACGGTGTTTTTTGAGACAGGGTCTTGCAATGTAGTGAGTTCAGGCTGGCCTTAAACTCACTTTGTAGCCCAGGCTGGCCTCAAACTCATGACAGTCCTCCTGCCTCAGCATCCCAACTGCTGGAATTATGGGTGTGTGCCACCACACCCAGCAACGAACTGTTAATGAATTAATTTTGGATCTGTGAATAAGGGAGGGCAGAAGAACCAAACAGTGCAAGAAATCTGTAGGTTACTACAGCGTCTCATGAATTATATTATCCGTTGTCTGTAAAGATTTCACAGAATGATTTATAATCTTAATATTCATAAAACATTTATAAAATCTAAAATTAAAAGCACCCAAGTAGAGAAATATTTTTAGATTTTAATTACCTGGTCTTCATAATCAGATTCTGGATCTATGATGTCTCCAGGGTCCAACAGCATGGAAGGGTCAAAGTCCCCTGAACCTAGGTTGAGGAAAGACAAGATTATCTGATGAAGGTTGTCCATGTGTGTTTCTAAAGCAAGCCACCTCCCAAGAGGGTCTCTGGGGTTCTACTATCACATTCAGTTCCTAATCATTTCTTTTCTGGGGGCACTGGGAATTGAACTCAGGACCTCGCACTTGCCAGGCAGGCGCTGTGCCACTGAGCTACATCCCTGGCCGGTCCTGGACGTTTCTAAGTCCTCCTATCAGCTAGGTGCTGTTGCTGGGCAGAATACAGAAGACACAGAGACTCTGGGTGCTGTCGCCGCCGCTGAGAGAAAGACAATATCGGGAGGAGAGTAATGTGTCAACAGCAAGATTGAGAAATGAGCGCGAATGAGCTGCTGAATGTGGCGGTGAGGGTGGGGCGGGGTTGGATTCCTCCCAGGGAACCAAGCTGTAAGCTTGAACTCTGAGGGTGAACAGTGTCCAGGAAAAGCAGCATCAAGTGGGTACCAGGAACTGCAGCAGGAGTACAGGCAGCGCAAGGCAGGCGGGGAGGCTTGCGTTTGCGCAGTACCAGGGCCCATCCTCCTTCCACCATTCTCAGAGAGGCAGCACAGAGAACAGCACAAACCCCGGAAATCTCCAGCGCTGCACTCCTGCGGCACACTCCTGTTAGAGCTCCTGACCCGACCTTCAGCGACCTTTCACTCCTTCAAACTTTGTTAAAGGTTCATAAAGGTGGACTGCATCTCATGCATCTAATTTAATCAGAATGAAGTCTGGGAAGACTTGGGAGACACAGCACCCAGTCACTCCTGACACTCTCACCCCGAGATCCAACCAGGGGCCTCTGGGATTGGGTCACAGAAAGCCTGATGTATCTGTGTGTGCTGTGCTTTTATTTTTGTGTTGCCCCAACACCACTTTTCTGTTCAGAGCTGCCGTGGGTGCGTCTCCCCGTTACCTACAATAAATGTAGCTGTTTCTTCTCTTACCATGGGGTGTACACTTGACAGTCACTGCTCACCGTACAGGAGAGCCTGGATCTATCTGGCGGATCCCCCTCACACAGTATCAGAGAACAGCGAAGGATTTCCAGAAATAAAATATATTTAATATTATAAAATATATTCTCTTTTGCATCTTCCATTTCTGAGTTTGCTCACTCTGTGAATGTGTGAGAAGTTTCCCCTCAAGCTTGGGGATCATCTTAGCCCTGAAGGTGAGAAATCAGGTTGACTTACTGCATTACTAGAGAGAGTGTTTCTCCTGGGTGTTATAGTTGATATTAAATCGCTAACCCATTAATCCCTAAGGCACAGACTTAAACCGGTAATTTTCACCATAGCTTCCCAAAACACAATTGACTTGGGGTTCTCATTTAGCAATTCTTTCTTGCTGGTAAATACACCCCACCTAACCAGTCAGGAAGACAGAATTCAGTGCTGCCATAAAAGATTACATAGCTTCTCAAATAGTAAACCACCTCATGTTTCACTGTAAACTTGGTCTTGCCAAGCGATTCTTAGTATAGGAAATGTTTAATGAAGATAGATTTTTAAAAAATTAAGCATATACTTTTTGGATGTTGATGGGTCTCAGATATGTGTCTCACACTCTTCCAAGACAGGGGTCAAGGTGTGTCCTCTGAGTCTTTTCCCATCTCATCTCTTCTCTTATTACTGTCCCTGTGGTCTCCCAAAGTGACTAAGCACAAGGCATTAATTACCAAACTAAGTACTGAGTGGTGTTATCTGTTGTTTATTGTGTTTGTGTCTTTAATTGTTTTTAAAGTGTGAGGAAGTTTTCCAAGGTGGAGGTCCTTGAGCCATGAAACTGTTCTGGAAAAGTAACCAACCATCAAGTGACCACCTGCAGTTTTAAGGTGGTCCCAGAACAACTCGGGGCACCAGGCACAGCACAGGGCAGCCTTTGCTCCTCTGTGTGCTACCAATGGTGTGGGTAGTAATTGCTGACGAAGGTCAGTGCAGAGCATGTTAGGTCCAAGATTCGCCCTGTAGCTCCCGTTTCTTCCAGCATACCCTGCTGACTCCAGATTCCAAGCAGGAGGAATCCAAATGGTTTCATAATACAGTATTGCCTTTCTCTACTGTACTCTAGCAGAGGGGACCTGGAGGGGGTGCTGTCCACACTGCTCTCGGAGAAAAGTAGTACAAGGCTTATGGTGTGGTGGATCAGAGGGTGGCTGGGGACACAGAAGAATCGGAAGTGGATTCAGGGGTCTTCCTCAAGCTGATGACGATCAATGTCCCTTTCTGGGTGGCTACTATCGACAGCATCGTGAAAAGTAATGCAGATTAGATTTAACTTTCATTTCTTCCACTATTGAAGCCAGTGCAGTGGGGGTAGCCATGAGGATTCAAATGCTACCCTCTTCCCATCTCTACGTGGGGTGATTCACGTGGCTTTAGCAATACGACCTGAGCACAGAATCCTATGAAACACATAGCTGCTGTTTGTTCTTATGTCCTACTTATTTAACTGGAAACTGTTCTTCAAATTGTGTTCAGAAAGTACCATGTGAAGGGCTCTTAAACAACCTAGCTAACAGATATTGCACATTAATACTTGAAACGGGAGCAACATTATTAGAAAACTGTTTTCAGGAATGACAGCATGAAAAGACTTATTTGTTAAAAAATAAATCTCTTGCTTAGACGGCAAAAGAGATCGGATTTGCTAATCAAGTGCTTTTACCAGAAATTTTATTCTATCATTAAGGGATGGAATTTCTTGACACACTGTTGCTCCTGGCAACAGGAGTATTACTATATCACGGGAGGTGATAGACAAAGGATATCATTATCAGCTCGGAGGATGACTGAGCTTTCTTTTTCTTTTTTCACTGGTTGTTTGCGTCGCTGAAGACGGGACCTTTCATAATAGTCCACGGTTTGGCAAGGGAAAAGGGAGGTAAATACAGGAATATGTACACATTTTTGTCTTTTTGTCATTTGTCATTTTTGTTGTCTAAGACAACAGCAAGGATTTTGTTACTTGAAAAGATAGCAGGACATTTTGAAAAAGTGATAGTGTGGCTCTCATTTGTCCCTGTTTTGAATTTCTCAATTTCTTTTCAGACTTAAAAATATCTTTCCTATAGATACCAGAGAAGGTCTGAGCTGAGATGTAGCACCCTGAACAGAACGCTCAGCGCCTCTAGAGTTAGACATAGTGTGGTCCTCAGAGAAATACTATTTCAGGGTGTGTCCTTCAATTTGAAGGTGAAGTTGTCATTGCTGCGTTAGAGCTGCCAGCGTCTCACCACACCCCTTTCTGTAGTACTGACAGATGTTTTCCTTCCAGTGTGTTTTCAGTCTAGAGTTTGAGGAGGATCCTTCCCCTTCTCACTTTCAAATAAAAGGACACTGTGAATGTAAGGCTTCTTCAATAGCGAAGGGCAGAGGAAAATAAAGCTTCCCCACACTTTATCTTTCTCCCTTAAAGAAAGCACTTGCTCTTGTGTTCCCACCCCTGTTAAACTGCAAGCTGGCCTGGAAGGCTAGGGTGTGTTTCATCCCTGGATCTAAAAACACAGTTTGAAGCTATCTGCATGTAATACCTGTATGGCAAATGACTGGAAATGAATGAAAGGACATTTATATCTCATCCCATTCATTCGCTCTGCAAACATCAAGCACCTGCTTGTCTAAGTTCCTGATCTGCCTTCGGCACTGACAATCCTGCTCTGATCCCACCAGGCACGGAGAGTGTTGGTAACAGTTTGTGTCAGGGCCCCTGGACGAAGAGCACTGGATTTCCTGGGGAGAACCTCTCCACAGTCTTTTGGGTGGTGAGGTGGGCTCCTGAGGCCCTGTCCTGCTCAAGAAGGGGAAGGGGATTTTCCAGTTACTCCAGAATGGGGTTTGGGGAAGGGAGGAGGGAGTAGACGCAAATCTAAGACATGGAAGGAGTTATACAAGACGTGGTCACTCCCTGGGAGCCTTCAGGTCCTTAGCAAAGATGGTAACTCATACATGGCCTTTCCAACACGACACTCACACTTTACACACAGAAACCAATTACCCTTCCCACCGTCCTGCGGAGAAGGTGCTACCACCTCGCCTGACAGACGAGCCTGCCGCAAGAACCAACAAGGTCGCGGGAAGGAGCCTTCAAGACATCTCCTGAGAGATTCTCACGGGGCATCACCACACACACACACACACACACACACACACACACTCCATCCACATGGAGTCTTGTGCTGTATAAGGGAAATATATGTTTACAAAGAATCCTTTCATGGCTGACTGTGGAATCATGATTGTGATAAATGCTAAATGTGCAGAAGGAAGGAGATGCACAGGGTGCCATGATACCATGATACAAGGGCCTCTCTAGGCTCGGATGGGGATGAGCAGCTTGCCTTCATTCTGAAGAGCAAAGCTGGACCTGGCCAGAGAGGGCTGTAGCAAAGGGGATGGGCTTTCGTGTGACTGGAAGAGCAAGTGCAAAGGCCTGCGGCAGGGTCCCTGACAGACAGGAGAGGACTGAGTGAGGTGGCAAAGCCTTTGATGAGAGCGGCTACCGAGGGCCTCCTGAGGGAAGCGGGTGGTGAACAGTTCTGCCTGCTCTCTGCAGAAGGGCCAGCCAGAGAAAGAGATGAAGGCCACACACAGGGTGGTGACAGGAGAGCTTGGGAAGCTGACATTCAGCAGAGTCTGGAGAGAAGGGAAGAGACGAGGGACAAACCTGGAGGCTGACAGCTCATGCACAGAGGCCGCAGGCGTGCCCTGTTCATTGGGCGAGTCACCACCACTTATGAGAATGATCAAAAAATATGGTGCATGCAAATAAAAATACTACAGTCAAAGACACATTGCCGCGTGTCTTCATTCTTAATCTTTACAAAAAAAGACACATTACCACTAATCCCCCTCAGAATGTCCTTCCTTGCTTCCAACACACTTGTCCCACTGTTCTTGCCACTTTCTGAAGCAGTTCTGGAAGCCTCCTTTCGTGAGTTTTTTAGTTGCGCTTGTTGGCGCTGCCTCAATGTCCTGAATCAATTCAAAACGTTTACCTTTCACGGTCACTTTGACTTTGGGGAAGAGCCAGAAGTCACACAGTGCCAGATCTGGTGAACAGGTGGCTGAGGACACACTGCCATAATTTATGAGTCTGCCTTTATATATATCTTATATGTATTATTATGTATATATTTAATATATAAATTTTAATCACACCTCATAAAGACACTCACACAAGAACTTCCAAAAGTGGCAAGAATGATGGAGTGAAGATTAATGGCAATGTGTTTTTTACTGTGATGATTTTTAAAAATTTAAACATTCACCAGGACAAAGTTACACTTCAGAAACGCTACTTCTAGCGAGCCCCTGAGTGGGGTGTGTGTGTAAAGCGCCAATCAGCTGTAGCAGCCAACAGAGACTATCTAGTGAGAAGGTGTTTGTTACTTTTAAAGGATCATACATTCTGAATACAATATTAACATGAAAAAGCACAGGAGCACAGCATGTTTCAGAGCAGTGGCTCTGTTTACAAGATCCTCCCTGTTCTCAGTTCTCTGCCTTTCTCGAAATAGGCAGACCTTTGGTAAATATCACTGGAGAACGCGTAGGAGAGTTCGCATCAGCTGTCTGCTCTGCGCCTCTGCCTGGAAGGACACCCTTGCCCTTCTTAAAATTCTACATTCCAACAAGCTTCCTTAGGTGGCTTCAAATACTGGTTGAAAATGTTAAACAGTTAGCCTTTTATGGCCCGGGTGCTTTTGTTGTTAACCTTTTAATGCAATAACTCAGATGAAGGTCAAAGCTGAGCCTAAGACCCGAGGAGTGTGAGGGACCACACTACATCAGTGCCACCAAACTTGGCCAAAGAAGGCAGGGCCTCTGCATAAGGGAAAGGTGAAGGCCACACAAGTGGAGGGAAGCTGGAGCCTCGGATTTAGGCAAAGAGGGATATGTGGCTCCAGATGAGCAGGCTGCACATGGGGAGCACTAAGATTATCCTCACTCACAGAGGCACACCCATTCCCGCTTAGGGAAGGGGCTGCTCCACAGAGGAGCCAGTTTATACGCTCGGGGGGCTTGTGGACAAGCTGTGTTCACTGTATCTGAATACAGTATATGCATCATAAAACTTCTATTTTTAAAAATAATCTTCTTAGTCCTCACCTTTTATCTGAATCATGGCCTCAAAAAAGGAAACCCAGCTGGGTATGGTGGCACATGCCTGTCTGTGGTCGCAGTACTCAGGATTGCTTTGGGTTTGAGGCCAGCCTGGGCTGCATTGTGAGTTTAGGACCAGCCTCAACCACACAGTGGGACTCTGTCTCAAAGAAGCCCTCAAAATCCAAAGAACAAAAACCACCCTTCCCCTGTAAAAGTGAAACTCAAAGTTCTCGGCTGCAATGTAAAGAAAAAAAAATTAAGAGCCACGCCCCATAGAGCTGAGAGCTGAAACCACATGGGCTGCTGAGTTGGGCCAGAGCCAGAGAGAAGGAAGACAGACCAAGAGAGAGGCAGGTGCGGTGGGAGTGGGTCCCAAGAGGAAGAGGTGCTTTTTCCAGGCAGCCTAGCAGAAACCTTTATGAATTGCCCAGTGAACGTATCCTGGAAGAATTGTAACTTTTTCTTTCATTTTAAATTAATTAATTAATTTGTGGTATTGGGGAGTGAACACAGGGCTTTCTCGCTGAGCTACATGCCCAGCCCTTTTAATTTTTTTTTTATTTTGAGACAGGGTATTTGTTACGGTTTAGAACTAAAAAGTCCCCCAAGTCTCCTGTGCTTGGAAGGTGACTGGCCTGTGGGAATGCATCCTCCCCAGGGGACCTGTCCAGGGAGGAGCTTCTAGCTGAGGGTGCTGTTGGGAGGATTCCTGGTGGGGCAGTCACTAGAGGAGTGACCCCAAAAGGTGCATTCTTTCCTGGCTTCTCTCTTCTCTCTGTGCTTCCTGGCTTGATGGAGACCGCTATAAAGCAGCCCTGAGCAGGACTTAAATTAACCAATTGGCTTTTTTATGTTTACTTGTGAATCTGTCCAAAGCCTAGGCCTCTTGTTTGGAAGTGGGCAATCACTTATAGTAAGTGAACCTCCATGAGTCACTAATCCCTACTAAAACCTATAATGGTGGATGAAGTAAAAAAGCCTCAAAAGATAAGACAAAAATCATAGCCAAGGACACCTGGATCCAGTTTCAACTAGATGAAGACTATAGCTGCAGGCATCTCACTCCTGGGTGGATTAACTTAATCCTTATTAAGGATTAATTTAGTACATTACTTGGAGAAGTCCTTGAGTAATTCTGCCCTTCTTGAGTATTCCCCTTTCTTCTTCTGATAACCAAATAAATATGGGCCACTCAGAGAAGGTGTTGGTCTTAGCCCAGAGAAAATCTAGAATTCCATGAGAGGGCTTTGGTCCTCCTGGAGCCCTGAAATCATTCCATCTGCCTTTTTTTATTTAGATCTGATCAGTCTGTAATAACTAAGGAATATTATTAACCCAATATGGGTTGCCATGGGAACTGCAGTCTTCCTCCTCTTCCTTTGGCTTTGCTCTTTCTGCGTTTGAGTCAGCCAACATCAAACTGAATCCTCTGAAAACTGTGAGCCAAAATAAATCTCTCCTGATTTAAATTTTGGGGGTCAGGCATTGAGTCTCCCACTCACTTGAACATGGGTCAGCCCCTCTGACCTTTGTCCTAAGGCCTACTTCCTGGAGGTAGAGTTAAGAATAACAAAGACCCCCGGGAAATTCTGAAATTCCATGATATGACTTATAGCTCTTCAGCCCTCAATGAGCTCTTCACTGGGAGCTCACTGAGAGCTCTGCACATGGACTGCATCTCACTTGTTCATTGTAACGGAGTAAGTTATGGGAAAAGACATATGCAGTAGACACAGCTGACATGACTCGGCACCCTGTCAATCATGCTGTCACTCATGGTCTGGAAGACCCAATGGGAGGTGCTTTAGGCCCAGCACAACACTTCAAATCCTTCAGCACTTGGGCCATTTCCCTTTCTACTGGCATGAACCTGCTCAATCTGAGCAAACCTTTGCCTTTTGAATTTCATAGGAACATAACACTGGGTCCAGCAGGCCCATCCCTTACTTTTCTACTGTATATTTGTACTTTAGTGTAATAGTAGCAGGCTATACCTCTTAGAACCTTTCCCTGAGGGATACAGGAAGCAATCTATGTGTTTACTCACATAGTATGATGAATGGCAAGGTGTGTGCACATGTACAAAAGTGGCAAAATAGAATTTTTACCCACCTTATGCTCCATCTAGCTAGTTTTGCATATGTTTACCTGAGTATCACAGAGGATCCAATAGGCCCACACTATTACAGGATTTGTTAAAAAAGAGTTTTCTTTTCATCTTTCTGGTAGAAGTAGCCCAATTCAGTACAACAGCACATGAAAAACCAGATTTGCAAGTTTTGTAGAAGTCAAATCTGACTCATCACATTATTCATGCATGGATGATGAAGATGATCATTATGGTAAAATACATGCTTTCATAATAGAAGAATGGTGTGAGTGGATGATGATGATGATGATAATGATGGCTTTGATGTTGGCCATATGAGCAGTGGAATGGAGCAAGAATCAACTGATACAGACACTTGATTGTGTCCTTGATTCAGATGATGAAGAAAACAGCAATGTGAGTACATATTTGACTAGTCAAAATGTTGCAAAATGGCCACACAACCAAATGAAGTGATCCAATGTTAGAACTAGATCTGAAAATATAGTGATGGTGTTGTCCAGGGTGAGAGGTATTGGATAGAATCCCAGTACTTCCACTCACTGTTAGAAATCATAACAGATGAAATGTTACAAGATGCTGTGAAATACACAAAAGCTGAAATGCAAGTAAAATGTTCTGTATGCACCAAGGGTCATATTAAAAAATATATTTATTAAGACACCTTACTATTTGAACTGAAAGCATTCATAGGTTTGCTGTACTTAGCAGAGATTTCTCATGGTGATTGTAGGAATATAAAAGACTTATTGAAGAGCAATGGGTCAAAATATGACATAAAAATTTACACCTATGCAATGTGAAGACTTATTATGGTTTCATTTTAGGCATTTATCCTGGAACTCAGCCATTGGTCTTTGTTCATACAGTAATAAACCAAATGATGTGAACAGACTTGTTGCTCCCCTCTCCCATACTAATCAGAATGTGACATTTGACAATTGTTTTACTAGTTTCCGACTGATGTTACATTTGCTAGCAGAGCACAAGTTGACTAGCACAGGAACTACATGAAGAAACACAGCAGAAATTCCAAATGAAATGCTGTAATTTCAAAACAAAGAATTGTATAGTATAATCTGTGGATTTCAGAAAGATACAATGTTGGCCTTGTATAAGGCAAAGAAAAACAAACTGGTACCGCTGATGTCAACATTTCACCAGGATGGAAATAGTGATAGGGAAACCCTGACAACATGGAAGCCTGAGATGGAAATTTTCATCAACAAAACCAAAGGTGGTGTAAATGTTGTTGATGAGTTATGTGGCAACTATGATGTCACTTGAAACAAGAAGCATTGGCCAATGCTTGTGTTTTACTTGACCCTAAACATGTATGGCATAAAAGGATGGATAGTTTACAAAGAAAATGACAAGTGAAAAATATCACAGAGAAATTTTCTTAAGGGGATTGGGACTGGAGCTCATTAGAGATCATTTATAGCAGAGGAAACACAAAATGTTTCTGCCCAGAGAACTATACAAAAAATTGTGGAGCACACTGTTGAGCTGACAGGTGAACAAGAAGGCACAGCATCACAAAGACCTACTACAGCAACAGGAAAACAAAAAAGATGTCAGCTGTGCCCTAGAAGGAAGTACAGGAAAACAAAATATATGTGCTGTCAGTGTAAGCGATACTTGTGTATGGAACATGCAGTTGTCATGTGTGAAGGCTGCCTTGGGTGTGAAGCAAAACTTATTTCTGTGGTAGACTTTTGTTTGTGTTTACACTGTAGTTCAGATAGGTTTTTACTTTTGATGTTATCTTTTAGGTTTTGTAAGTAAACAGCTGATGTGAAAATGTTGATATTCATTCTAAGCACTCATTACATATTTGATGTTGTATTTTATTCATATCTTATTTCTCTGCTAAATGCATGTTATACAATATAGTAGGTAGCTTCTGACAAAACAGGAAGGTAGGTGACAAGACTCCCACATAGGAAAGGAAAGCTAAGCACATGTGCTGTCAGTGTAAGCGAGATGTCTGCATGGAACATGTAGCAGTCATGCATGAAGACTGCCTTGGGTATGACATTTGAAGCAAAGCTTATTTTTGTGGTAGAGTTCTATTGGAATTTCATTGTCGTTCATATAGGAATTTGTTTCTGATGTTATCTTTTAGATTTGGTAAGCAACTATAGAGCTGATGTGAAAATGTTATCTGTTCTAAATGCACAATTCATATTAAGAATTTAATGCTTTATTTTATGTTCCTGTTAACTACACACTGTACAATAAAATAAAAACCTCCTGACAAAACAGCAAGGCCACTGAGATGTCAAGTATGTCCTACAAAAAGGCCAGGAGAACAAGACATGTGCTGTCAGTGTAAGCGATGTGTGTGTATGGAGCATGCGGTTGTCATGTGTGTAGACTGCCTTAGGTGTGATAATTGAAGTAAAGGTTTTTTTTTTGTAAAGTGTTATTGGAATTTTCATTATAGTTCATATAAGAATTTATTTGTGTTGTTCTTTTTTAGACTTTTTACACCAAAAAAGTTAATGTTGAAAATTTTGATGTTTTTTATAAACAATAAACATTTAAAACTTAATACTTTATTTTTTGATTGTTTTTCTTGTTAAGTACTCATTGTTTAATATAACAAAGCTCATAAAATGAAAATTAATAATTCATCAATAGAAATATTCTGAAGAATAAATGCGGGTCCGGCAGACCTATGTTTCTGTGCCTTTAAGACAAAATTTGTGTTATGCTCCTATTAAACTCAGCTACTTTTTCCTTAACCTTGTGCCATGTCCAGTTTTTGGTCAGGAGCAGGAACCTGGAAACCTGTCCTGGGTACCCATGGTAACAGCCCTGGGCCACTACACCTGGCTAGAATTGTGACTTGTAATCATGGCCCAAAGCATGGTTAGGTTAGGTTTTCTTTTCTTTTTCTTTTTTTCTATTACCCTAACATGGGCCCCTTGTTACACTGTGTTGTAATCAGCATTATTATTATTATTATTATTTTTTGGTACTGGGAATCGAACTTGGGACCTCATGCTTGTCAGGCAGGCGCTTGTTCCACTGAGCTATCTCCCCAGCCCTACACTGTGTTGTAACAACCTGAACTTAGGTTTGCAAGGACAGGAAGGAAAGCTTCAACCAATGAAAGGAACAGACTCACCGGCTTCCTTCTGCATCGTGTTTTGTACCCTTTTTTTAAGCCAGCAAGAATGCAGCTGTAAGGGCCACCATGAACCTCCCAGCAGCCTACAGAGCTTTCATGGTTAATTAAAGCCCCAGACACGTGGCTGGTTCTCACAGTGTACTGTGGCCCATGGGACTCAGTGACTTACCTGCTGCAGCCTCTTTGTTTGGAAACAACTTGTTGTCAACGGCCAGGCTGATGTCGTAGAATACTTCATCCTCATTTCGGTCGGCGTCAAACTGGGGAAAGTCAGGACAGGTAAGTTTGAAATGTGAGAATATGTAAAGGAGGTAATTCCAAACAAAGACAACTGATACAGATACAACTGTATCTGTGAAGAAGTCTGAGAACAACTTAAACATCTGAGTCTTCAACAGACATGTAGAGGGGTTTTAAAGCCTAGATCTCCCAGAACTCAGGAGGCTGAGGCAGGAAGATGCCTGCAAGTTCCAGGCCAGCCTGGGATCTCATATAAAATAGGGAAGGCTACTAAGAAGCAAATGTGTGTTCACTTATTTTATTTTATTTGTTTTGTTGAGACAGAATCTTAGTATTCCAGGCTGGCCTTGAACTTAGTACATAGCCTAGGCTGGCCTTGAACTTGAGGTGTCCTTCTGACTTGTAATTCAGCCTCCTGAATGCTGGGATTACAGGTGTGCTCCACCCCACCTGATGACGGATCTTTGAGCTTTGTTCTGGAATGTAGCTCCTTAGAAACAGTTTTAGGCCTTCCTGTAAGATTTGTTAGGCTGAACCAGGGAAGTGCTTAAAGTCAGCTCTTCTGAGCATCCCGCCCAGTGCCTTGGGGTTGAAGAGGTTTCCAGCCCCTGGAAGACACAGGTGGATTCCCAGTCTGGCATGGGCACAGGCTGTGTCATGGTGGATCCTCTCAGATGGTTTTATTCCTGGCCTCCCGTGATCCTCACGCACGTGCACACAGATTAGGACCCTGCTATCCTGGCAGTGCGCCTCCAGAGCTCTCTCTGCTGCTCATCTCTGCCCCTTTTGTTCTGCAAAGGATGCAGCCACCTCAGCATCTGGGACCCTAGGGCCACCTCCTCCACCTGTGGGCCCACCAGCCTCCCAGGGCTTCCTTCCGTCTCTGTGGCTCTGAGACTGCAGGCGGCCACCCGAGAGGTCACAGGGTCACCACGGCCGAGTCCTTGCTCTCATGGGTCCCTCCACTGCTTGACGTCCACTGTCTTGAACATAGTTTTCAACTACCTTATTTTCTGCTTATTTATCAATCGACTGTTTCATGCGGGAAAGAAAATCCAATCTCTTTCACTCCATCTTGGTCAGAATTGGATCTTTCAACTTTGCAGCTTTTTCTTCTTTGCACTACTAGGGGTTTAAGCAAGGGCTGCAGGCATGCTGGGGAAGTGTTAAAGCACGGAGCTGCGTCTCCACCCCCTCACTGCCTTACGGCACTGGGGCTCAACCCAGAGCCTTCGCATTGAGCCACATCCCCAGCTTTTTGTTTTCAATTTTGAGATGGGGGTCTTGCTAAATGGTCCAGACTGGCCTTAAACGAGCTCTTCTCCTCCCTCAGCCTCCCAAGTAGCTGCGATTATATTTTCCATGCCCAGAAAGAAAAAGCTCTTGAGCTACAAGAATCTAGGCTGATCAATTTAAAATACAAATGATAGTAGAAATGATAATGCTTCAGGGACAGTATGGGTAAAGAAAGACAACATTTTCTAAGACTAAAAGTTTATTTATATCTCTTAGGCCAGGAAAAAGTTCAGGGAGATATAATTATGTAGCAATAGACCAGATGATGTCTAAAGTTGCTCTTAGCTCTGAAATTCTGTGGTTAGAGGATGGCATTTTATCTGTTAAGTGGTGGGTTCCAAATGTCTCGCAATCTTAGGGAAACCTTTCTTTTATTCTGAGGAGCAGAACTCAAGAAGGATGCAGCCAGCAATCTTTTTCATGGCATTTAATGTCAGAGGGCTTGGCGGGTCAAGTGAAAATTTCAAGATAAAATGTTGAACAAATTTGCTAGTTCACTCACAACATGTGTTTGGATTTGAATAGCAAATTGTGTAACAGCTTGCAAAGGCATACACAATATATTTAGATTAGGAAAGGAAATTATAGTAGAGGGAGTAGAATTATGCACCATGGGAGGTGTAACTGACAATGAGGATTTGCATTTTTAATGGTAGAATGACTGTTTTTTTTCTTTTTGGCTGATTTGTGAAACTCCATAAGCCATCCTGGTCTTCTCCCTAGGCACAGGGCTTTCTGCGCTCTCTCCTCTGCTAGCCAGCAGCGTCAGCTCCATAAAATACCCTGAGTGAGCTAAAAAGGATCTTACCAATCCTACCTCTCCTTCAAGATTCCACCTTTGATCAAACTCGGGTCTGTCTCCCTTTTTGTTCTCTTCATGATTTGAAGAGAAGATAAATTGGCTCAATTTTTAGTATTATTTCAATTTTTTATTTCTCAGACATGTCATTCTTCAAGCATTAAATGAATCTCTATACATTTTTACTTCTGTCTTCTGTCTTACCCCAGAAAGAGTGGGCCATTGCATGAAATCAAATAATAACAAATGCTGGTGGTGAGGCTGCTGGGGGGAAAAGGAATCCTTCTGCATTGTTGATGTGAATGTAAACTCGTACAACCACAATGGAAATTCCTCAAAACACTAAAACTAGAAACTCCATTTGACCCAGCTATTCCCCTTCTAGGTATCTTCCCCAAAGACCTACAGACTTCATACCACAGTGATCCATGCATACCTATGTTTACACCAGTACAATGCACGACAGCTAAATCTTGGAAGCCGCCTATGTATCCACCAACAGATAAATGGATAACGAAAATACAGTATTTATACACAATGGACAACTACTCTGCCATAGAGAAATATAAACTTAAGTCATCGGTAGGAAAATGGATGCACCCTGAGACCATAAAGCTAAGAGAAATAAATCAGACACACAAGCTTACCTATCACAGTGTTTCTCCAACATGAGAAACCGAAAGTGAAAATAAACTAAGGGGCAAAATAAAAGAGTGATAATAACAAACAGGGAGACAGATCTTTTGCAAATGGGAAGGGAACCAAGAGACGGAAGGGGAGAGGGGAAGGGAAAGGAGATAAAAAAAGAATTAAGAGGCGTTATGTACATGGACCAACTCCCCACAAGGAAGATGGCCATTATGTACCCCAAATGCACACTCACAAAAATTTTTAAGTTTTACTTCTCTGCTACACAAGGGATGTTTTTATTGCGCTCTTCCTGTTTGCTACTAGAAATCCCTCACTAGGTGACTAGCTGGTCCCTCAAGTGTGCTCTTTTCTATCTTTGGAGATCTCCTTCTAAAGGACTCATTCATTAGTATTCTCTTTGCAGTGACTTTGTTTTCTTCAACCAAAACTTGGAGATTATACTAAAGTAGTAATATATTATTTTATTTTTACTTTTTGTCTTTCTGAGACAAGGTTTCACTAGGCAATTCAGGCTGGCTTTGAACTCACTTTGCAGTCCAGGCTGGCCTTCAACTCAGTGATCCTCCTGCCTCAGCCTCCTGAGTGCTAACATTAGAGGTGTGTGCTACTGTGCCCCACCTTAGTAATACTTTAAAGATTCATGGTGTGTCTGGAGGGAATCTGCAGTGATCCGTGTTGGGATAATGACTGTTGATATGATTTTGCACATCATATTTCTAAAGCTTCTTAAATAATCATAAAACCTCCAAAGAAACACCTGATCTATATGGGGATGGGGTAAGGTGGGTAGGGGCAGCCCTCTATCTGAGTAACCCAGAGCGGCCCTTTGTTTGGGTGAAGATGCTCTAGTGGCCCTGTCGAACCAAGCTTGGTAGAATTTATTATTTCTTAGCAGAATGAAATAAGGGCAAGATACAGAAGAAAGCTCTGAACACAGACACGATCATAGGCAAAGGGATCATACAGAGCCGCTGAGAGCTGGGACATCTGAGTCAGCATTATTTTCTCAGTCTCCTGCACAGGACCTTTATTTCACTGGATATTCAGGCTCCAGACAGCAGCTAGAAAATTTCCTTGGGAAAAGCCAACATAAGAAAGAGATTCCAGAGAGAACTGTTTTGTGACTTGTTTTAAGAAAAAAAAAAAATTTCTCCCTGAACTTGAAGCTTTAACAACAAGTTTGAAGTATTTTTCTGTAGAAAGCTAGAAAAGAAGTCTAACTCAAGATAATTTTGATTATAACATTAGCTCAGAAAACATCTTTAAGAATCCTGGTCAGCACCCAACGCCAACTGGGCTCTAAATAAAGCACCAGATAACATCACCCCCAAGAGACTGTGATGTGTCTGCCTGCACATAGCCCTGCTTTGGCTGCTGGGAGTGCTGAGGTCATCTAGTGTGGACTCTGTTTTTCCACTCAGGAATCACAGGAAGAGGCACCTCCTTTCCAAGAGCCTCTTGGGGCGAGAGAAGAGATTTCCACGTGGGTCCATCACGGGCCTGCACTTTCTCTAGAATCTGCCCCGGTCCTGCCCCAGGGCTCGGGCACCATCACCCTGGCGCTGGGCTCTGCTCAGCCGCCTGCCCTATCAGAGCCCCACTGGACAGCAAGCCCTGAAGGCCCCTTTGCAGGGACATCGGCTCCTGTGGGCAAGTCCAGAGTCAGCCCGGCCACAGGAAGCGGGGAGCAGCGGGGTCTCAGGACATGTGGGAAGCTGCTGCCCAGAAAGAATGGTCCAGATGTAAAGAATCGAAGTCGACAGAGGGAACCAGTTACGGGACGATGTCTGAGCGGCAGGGTGGGGATCTGCCATGGCGACTGTGTAAGTTTTGTAGACACAGGTGCAGCCCAGAGCAAGCCCCTTCCGTCTGCCCAATGTGTGGGTCACGGATGGACACACAGGGCCTGAGAGTCTGCTTGCTGACCGTGGGCTCTGTGACAGGACACGTCTAAGGCTCACTTGCTGCAGAAAGCACACAGAAGGCCCATACATTTACAGGAGGCGGCAGAAGGAAAGCCCAACTTAGTCAATGCCAGAAGGATTTGAGATATTAAGGTAAGACCAATTACAGGAGTCACTGCTTCTCACTCAAAAGTCCACTAAGAGTCTACGGCCACACCACCCTGAACACGCCTGATCTCGTCAAAAGTTCACGAAGAAGTGAATCTGTTGCCCAGAAAATAGACTTTGCCAACTAAATAAACTTTCAGAATATGTCTTGGGATAAACATAAATGTATTGGATTTCTCATACCCCCTACATCCCACAATTCAGTTCAGTGACAGACTTACTGACAGCCTACTTATGCCAGGCACCCTACCCATGAAGGGATGATTCAATCACGTTAGCTTTTCTGTGCTTGTTAAAACACCAAAAAACTGACTAAAGCACTTTGAAAAGCCTAATGAAGAAACGGTAAAAAGGGGAAAATGGAGAAGAGAAGATCAGACGTGAAATCCGCTGCGCACTTCCTGTTTTTGCTCTGCCGGGCCTAGCTGTGTTGTGTGCCTAACAGTCAGACAGCACTCACCTAGCTGAATGAAATGGAAAATTAAATTAATTAAAAGACGCATTCCCTTTTCATTTGCTCTTCTTCTTCACCCCTCCCCACAGTCCAGCAGTTTGAGGGTTTACGAAACTACCAAGTTACTTTGCCAAGAAAACTTGCAAGCTCAGGAAGCCAGAGCTCCATAAGCCAAATGTCAGCTGCGACTGACATTTGGCTCCCTTCCCCATAGCAGGCTGCATCCTTTCCCTGCAACAGGTTCTCAGCCACGCCCAAGCCTGGACCAAGCTGCCCGCTGCCAAAGCACTGGCTGATCAAAGCCCTCGAGAATCAGGCTCATTCCTCTCTCCTTTGTTCTTTTCCTTTCGTAGTGACTTTTTCTTAGTTGAGATGCTTCACCTTTCTTTTATTTTTATGCAGTGCTGCAGATTGAACTCAGGGCCTTTCACAACTGGGCAAGTGATCTACCCCTGAGTTGCATCACAGGCCCTGTGCTTTTATTTTAAAATTTTCTCCTGCGTCACAGGCACAAGGCCCTGGGTTCCATCCCCAGCACTGTGGAAGAAACAAAGGAAGATAGAGGGAGGGAGAAAAGAGAGGGAAGGAAACAGGAAGGACAGAAGGAAGAGGAAGAAAGGAAGAAGGAAACTAGCAAGGGAGGAAAAAGGCAGAAAGGAGGAGGAAAGAAGGCAGAGGAAGGAAGGAAAAAAGGGAAAACATTTTCTCTTCTGCTGGTTTTAGCTCTATGGCCAAATTTGGTCAATTCATAGTTACATGGCAGAGTGAATGGGATCGAGTGAAAGCAAGGAAACCAGCTTAGGAAGAAACAAAACAAAACTAAGGGAAATGTATCTTGCAATGGGAACACAGGACTACGTGATGACAAACAGAAAAAACAAAACAGAAAAAAGGTTCCAATTTTTAGTCAAAGCTCATCTTATTTAATACACACATCCAACGCTGCTTGCCCCGAGAGATCGTTTTTTTAAACAAAATCTTCAGGACAGCTTTTTACATTTATGAAATCATTTAACCAGAACAGCCAACAATCATTCTGGATAGTAAAACAGCTGCTGGGAGAATCCTGTTAATGCTGTCCTTGTTGGACTAGTCCCCAGGAAGTAGGAGATAGTTTAATTCTGTCACAGAGGGCACTGTCTTGGCCTTGGTGGAGTTAGGTGCCTGACGAGACTGAGGGAATCCGTACTCAGAGTTCGCTGTGAGAAGGGCTCCAAGAGGGCGCAGGGATCCCCAGGAGGTGGCGGTGGGTGCTCAGGGTAAGCTAAAGGTTCCCAGGCAGGAGAGGCAGGAGTCAGGCTCTGCAGGAGCCCCACTGATGACGTGAAGAGAGGCCGGGACAGCAGTGAGAAGGAACGAAGGGATGAAGGCATCAAGTCTTTGAATGAAACAAACGGCCCTGGCTTGAAATCTTGACCTTCTCTTCCTGAGAAGGTGTTGGTGATGTTTTCCTGCCTCCTGAAGTTATTCGAAGGTCTTTGAATTGGCAGAGTTTGGTAGCGATCTCTACCTGAAACCTGTGGGCGTGTTTGCAGAGGGTGGGCCTGTGTCTGCACACGGGACGGGACAGGGGAGCTCGTGTGCACGGCGGCAGTTCACAAGTCCTAAACCCTACAGCGGGCCAGGCAGTGGACAAAGCACTGCGCCAACATCTCAGTTAAATTCCAGAACAACCTGAGGTTTCCTATCCCAAGGAAATAGTTAATAAAGGCCACAAACCCGGTGAAGATGATGAACTGGATGGAGCTGAAATTTGCCTCACTACAATGTTTGCGCTCTGAAGACCTAAGCTGTTTTAGCGCAGGGAAAAACAAACCTTATGCTCTTAGTTATCCAGTTTCTCTTCCCCCTATTTTTAGCTTGAGGCTCATTTCCCAATTTAGAGCCATTTAAACACCCATCCTTGTTTTAATCGACTCACCGCCCCCTGGTCTAGTACTCTGGGATGATGTTGTTTGTAGCCAGTTCCCAAAACCCCAAATTGATCTTGGGTTCAGAATAATTAACTTATTAGTGAGATGGCTAGGAGAGGCTTGATGATAAAAAATAATTGCAGAATGGAAGCAGAACAGAGGGTTTTTTAAACAACTTAATAGTCATTGGTCCTCTGGGTAACTGAGCAATTTTGCCCCAAGTTTTAGGAAAAATACAGATGTAGCAGGAGGAGAAAAGAAAAGTATGAGAATGGAAGTCAGGTTTGTAATAGTGGTATTTACTTTTAAGATCCGTGGGCAGAGGAAGAAATTTAATGTGCAAATGGAGTTTAAAACACCCTTATAAATTCTTCCGATGCTAAGATTTTATATGAAACTAGCTCACTCAGCTACCAGCATAATTACACTTCCCAGTCCTCTGTTCACGTGCTTAGACCTTTGACAAGAACAACATGTAGAAAAAGAGAATATTTGGCATCCATAAATAATATCTACAGTTTGTTAATTGAGCTACAGTTGATTATATAGAAAAATATATATTTATATTTAAATTATATAAATTATGCTATATAAATTGTTAAATATTTTTAAATGTCTGTATTTATATGTTTTGGTTTTTCGAGATAGGGTCTCACTAAGTCACTAAATTGCCCAGGCTGGCCTCAGACTTTCCATCTTCCTGCCTCAGCCTCCCAGAGTCCTGTGATTACAAGGGGTGTGCCAACAAACCTGTCTGATAAAAAAAAAAATCTTCTTAGCCATGTATCATTCAACCAATACATATTTAGCAGACTCAGACACCTATGTGGCCTGTGTCGGTTCTGCTGAGGAGGTGTAGTCTTGATAGATCTTGCAGGCAGTGGTTGAGCTGAGGCAGAAGACAGGTTGGGGGCAGAGGTAAGTGTGACTTCACTCAGAGACGAGTGAGCCAGGCATTGGAGGAGCTGCGCAGGGCCCTGCAGCCACAGGGCACGTGTGTTTCTCTTTATATTTTCACCTCTGCCACCAGGCACGCACACCGCCAACCTCCTCCCACGGAGCCCGGAGTAGATAAGGTACCTAAAGTAGTATGTAAATGCTATCACCGAGAGCATCGTGCTGGGCACACAGGGTCGATAGTGGAGGTGAAAGCCGACTAGAAACAGCTAGGAGCCTCAAGGCGCAGGGCTAAGCCTGAGAGGAACAAAATGAATGCCAGCTGCAAATGCAGCCTTCAGGCTTGGAGAAACGAGGAAAACCTGATCACACACAAACAAGCGGTATGTCAGCTTTTACAAAACGACAGAGCAATTTTTTAAAAATTAAGTTTATGGGTAAATTTTAGGTATACATAATGATCTCATTCATTATAGGGAATTTGTACCTGTGCATGGTATAACTTAATTCTTTCTTCCCCATTCCCCTACCCTCCCTTCAGCCCCTCTTCTCCCCATTTATAAAAGCTTTGTTTCCACCTTTTCCTACTTTTAAATATTTATTTATTTACTTTTCTTCTTTTCTCATCATTTTTTTCCCTTCCTTCCTTCCTTTCCCCCTCCCCTCTCCCTAGTTCCTCTTTCCATTTGGACATTTTCTTCCTATTTCCAATATTTATTATATGCTTTGGTCCTTATTTACACTTTTCAGTTTCTTGCACCAAATAACAATGGGATATTTACATGTGTGTCTGATTTATTTGACTTAAGAGTATGGTCTCAAAGTGCATCCATTTAGCTAGAAATGTTTCAAGCTTATCCTTCTTTCTGAAAGAGTAGTACTCCATTGTATAAAAAACCCACATCTTCTTTATCCATTCATCAGTTGATGGGCATTTGGGCTGTTTCCAAGATTTAGTTATTACAAACTGTGCTGCTATAAATATGGGTGTGCATATATTACTGTGCTATGATTATAATTCTTTCAGGAAGATACAAAGAAAAGGAATAGCTGGGCCTAATGGAACCTCTAGTTTTAGTTTTTTGAGGTATCTCCACACTGATTTCTGCAGTGGTTGCACCAGTCTACACTCCCACCAATAGTGAAGAAGGGTTCTTTTTTCCCCACAGCAGCCCCTTGGCATTTGTTATGGGTTAATTTCTTGATAACAGCCATGCTTTTTGGGGTGAAATGGAATCTCAATGCTGTTTTAATTTGCATTTCTTGAAAGACAAATGACGTTGAACATTTTTTCATACATTAATTTGCCTTTTCTACTTCTTCCTCTGAAAAGTGTCTATTCATTTCTGGTGCCCGTTTTTGGAGAGGGTCTTTAAATTTGGGAGGGGTCTGATTTTGTGAGTTCTTTGTATAGTCTAGATAGTAGTCCTTTGTCTGAGGAGCAGGTGGCAAATTTTTCCCCCACATTGTGGGTTGTCTCTTTCCTTGCTGTGCAAAAGCTTTTTAATAAGATGAGATTCCAGTTGTGGATTCTTTGTAATATTTCCCTTGTGGTCTGGGTTTTGTTCATAAAGTTTTTGCCTATACTAATATCTTCAAGAGTTCTTCCTATTCTATCTTCCAGAAGATTTAATGTTTCTGTTTTAATATTTAGATCTTTGATTGATTCTGATTTTAGTTTAGTGTATGGTGAAAGATATATGTCTAGTTTTAATCTTTGGTATGTGGAAAGCCAGTTTTTCCAGCACCATTTATTAAAGAAGCTGTCTTTCTCCCAGTGAAAGTGTTTGGCAGCTTTGTCAAACATAAGATGGCTAAGTATTTCTGAAGTTGTTTCTGCATCTTCTATGCTGTTACATTGATGGGGGGGGGTCTGGTTTTTTTTTGCCAGTACCATGCTGTTTTTATCACAGTAGCTTTGTAGTATAATCTCAAGTCAGGGATTGTGATGCCTCCTTTCTTGCCTTTGTTGCCCAGAATTGCCTTTGCTGTTCTAGGTCTTTTCTAGTTTCAAATAAATTTTAGGGTTGTTTTCTCTAATTTATTGAGATATGCTGTTGGAATTTTGATTGGAATTGCATTAAATCTGCATAGCAATTTTGGAATTATGGCCATTTTCACTTTATTGGCTCTTCCTACCCATGAGCAAGGTATATCTATCTACTTTCTGATATCCTCTTCAATCTCCTTTTTAAGAGTACTGTAATTTTCAATGTAGTATTTTACATCCTTCATTAGATTGATTCCTAGGTATTTAATTTTTTTGGATGCTTTTGTGAAAGGTGTTGTCTCCCTAATTTCTTTCTCAGTGAGTTTATTATTCATATAGAGGAAAGCTATTAGTTTTTTGAGTGCTGACTTTGAATCTAACTAAGCTACTGAATTTGGTTATTAAACCTAGGAGTTTTTTGGTGGAGTTTTTGGGGGTCTTCTATGTAAACTGTCATGTCATCTGCAAATAATAATAATCTAACTTCCCTCTTTCCTACCCTTATTCCTTTTATTTCTTTCTCTTTTCTAACTGCTCTGGCTAATGTTTCCTGAACTATATTGAATAGGAGTGGTGATAGTGAATATCCTTGTTTTGTTCCTGATTTTAGAGAAAAAGCTTTCAGTTTTTGTCCATTTATTATGATGTTGGCTGTTGATTTGTTGTAGATGGCTTTTGTCAGATTGAGATGAAGACCATCTATTCCAATTTTATGCAGGGTTTTAAAATTCATGTATGGGTGTTGGACTTCAACAAAACAATTTGGTAGAAAATGTATCATTTTCTTCTACAAAGAATTCTTTCCAAACAAAATGCTACTCTTTCCCTAAAAAAAGCAGAATCCACAACTTCCCTGGCAGTGCAGTAGGAGAGAGGAACCAGGCTCTGAATGTGTCCAAGTTGTCTCTGTCCTTCTTCCTTCACAGAAGAAGGTGTGAAGAGAGAGACCTTTGTCACTACCATCCCCTCCCATGGGGCTGGAGACACTGATTTGAAAGTCTCTTTCTAGGTCCTGGTCTCTTAGAGGCTGTGTGAGTCACAGTTTCTCAACAAGCTCCCTGGAAGTTTCCAATAGCCAATGGTGACTCAACAGCATATGCTCAGGGGCTAGCACTTGTGGGTAGTATGCAAGTATCTTTTGCTACAATATTGCTCAGGACAGAAGGTAATGTTTTCAGCTCTTTATGAACATCATCTCCCAGTCCGAGTGGAAACTTTCACTAAAGGAGTGAAACAGTGATACTGTGAGTGTGTGCACATTTCACTCATTAAATTCATTAAAAACACTCACGGAGTACCTGCCATGCTCAGGAAGATGGGATCCTTAGAGTGAAGAGTCCACAGGGCCATTCACTTGAACCTTACTATGAACACAGGGGAAGTGTGATCACAGAGCTGTGTAGAAAAGTACAAAGGCTAAGCTGGTTTCAGGGAGATGAGGGGACTAAGAAGACTGTGTGGGGAGTGGGACTGAGGCTTAGGGCAGGTGCTTCAGGAGAGAGGGCACTCGAGCTCCAAACTCCGGGGCCCATGGAGATCCTTCTCCGGGCGCAAGGCTGCCCTATCAGATCTAGTGAAGATATTCTTTATCTGATACCATTTTATGAAGCATGAAGCACATAGCCAGAGCTACACTATTTCTGGAGAACTGAGTTTCTTCATAGTGCCAACAATAGTGCATTGCTTTGCTCTGACCACACTAGCACTTGAGGGAAGCAGTAAGAAGAGGAGCAAGAGTCTAGAGATGGGGACCCATCATGTTCAGTCCCAGCCCTACCACCACTGATGAGTGGGCTGATTTTTCAGGCCTCTTTCCTCATCTGTAGAAAGGTGATAATAAGAGTTCCTCAGTCATATGGTTATGGACTGCTGGAAGCATCCAGCAAGAGAATCCATTATTAGCAGAGAAGTGGCACACAGTAAATCTCAAAAAGTTGCTTATAACTACATTGGGGAGGGGCAATTGTCCTTCCAAGTGGAATCCCATTTTCTGGAAGTGTTTACACTAAGATAATTTTTTTTTTTTTTGAGATGGGTCTTGCTGTGTAGTTCAAGTTGGCCTTGAACTCACTGTTCAGCCCATGATGGCCTTGAACTCATGGGGATCCCCCTCCTTACAGGTGGGGACCACAGCACCTGGCTAGGATAAGTTTTATAAAGCACAAAATGATTATATCTTCTGACAACTTCTCAGTCTCATCTTTGCTTCTTTGTAACTGCCTTGGTTTGCACTTAGTTTTTTGAGACAGAGTCTCACTATGTAGTTCAGGCTGGCCTTGAGCTCACTTTATAGTCCAGGCTGGCCTTGAACTCACAACCATCCTCCTGTTTTGGTTTCTTTTTGTTAAAACAAAGGTAAAAGAAATAAAAGCCACAGGGCTCCAGGAGCCTGTGCCTGGCTCTCTCCTACCACTGCCTGTGACCAAGCACAGTTGCTAATGTAGAGGAACAGCTCTGCAAGGGAGATGTGGATAAATGAACAAACTGCCATTTTGACGGATTTGCCCAAAAAAGAAGTATAAGGGATCGCAAACATGCCATAGGCCAGATTTCTGTGCCTCCCTTGAAAGTTGGTAGTAACTACAGTATCATAGAATACGTTCTTTAGCTTTTAAATGTTTTAAAAGAAATCATATGATGACTTATTTTGTGCTTAGAAGGGCAAAATGACTGAGTGTGGGTTGAAGTGATGAATGCAAAGAGGAAAACAACAGCAATGACATCAACACCGGGCCATCGGCACAGGTTTCCATGGATTTCAGGGCAACAGTGGTTCCTTCGGCCACTGGAAGGCCATTTCCTTCCGGCGTAGAACCCTGACCTACTTAGCTGTCTTGTCAGAAGAGTCGGAACTGCACTGATGCATGCGGCTTTGGACTCACAATTAACACTGCCGCTGGCCAGCGACAGAGGGGAACATAATCCCTTGGCACACGCTGAGGGGTCATCAGTGCAGGCTTTATCTTTTGCAAATTTAAGAGTTGCACGTAGGCAGATGCTTAACTCCCTTTTAATACAGGCATTCATTTAAAATATGTTCTTTTAATTTTTGGCTTAAACTTCAAGTCAGCTACCTTAAGTATGGCCCGAAATAAACCACTAACAGCCTTGAAGGAGATCTACACAACTCATTAGAAAGCCCCAATGCATTAAAGGCATTTTTGCATTTGATTCATAGAATTTGGGGTTTGAAAACTTGTGTCTCGGAAGAAGACTGAAAAAATTAACATCTGTTTTAATCTTGTGAGTTCCAGTAATGCTTATATTTTTAACTATGAGGAGGCCTAAACAAATAATCCATTTAAATGTAGAATTATGTTTGTGCATATTCAGTGATTGAGCTCTCACAGAGCAGAGACAAACATATTAAGAATCTTCTGGATGTTTTCACCACGCTGTGTGATTTAAGGATTCTAGAATTTCTAATTTGTATTCAAGGGCCATGTTGAAGTCTACGTACCTTCCTTTTAGAAGGAGAGACTGCAGCTGTTAATTCTGTCTTTGTTTTGGGGTTTTGGATGTTTTCTTTTTTTTCTTTTTTTGAGACACAGTCTTCCTATATAGTTCAGGCTGGCCATGAACTCACTATGTAGCCCAGGCTGGCCTCAAATTCTCAGCGATCCTCCCATCTTAGCCACCCAGAAGCTGGGATTACAGGCTTGTGTCCCTGTGCCCGGCTGTTAATTCTGTCACCTTAGAGGAAAGCAAAGCCGCTCTGTGAAGGTGGAATGACTCAGAATCACTGATTCTCAAGGTCTGTTTTATCCTGTTTGTTTCACCTCTCATCAGAGCACATACTGAAGAGGTTACATGTGTGGTTCGAATACCAGCCCAGCTCCGTGGCTGTGGAAAACATCCATTTCAATTTCTGCAGGTATAAAATGGAGGTGACAGAAGCTCACATCCAATGAAAAGAAGCCATCTGTTGCATCTACACTTGGTTTAAAAAAATTTAGAATCTATTTCCTTATTCTTGTGTGCTTGCATGCATAATAACTACTTTAGTCTTGGAGAGTTGCCACATGTATGTATCACAACTGGATCATTTTTATTCCTTCCTCCAATCCCCTCCCCATCTCCACGTCTCCCTCCTTGTTTCTACCATCTCTCTTTCATTTCGCTTGTTGAATTACTTCTTTGTATTTCTCTGGCAAGAGAGCCCATGTGATATTTCCCCTTCTGTGTCTGATTATTTCACTGAGTCTTATGCTCTCCGGCTCTGTCCAGCGGAAATGCTTCACAGATGCGAGTCACTACACTATCTAGTCCTCCAGCGTCTTTCTTGCGGATCTCACCTTGCGTCCATTCATCCCTTAGCCATGCACTGCCTGATGCTGTGGACGGGCACTATGCTTCGCCTGTAGAAGGTTTGGAGCAAGACAGAGACATCTTCACTCGCTCTTGTTCCTCCTCTTGGGCCACTCTTGGCTGATAGGTGGGGCCCTGGCCCCCTGGGGCCATGTCTTCAGTCACCTCCTGAGTGGCCTGTGTGATCAGCCGGAGGCTGGACTTCTCCTGAGCCCATTTCTCTGTGTCTGGTTCCTGTCCCTGCCCTCTACTGTCTCCCTTACTCAGTGGCAGGTGTCATCTGAGGGGTCCCTCGGCGACCTCATCAGAGGCTCCAGCCAGAATTGCAACCCAGGACAAAGCACACCTGTGTGTCTTTGGATAAAAAGTCTGATAACAATGCAGCCTTCAAGTAAATACATAAATAACGGTAGTCAGATATTTTTAGAGCCTCATTAAAATACACAGACGTGGGTAAGCTATTGTTCCTCCAAAGTGAGCCCATACTTTTTAATCACTCTTTTGAAGCTTTTCTTGGCCTTTGTTATTTTAGCTTCTTTAGTGTTTTTGCTTTTAAATCTAAGAAATCATGCTATTAAAACAGACGTTTAATTAAATAGACAAAAATCTAAAGAACTTTTTAAAAAGACCCTTTTTTGGGAGTTTGTTTTTACTTCCTATGTTCTTTCAAAAATTAAAGTCAAGGTGTTTCTTCTTTTTTGGACAAAGTGATGATTTTTGTCCCCTCCCCGGTTTCCATGTTTACTCTCATCTATTGATTACTTTTTCTTTTCCTCCTTCCAAGTGGTCTGGGTTTGTCACTCTCCCCGGGAGCAGGCTGCTGCTGGTGTCAGAAGCCCCAGTAAAATGGGCTTCTCCACGCTCACCGCAGTGTCTGCGCTGACAGTTTGATATTACAGCTGCCTGCCCGCTGGTACTGAGCAATGAGGTCAGCCGACAGATAGGGAGTAGCTGGAAAATGACTTCAGACAGTGCAACGTGTTCTGGTCAAAACCTTCACATCTTTGTTTTATAAACCAGGACAAATAAGGCAACTATGGGTAATTATGCATGACTGCATGGTGTAGAGCTTTCACACTATGAGAGACCGTACCGATGTAGCTTTTTTACGAAGCTAAGCATTAATGATTTTAACTTGATAGGCTAGTCAGACAGAAACAGAATGATTTTCCCAGTATTCTGCAAGCATCTAATCAAATGGCTATTATACTTCATAACCGGTGATCCTTCCCCAAACCACGGAATCATAAGGTTAAACAGATCTTGAGGGTCTAGTTGAGACCCTCTTCTTACTCCTGAAATGAGATATACCCTTTAGAGATGAATTTTAGAGAATCTGTGATGTTGTAAATACGAGAGCAAGAATTTGCAATTCTTTCATCTCCCAAATTTCTATATATTCCTTAATAATCCCATCATGGATTTCTTTCCAGAAGCTCACACTGCATTCATTTCCCTATCTTCCTCTTTTCTGCAGTCATCTCCCTCTTGCTATATTCTTTTGCCCTTTCTTTTTCCTTATGTAATTCAGCATTTCTGCTGCTCAAGGCAACCTCAGTGCCCCAAATAAGGCTACCCTTTCCCCTGTCAACAAGGTCCAGAAACTGTTTTTCTGGCAGCCATAGATTCATCCACCTTTTTTCCTAGAATCTGAGATAAGGATCTGCAAACATCTTTCCCATGTGTTTTTAAAAGTGAAGGTTACTATTCCATCCTTACCGCTATCACTTTCTTCCCTCGGGCAGACGTGACAAGGACTTTTGCAAGTGTGTATCACGTCAAAGTAATTCTATAGCCAACGCTAGAAAATCACCTTTGGGATATGGAGCTGGATGCATCACTGGGGCCCCAAATACAGGCCTGGGATTTCAGGCTTCCGGTTCGTCAAAGGGGCTGGCCACAGTACTCAGTGCCACTAGCTCTTCGGATGCTTAATCATGCTGCTCGGTTAGAGCTAACTGCCTGTTTTCCAGACAGGACGGCCGCAGTTCCACGAGCCAGCTCTTCTTCCATCAGGCTCGCCTTCTTCTCCTTCTTTCCTCCCCTTGCCCTGATATTCTAAATTCCCTCCCTTTATTTGTGGTCTGTAACTCAGTCTGTCCGTTGCAGCAGTCGCCCCACTACGAGGGCAGAAGTACTTCACGTTCCTCTTTGGCCAAGTGAAGAAAGTTGAAGGCTGTCACTGGTCTTTTCTTTTCAAAATAGAACTCCTGCTTCCCACTCTTTGTTTTCCGTAGTGCATAACAGTTCTCTCAAATGTCAGCCTTTATGCAGCTGACAAGATCTTTAAAGTATTTCTCCCACATTTCATTCTAAATTATCACAGTTTCCCACACTCAGGAATGCTCAATGCGAAAGAGATAAGATTCGGGATCTCTTAGGTGGCGTTGGGTTACTCAGATATTAACCATTTGGTGGCAATCTACCTGAGTGTGAAGCCCTGCCTGCTGCCAGAGAGAGATGCATATTTGGGGTGATGATAATTCGGAAGATAACACATAGCTCAAGGTGCTCCCTAAATTTTAGTAGCGGTTAATACTGAATACAAACAGGACGGGGAAGTTCTGGCTGCTGTTTCACTCGGCCTTCCTTGCTAATGTAGCAGCTTGACTTGGACCATAAAATATGTATGTCACTATGGAGACAGCAAGGCTGGTCTGAATAAGCAATTAATGCCCAACACTTGTCATATTCTATTTGCAGACTTCTTGGACAGAAAATGTCACAGAGAGGAATTAGAAGGGTTATGCCTGTTACAGATGCATTTATAAGTGTGTGCAACAGTGGAATTTTTAAACAATATGATTATTAATGTGGCACAATGTCACCATGGGGCAGGAAACAGTAATGTTTGTTTTTGCTTACAATGGCAGGGTAATGAGAAAATAAGTAGCCGAGAAATCTATGTTAGAAAAAGGTACCCAGGTGGTGGTTTTAGCTGACAATTTTAACCCAGAAATAATGGTTATCTTGCTTTAAGCAACCCCTTACTAATGGAAAAGGCGGTCTCAAACAAAAGATAAATGAGCGGATCATTATTTGCTTTGCAAATGACGTAGCTGTTTTCTACAAGTGCTGTTAGTAGACACCAAGCCCTGCCAATTCTCAGCTGAATGTAACTAACTTGGAAAAGATGTAAGAGATTTGTTTTTCACTCCATTCTACCCATAAAGAAGCATGCTTTTTTTTTTTTTTGTCTTTCTCCGGTACCAGGAACCGAACTCACAACCTTACGCTTGCCAGGCAGGCGCTTTGCCGCTGAGCTAAATCCCCAGCCCCTAAGAAGCATGCTTTGAGGGGCCCAGGATGTAGCTCAGAGGTGCAGTGCTTGCCTGCCAAACGTGAGGTCCTGAGTTTGATTCCTGGTATCCCCACCCCCAAAAAAGCATGCTTTGGGATGCATTTGATTAAGTTTCTTCAGCTACAAATAAGACTTTCTGGGTCCAGTCAGTGCTTTCCAACTTGGAAATTTCCCTGGGGTTTAGGAAGGGCAGTGATAAGCATCTACATGATGCTTTTAAGAGTATTTTACATTTCAGAATGCCTAACACAAATTGTTCTTTATCCATGAACGTGCTAAATTCTCAATTTTTTTTCTTTGGTTTGGCTTTGTCAATTTAGTAAATGAACAGTGGTTAACCCATGCTGATTGGTTTTAATAACATTCTAGATATTTCCTGTTTCTGTGAGGTGAAAATATTGTGGATCCCTAAGATTTTTCCATCCTTAGAGTTCCAATAGTCCTCTTTTCCATTGCTCTAGTTAAAGGCATTCTCTTCTAACTGGAGTTGTGCAATAGCCATTGAACTTCTTGACTCCCGATTTGGTCTTCCGGTCACAGCATGCCGCATTCACCACCAGGCTGATGTCACCAACATCCTGCTCAAAATCTTCAGGTCTTATTATTTCCTGTGAGATCAGATCCACCCTGGCATGGCCTCTCTATTCAGTCATACTTCTTTTTCCTTTAGCCAGCACAGATCTGCTGCTTTTGCCAACCTGCTTTGCTGCCCACCTCGTAACCACATGGGGGCTGCCCGCCTGCTCCCCTGGCTTCCTGTCATCCCGTCACAGAGCCCCCCCCACGCCAGCTCACTTAACCACACGCTTCTTCTCCATACCCAGGCGTATCCTTTCCACAAACTGAAACCCACGTATTTCTCCTCAAATCCTGAGACACTGTCAGTGTGTTGTTCTTATCTAGTGTCTGAAATATGCTGTTTTATGATTTTATCACAAAACACTGTGGACTCTTGGAACGAATCAATTGAATTCTTATAATTTTCTATTTCTCCATAGAGCCTAAAATAATTCATTTGGCTTGCTAAGGGCTCAAAGGTAATATTGATTGGTTTACACAGGCTGTCAAGCATACAGCTATTAAGGAACAATATGATTATTCAGATTTAAAATAATTAATGTGATAGACCCAAGCATTAAAAGAAAGAGAAAATGGTATCCAAATGCGTACTGAGAAACAGCAGTAGGCGAACACATTTCTACTTCAGCAGTTTCTTCTGGAAGTTATGGCCATTACGAATACTATGCTTTTACTGCCATTTCCTGATTTTTCCATTTTCATTTCTTACACCAGTTTCCAGCTCCCATTGTTGTGATCTCAATAATACTGCTTCACTATTTTCCACTAAATGGTCAACCGTCTTTCAAGGCGTCCTGCTCCTGTTCTGTGGGGGATACCATTTCCTCCTATTTTTCCAAAGAGGTAACTGGAGTGTGGTTAATGTTTTGCCTCATTTCCTGTGCATCTCCATTACTTCTGAATTCATTCTTTTCTGTTGTTTATAGTACACTGGCTTTCACATTGCAAGCTTTCCTCGACAGGCTTTTCGGTTGGCCTGCACGTTTGTGAGGGAATGAGTGAGGCCATTTTGCTGAAAGACTTCCCAGCATCAGAATCTGCATCAGGGGCTGGGGATTTAGCTCTGTGGCAAAGCACCTGCCTGGCAAGCGCAAGGTCATGAGTTCGATTCCTGGTACTGAAAGAAAAGCAAAACAAATAAAAAAAATAAAAAAAAAGAATCTGCTTCTCTGGGACTCAGTTTCTCCAGCTGAGTGGTCTCCTTGCATCTCTGACCAGGGCACAGGCTCTTGACAATGGTGCTGTGGGGGCGGGGCAGGCAGGGGCCATGGTCTGACAGCCTGTGGACGGCTCTCAACCTGCTTCCGGCTTCTCTCTCTCCTGGCTGAACGGCATCCCCCACAAGTGCATATGTGGAAGCCTCATCCACACTAAACGTGACTGCTTTCGGAAATAAGGGTTTTCAAGAGATAATTAATATAAGATGAAGTCATATGAGTGGGTTCTAGTCCAGTAGGACTGATGTCTTACTTGAGAGGAGAGGCTAGGACACATGAAAAAAGACCACGTGGAGACCCAGCTGAGGAGAGAGGTCGCTGCAGAAACCAGCCCCGTGGGCGCCTGCTTCTCCTACTTCCGGCTCCCAGAACTGTGAGACAGTGAGTTCATGCTGTCTAAGCCTCCTAGTCTGTGGTAGGATGGATTGTCCGGGGGCCCCAGCAAACGAATCAACTCCATGTTTCGAATCTTGACTCTAAAGTTTGTTCTGTAGAGAAAGACTTTAAACATTCTTCCCAGCTGAAGGAGTGTAAGTAAGCTGCTCCGGTGACCGGTGTCAGTGGAAGAAGCCACTCTGTTATATACAGGTTTTCAGCAAATTTTTATTTGGTGCTGAGCTGCTTCTTTGGGTTTGGCCACAGCTGGTGCATCCAGGTGCCAAAGCTCTTTCAGGTTTTGCTTTTTACCTTTATTTACACAGTTTAAACTGACTTCCTCTTTCATGTGAAGTCTGTCGCTCTTATCCCATCTGCCTCCCTCTTCTAGAAGTTTAATGGGAACTCTTATTCATGGACGGCTTCTCCTTAAATTAACGTCCTTATGCCTTGTCCAGTTTTTATTTCTGTGTCATTATGCTAGTGGGCTCTTGGGAAAAAGAGGAAATAAACATGTATGAGTCTACTAGCCGTTCTTAATCTCACTCAATCACTACTTAATCTTAGAAATAAAATAAAAGCCATTTCCAATAAAGTGCTTAGAGGCATGATAAAGTATAGTAATCATAATATCCCTATTTGAATTAAGACTGTTATTTGAAATTGGATCATAAATTTTATTATTTCATTTTATGTCCAGATGCAGTTTATTTGAGGATTCAAAATTGAATCAATGAGTAGTTATTATACTATATAAAAACAGAGCACAATTTTGAACTAACTTTTATCTCATTTATAGGTAATATAATTACTATAACAGAAACTACTGAACAAATATTTAGACCAGTCTTGTTATAATATGAATTGACTGTGTACTATACCACTTTAATTTTTTTATTTTTTCACGTTTTTTGAGACAGGGTCTCACTAGGGAGTTTAAGCTGTCCTTGAAGTCACTGTGTAGCCCAGGCTGGCCTCAAACTCTTTGTGATCCTCCTCCTGCAGCTTCTCCCATGCTAGGATTACAGGGGTGCACCACCACACTTAGCTAACAGTTTTTTTGTTTTTGTTTTTTTTTGTTTTTGTAGTTTTTTTTTCCGGTACCAGGAATCGAACTCATGACCTTGCGCTTGCCAGGCAGGCGCTTTGCCACTGACCTAAATGCCCAGCCCCAACAGTTTTATTTTGTGTAATATTATAGTACGAGACATTGGTGGTCACTAAAATTCGTTGACAAGTAGGATATGGTTAAATGGGTAGGGTGCTCAGGATAGGGAAGATTTCTTCACATATCAGTGGATATTCTGTCTTCATAAACTTAAATTAAGACTTTAAAGTATGTGTATTTCTGGTTTTATCCTCTTCCCTGTTCTGATCCACAAGAATATACCTTGGTCAAATTTTACTGCTAGGCATCCAATTCCCACTATATATTAAACAGCCTCCAGACTGTTTTAAGTTATGTGACATTAAGCAGGTCTCTAAGACGTTCCAAGTTCCACTTTTCAACTGCTTGTCTTTTATGGGAATATGTGAAGTGTCAACGTGTTTCTGGATGAGGAAGTTGTGTAAAATAGTGGTAGTCAGTATGGCTTCCTTAACCTGACCGTTATCTTTCTTGCCCTCTGGGAGAATCACTTTTGAGTACTTAAGTCCTTGGAAAAATACTACTTTTTCCAAACTAAAGTAAATTTAAGAACTGTATTTGCAAATATCACAGAAAGATAAAAATGGAGGTTTTTCAACCCCAAACTGTATCTGTTTCTCTGCTCTTATGACCCATTCTGCAGGTGTTATGTAATTTTTGCACATTTCAAACGTATCAATGAGTTATCACATCTTTGTTCTTTTCCACTTTCACACATGGATCAGGTATTTTTCCAAGGGGTTGGCATTTGTCTTAGCCTGCTTTGCATTAGTATGACAAAAACTCTGCAGCTGGGTACTTTATAAAGAGAAGAAGTTTATTTAGTTCACAGTTTTAGAGGCTAAAAAAAAAATCCATCTATTTGGTGGTCATGGCTTAATCACATCACACCTCTTGAAGGTGGCATGGCCTTTTAATCCTGTTACATTGAGGAAGTGAGCCTCAATATGAGTTTTGATAGAGACAAGTCACATCTGAACCATAGCAGCATCCACCTGCTCATTCAGTCTACCAGCACTGCAAAGAAGGAGATGCAATCTCTCTACCTGACCAGTTTACAGGGAAGGAAATGGAGGAACAGGGTTCAAGACTTTAACTGTACTCTCCTGGATTAAAGCCAGCTTGCACCAAGACAACTTATTCCCACTGCACTCCATAACTACCAAATATGGTGCAGCCCTCCCATTTACTAATCTGTTCCTATTTGCAGCTGTAGCAGCAGCCGCAGCAGTAGCAGCATCACCCAACTCTAGAAGCATGGCTGCATTGAAGGCCTGTGCTTCTGCGATAGACATTGTTCTGTACTTTGAATTCACTTCCACAGTGACTGCTGGGCATCAGGTTATTTCTAGATTCCTTTAGGAGTCAAGCAGACCAGTACCAAAACTTTTTTTCTTTTTCTTTTGTTTTCCATTGTTTTCTGTTCTTCTTTTCTCATTTTCCTTTTGTGTTGCTCCCAAGGAGGCCTGCGGTTGTAGGAAGAGCTTGAATAAAATAACATTTGAATCTCCCCAACCCGGATGATCTATTTAACCCTTCTGGGTCTCAGTCTCCTCATCTTTAAGACAAGGTCAGTGTCATCCAGCTGCAGTATGTTAGGAAGGCTGGGAGATGGTGTCCGTAAAGTGTTCAGCCCAGTGCTTAAGTAGGCACCCACTAGGTGCAAGATAGATGCAGCAGCTATAATTATCATTATTACCACATACTTTTAGAAATATTGCAGCATTAAAAAGAATATGGTCTAGTTGGGCTTGGGAATGCACACTTGTGATCCCAACACTCGGGAGGCTGAGGCAGGAGGATTGCTGTGAGTTTGAGGCCAGCCTGGGCTGCATAGTGAGCTCAAGGCCAGCCTGTACTACATAATGAGACTCTTTCTCAAAAGACAATAAAAAAAGAATATGGAAGAATATGGTCATTTTAAATGACTTTCTTGCATTTGTTTGACTATTTTCTTTATAAAATTTATATTTCTATCTACAATTTATGAGTACATTCTACAGCTGTCAATGCACAGCTTCACTATCTTTGATAATTTAATTAATATTTTCTTGATTACAGCCATGTGAAAACATTTTTTTCCTAAATGCTCTCTCTCCGTGTCCATTTGTACATTTGTCCCTTTGTGTCATGGTGCTTATGGCTTTCTTCAAATGTGAAGTTTGGATGTGAAGGTAACATATTCATATGCTTTTATTACATGTCTATCATATTTTTGATATTTTGCTAGTTAAACCGACATTATTTCTTTTATTTGCCCAATAGTAAAGGGAAATGTCCTTCCTTTGAGAACTGAAATAACTATAGCACTGCATTTTTTTTTTTCTTTTGGAAAAAAATCCATATATTTAACTGCTTCATTTTCAGCTGAGTTTGCTGTGGCCTGTGGTGTAATGATTTACTGAGCTGGCTTTTCTTTGCCAGCTAATCATTCCACAGAGGCATTGCCATCATTTAAAATACTTCATATACTTATATCTGTCATTTTACAATGATTTTATTAAGTTTTTTACATTTTGATGCTTTGATTGGAATTGCACAACTTTGTTCATAAATATTAAGGTCAGGAGCAAGGCAGGTATCTGTTTTTATTCAAATTGTCCATTATTTTCCCATTAAGATTTGGTAGTTTTATTTATCCAGTGCTGGAGAATGCTGTATTAGTAGGCACTTAATATTTCCACAAATATAGAAAATGAGATCATTGTTCTTTATTCTTGTTCTTTTTATGATCACTTTGCTAAATTTTCTAGATCCTCAAATATAGTATTTAGCTTATTACTCTGGATTTTCTAAGTATAAATTGTTTGCAAGTGGTGATTTTTTCTTTCTGCATTCCTCTATTGACCCCCCCCAACTTATAAAACTATCAAAATGAGGCTAGGCATGGTGGTGCATTCCTGTAGTCCCAGCACTTGGGAGGCTGAGGCAGGAGGATCACTGTGAGTTTGAGACCAGCCTGGTCTACACAGTGAGTTCAGGGCCATCCTGAACTACATGGCAAAACCCTGTCTCAAAAAACTGAAAAACAGAACATAAACAAAAACCAAAAAGAAAAAAAACCCATCAAAGTGGTAGGAATCTTTAATAAGATTTATTGTAATAAGTTGTCTTCTTGTTTTGTTTGGAAATTTGTAATATGTCTTTGCCCAGTATAGTGACTCTTAATTTCCAATGTTATTTTAAAAGAACCAATTTTATGCTTAAATGTTTCAGAAACTAAGTGATTGTATAATTTTATACAATGTCTTTTTGAGAAATCTATTCAAATATTCATCATGGTTTTTCCTAATCATTCTATTAATGTTTGTATACACGGGGGCTGGGGATTTAGCTCAGCGGCAAAGCGCAACGTTGTGAGTTCGGTTCCCGGTCCCGGAGAAACCCCCCCCCCCCCCAAAAAAAGTTTGTATACATGGTTTTTTTTCATGTGGTACTAAATTACATTCTAGGGATGAGCTTTATTTAATTATGGTAAATGAATTAATAAGCATACTCATTTCTTGTTTGCATTTTTAAAATTTAGGCTTACGTGTGTGTGTGTGCAAGAGTTCCACTTTTAGCAATAAACTTAGCAGTATTTAGACTCAGGATGACAAGTGCCACAAGAATCTGTGATATCTGCTAATGGGGTATTCTATTTATCATTAACAGTAACATCATGGAATGTACGTCCTGGTAGATCTGTGTTAACTTTTGGTTAACATTTGAAGAAACTGAGGTCTCAAGATGTTAATTACTTGCTTTGAAGTTAGTGGCATAAAATGAGTTAAAAACACAACAAAAATATGTTTTATATCCTTAGGAGAAATTGCAATATTAAGATCCATTATTTCATTAAATTCTGTTACTGGCATTAGGCCCGGTCTTATACACTGAGTGTAGTGTCTAGAGAAAAAAAATAAATGGATTGGGAAATAGGTCTTATGAGAAAATGTCAAAGAAACTAGTTTATAGGAGGAAGAGTGAAAAGACCTGATATCATCTTACTTTTTCATCTCTATGCAAAGAAAAATTTCTAATGAAAAGAAGACATGAAAGTCTGTTTTAGGTTGGGGAGGAGGACTGAAAAAAATCTGACGTCATTTTTTCATCATTATACAAAGAAGTTTCTAATGAAAAGAAAGCATGAAAGTCTGTTTTAGTTTAAGGGGGGAATGATTGAAAGGACCTGATGTCATCTTAGTTTTCCATCTTTATGCAAAAAAAAAAAAGGAATTTTTAATGAAAAGAGGTCTGAAAGTCGGTTTTTCAGAGGTTCATGGAGGAGCTGCTCATGAAAAGAGCTCCCCAAGCCGCTCTTCTGCTGGAGCCATCGCCTCCTGCCTTCTCAGCTCCCCTGCACCCGGGTGGGAAGGGGGGGGGGTCGAAACCAGACGCTGAAATTTATTAACCAGGTTTAAGTTTTTTTCTCATTAATTGATTCCTTTGATTACTTTAGCGTTACCGCATGTTCTCATTAAGGTTGTTTTCTTATCAGCGTTGAATATATTTTGTTCAATAAGATGTTAGTTCCTTTTGGACAATAGCATCTTTTAAGAATTCACTAAATACATATAACAGAGGATGCTGAGTGCTCTAGCAGGCAGGACTGTGGTAATGAGATAGAGGTACTTGGGCACCCCCAAAATTTATGAGCCGAATAAAGATTGTTCAGAATTCCTTCCAGTCAGAGTTCTGTTAAGCAAAGCCCCATGAAATCAAGGATGCCACATGGCTGCAGGTTTGGGAAAGATAGACTCTGTCACTGTCTGTTGACCTGTCCTTCTGGGCTCTACCTGATGCTTTGAAAGCACGGCTTGGTCGTTCTTCTGTAGCCTCTGGTACCGATCCAGTGCCTTATACCTGCCGGCCTGTTTTAAGTACTGTTGATGAAATAAATGGACAACTGGAATCTGGGCTGTCTTAGTCCTTTCTGGCTGCTATAAGAAAATACCACAGGCTGGGTGGCTTATAAATAACAGAAGCTATTTCTTCACAGTTCTGGGAGTTGAGAAGTCCAATTTCGAGGTATGGGCAAATTCAGTGTGTGGGATAGTGCATTTCTTGGTTCCCCACGGCTCTCTTCCCACTGTCACAGTGCATGATGGCAGGGGAGGCACGCTCTCTGGGGACTCTTTTATAAGCGCATTAATAACCTTTTCATGACCCGATCACCTCTCAAAGGTCCCACGTTCCCATTACACAGGAAGTCAGGTTTCTTTTTTTTTTTTTTTTGTTTTTCTCCGGTACCGGGAACCAAACTCACGACCTTGCGCTTGCCAGGCAGGCGCTTTTGCCGCTGGGCTAAATCCCCAGCCCATATAAGTCAGGTTTCAATATATGAATTTTGGAGGATGTGAATATTCAGTTTATAGCATAGCTTAACTGAATCTTGCTTCATAAAAATGTCCTTCACGAATGTTCTGAGAGACCTTTCAACCTTAAAGCCTTTCCATACAATTAAATTGAAAGGTGGAGTTAGGATTTTGAGTCTCACCCCTTCCCAGTCCCCAGCTCGTTCTAGACTCCAGCCAAGATGTACGCACTGTGTTTTGACCATGCTCTGCTCCTTCACCTCAATGATCTCTGGCCTTTGTCCCCAACTTGCAGCTCGTCCCCATTTTTCCTGCATGACACAGCTCAGGTTCACCTCTTCCTGGAGCCTGTCCCTGTCCTTCTGAGATGGTCCCGTCTCTGTGGCCATATTCGGGCAGGAACCTATCAATTGCTATCTGTGTTTTCACAGATGAAGGTTTAGAGAGGGACCATCACTGCCTCAGTGCCTCTGTCTTGACAGATTGCAGCACTCAGACTGCTGAGTCACTGCTTGTGCCCTCCTACTGTCCCTGAAAGCAGGGACAATAACTACACATGTGCCCCCAGGGAGGAGGTGCTCGGTAAGTGCTAGCTGATTGCACACCTCAGTCTGCTCACAGCTCCCCCGGGGCCGGAGGTGATGGTTATCCATAGTGAAGGTTTTGTGACCATTTGAGGAGCTCAGTGAATGTTCCTCAGATGAATTGTGGGGACAGGAGGTGTGGTGGTTATGGTAGAGGGTCAATTTCACGTAGATTTTAGGATCTGCCTAGGGGCTTGGTGGAGCACGCTCTGGGTGTGTCTGGATTGGTCACAGAGGTGTGCTTGCTCTTTGGCACTGTCACCGGCTCTGCTTCCCTGCTGCTATGAACGAAGCAGCTTGCTCTACCACAGCCTTCCGCCCTGAAGTTTCTGCCTTGTAGCCACCTGGCCACGGACTGAATCCCCTTGAAACTGAGCCAAATGAAACCTCTCCTTCAAGCTGTGGGTGTTGAGTAGTATGTCTCAGGGATGGGAAAGCTGGAGTACATCAAATTGAAAATGCAGGCTCCAGAGTCAGTCACTGAGTGTAGGCCTGGCTCTTTGACTTATTATTTTTGTGACCATAGGCCGTGATGGTCCCTCTCTAAACCTTAGTCTGTGAACTGCTGAACCGTTATGGTGATGGTCTAACATGGCTGAAGCCCCCAAACAACAGCCTGACTTCCAAATGGCCACTTCCCCCTTCTTCTCCTCTCAGCTCTCAGTACAGCTTCCTCTTACCCTTCCCACGGGTGTGAGGGAAACCCCAGTCAGCATCTAACACATCACTGGGCCCGCCCCTCAGGTCCACCTCTAGCCAGAGCCCTCATAAACTCCCAGCCTCCCGTGTCTACCTCAGAGGAGCCCTGTGCTGAGTGCAGTCCTCTCCTCTCCGTGTCTGGGGTAAAGGCCTTCCTCCCCACTTTGTTTCCTCTTCTGTGCTCAAAACCTAACAATAATAATGCTGATCTCATGGAAATTTTGTGAAGATTGGCTGTAAAATGCTTAGCGCAGTACCTGGTGCTCAGCAAGATCTTGGAAGGTGATCTATTATTGTCGTGAGGCAAACCACTGAGAGCTCTGGGCTTGGGTCTGGTCTGTTCCTGCGTTTTCCTTCAGACCTCAGGGTGATGATGTCCTTGGCTGTTCCTTCTGCATCCCACCTGCCAGGGAGGGCGCCAACCAGGAGATGGGTCCCTGTGGCCATGACACTGCAGCTGGCTTGTTCAGTGTGTGCCTTCTTAACATGTAGAAAGACTACTCTGCGGGTGCAGTGGGAACCTTCAGGATGCCGTCATTAATAATGATTAGTTCCTTGGAACACTGCAAACTGTTGACATCCTACAGAAATAGATTTAAAACCCAATCTTCACACGAGGGATAACTGAATGTGCTTTGGACTGGCTTTCAAGGCCAGCCTGGGTGAAATGCGCACGGTGAACACTTGTCCAGGTCCCTGATTTATGGGTTTAGGGTCATGTCATATACAAGTTCTAATCTGAGGAATGTTCATGCAGGAACAGCTCGGAGATCAACAGCACTAAAAATATGTTCTCTCTGATTTCTGTCTGCTACATTTAGTTGGTGTTCACATTTCAACTTGTTTTACCTTGCCTCTTCTTTAAAGACAGGATGAAGATAAAGATATCAGGGCTCGTACTTATGGAGTCAAGGAAACCACAAGCCATACATTTATGACTCAGAACATACTCTTCCACTCCCAAATTTATCTCCTTTGCCACAGTGAAGGTCACCTGGGTCAGTAGGAGCACAGGACACGGTGCTGTGACAATCAGAGGCCCTTTATTTTATTTTATTTTTTTTTGTCTTTTCTTTGGCACCGGAAATCGAACTCACGACCTTATGCTTGCCAGGCAGGCTCTATGCCGCTGAGCTAAATCCCCAGCCCCAACCAGAGGCCCTTTAAAGTCTATACAACGTATCTCCCCTTGGAAATCTCTGAGGATCATCTGCAGGGCATCTGTATCCAAAGGACCAATAATCTTGTTGTCACTTGCTCCCAGCAGAGAAAAGAATCCAGAAAGCTCCAGCCTCTTCCTTTCTGAGATCTGTGATAATGATGGTGATTAATGTGCTCTGTGATGCCCACTGGGCGAGTCTCCAGAGCGGAGCTTGAAGATGCCAACTGCATCCACTGCTGGGTGGCTTCTACCCCAGCCACTGGAGCTTCTGCCACCTCTCACACAAAGCAAGCAATGTCTGCTGTACACAGCTCCTTCTTGTCCAACGAATGGTCTCCTCATGCTGGGTCACCCGAGACCCACAAATATCAAAGGACACATGATATGTTCAGGCCAAAAGATTATGTGACAGCTGCGTGGGATTGGGGAGAAAAATTAAAAATTAAAAAATCCTGGTTTCTGCAGAGTAGGAACCCAGGATGGTCATGGCTGTGCCTGCTGTGGGGTGTTTTTGCCCAGACCTCCCAAGGCTGTGAACGCATGCACGCCTTGGGAAGACCAGCTGGAGCCACAACCCGCCCCAAACACTGTTTATCATACATCTCCTCTGTTCCGGTCCTTGGTGCTCGGCTGCTCTAAGGTGCCTGAAAGTGGAGTCTGGAAATTCTGACATGTGCACTGGCCCTTGTCCTTACCCTTGTCACCCTCACAGCTGTCTGATCGTCCGTGGAGATCCCTACAGCATACACACACTCTCTGATGTTCTCTCGTTTCTTCATCAGCCCTGCCCTGCTTTATGTATACCTGCAATCACCCGTTACCTGGCTTTGCACGGAGGGTACACCTTACACCACTTACTCGCTCTCTCCCCTCTTCTGTGCTTACACACTCGATGTTTTCTACATTTTACAGTTTACAGGGTCATACATGTTCCTCTGACATACGCTACAGACCCAAAACACAGGCCTACTAATGTTGCTTTAGTTTTCTGTTTGAGTACCTAAAAACAAGAAAAAGTAATTTTCCTTGATCTTCATATACTGTATTTTGAGCTCTCCTTATGTCTTTATGTAGATTTTTCTGTCTGGGGTCATGTTCCTTAATCTGAAGAAGTCCTGGGACATTTCTTATATTGTAAGTCTGGTGGCTATGAAGGTTCTACTTTTATTTGTTGGAAAAGCTTTTAGTTTTTCATTTTGAAAAATACTCTCACTGAATACAGAATTCCTGGTTGGCTCTGTTCACCCCAGCTTTTAAGGTATGTTACTACATTATCTTCTGGCTTACACGTTTTCTGACAGGAAACGCACTATGATTCTTATTTTTCTTCCTCTCTCTAATTTGTTCTGTCTACCTTCAGAATTTCCACTTGTTTACAGCAGTTTGATTACGAGGTGCTTAGATGTTTAATTTTTTATGCACCCTGCCTGGTGTTCTCTGAGATTCTTGTGTCTGTAGTTTGGAATGCAGCACTGATTTTTAGAAAATTATTTCTTCAATTTAAGTTAAATTTAAACTCTTCCCCTTCATTCTCTCTCTTCGTCAACCACACAGGAGCGAGTGAAGGCATCCTGCATGCTCAGTTCTGAGTTTTGTTTTTTCACAAATGTGCCTCCCTTGTGTTTCAGTTTGGGTCATTTCTACTGACCCATCTTACGGTTCTTTGATTCTTTCCTTGGCTATGTTGAATCAAAAGAATCTGCTTGATGTTTTCATCTCTTACTGTTTTTCATTTCTGGTATTTCCAGTTGACTCTTTCTTATATTTCCCATCCTCTGCTGAAGGGGACCATTGGACTCTACATGCTGTCCAACCTTCCTAGTAATGCCACCATATTACTCACAGTTCTTTGATATTGCTTGTCAGATGATTCAAACATCTGTACCACATCTGGCTCCATCAAATGCCTTCTCTCTTGGGGGTGTGTTCCTCTTGTTTGCCATTTTGTCTGACCCATAAGTTCAGTTAAGAGTCAGACCCCTTGTGCAGGAGCAGAGGTAAACAATTCTCATGCTTGGAAATGGCCCTGCCTGCCGCCTGTTCAGGCTTCTGTGCTTGAGTCAGTCTGGTCAGAAGTCAGGCTGGATGGGTGTTTGTCGCCACTGTGGTTACCTGCAGGATACCAAGGCTTCAGTTTCCTCAAGGGGTAGCTTCCGTTTAGGATGTGGGGTAATTTTCCACAGCAGTTTTCTCAATATCTATTCTACTCTGAGTTTAGGCCTTTCCTTCTCCTGCCCGACTTCCTTCCCGCTCTCGCGCCAGGATTCCAGGGTCACTGAGGTCATCCTGGAGGTAGAGGGGAAGGATGTTCTCCATTTTTCTGGCCAAGTCTCAGTGGCAGACCGGCTCTTTGTCTCTGAGTTTCTCGATGTCTCTGCCCTTCCCATGGCTGTAGTTCTGAAACCCACAGCATCCCTGCCCCATCCAAGGACGATTTGTCCTCTTCTTCCTTCCAGTTGCAGTGGGCTTTTCCCGTTCCCTATGCAGATACTGTGCCTTCCCCATGCAGAATGGGCTTCGTCCGATAGGTGAGATAGAGAGGGAGTCAAGAGGGGCCGCCGTGTCCCTGACACCGTGCATCTGGTGGGGGCGCCTCTCAGGACTCTTCCCAGTCACCTCTGGGGGCACCTGGTGCGTGGGGCTTGTGGAAAAGGCCTGCGAGGTGTTGCTGATACCCTTTCCCTGTGGCACCAGGGTCCCTCACCTGCTCACGCCAGGCCTTCACTAGCTCGTCAGTCCCCTACCCGATGTCTACTTGGACCCCGCTGTGTCTGCCCAGCCCCTCTCCCTGCAGATGCCTGGCTGGCTGTCACAGGAAACCTGTCAGGTAATGAATGAAGAAGAGTCATGAACTTGCAGTGTATCTACCTATTTTTGTTGTCTCAATGAGGTGGGGAATAAAAGTTCTTTTCTGTCCTGTACATTCTGAGCAGAAATTAGAAGATTCTCTAATCCTCCTTTAAAATAGTCCATAATGTCCTTCCTCAAGGAAGCCTTCCCAGACCAAGCCTCCAAGTGACTCAATGTTGCTTGCGACATTACCTTTACTTTTAGTTTACTTCCTTAATACCATATTTCACCTTTTATTCAACACCTTCATTTCATCCTGTAAGTCTGAATTGAATGTCTACGTGCCAGGTATTGGAGGTACAAAGAAAAGAAGCATAGCTTTGGCCTTCAGAGAGCCAGGGGAGAGAGACAGATTTGCAAAGAAATATTTAAAATGTTTGCCCCTGGGTGGGAAAGGGGTTGTGAGGTTAGGGAAGGTTGTTCACAGGGTTTGACTTGCATCTGTAACATTTTATTTCTTAGGCTGAGGGTATGTGGGGAGTGGATGATTGCTTTATCATTATTATTATTTAAATTGTGCAGATGATGAAAATTTTCCCTTCGTCTCTGCAATATATTTCAGAATTAAACACTGAAAGGAACACTGGTTGCTTTGTGTCACACTTAGTGTAAATGATCACACTACAGAGAGATGACCGATATGCACATATAGGAGGAAAAATGTTATTTAAAGGAGTAGTTAAGATTTAGGATGCTATTCTGTAGACAGTATTCTACAGGATTTTAAAAGCACTGCATGTTAAACAATTTACATGGAGGTGAAGTTGATGAATTCCAGAAAACAGAGATTAAAGAGTAGCTTTAAGGGTGACAAATCCCCAACCGTAAGGATATATATAAAACTTCTGAATAACCTTGTTACATGACATTTAGAAAAAGAACATTCATAACAAAACAATATGACAAGCCCTATGGAGCGAGTATTTATAGGTTGTATAGGAACACAAAGGGGGAGTTAACTCGTAGAGAGTGAGTAGGCCATTCTCTAAACCCAGAAGAATGAAACCACACTATCTGCTTAGGGGAGCACCAGTACTTCAGTACAGTCGGGAGTAACCTTAAGTGTCATGCTCAGAACCACTCATTTTATTCAAGAGATAACACGAAGCGCTGCAGGATTTTAAACTACTGAGTGACGAGATCATTAATGTTGCCCATAAAGCATGTGGTACGGGTTGAAGAGGACAAGCTAAGAAAGGGCTAGCAGTGGTTACTGTACTAATGTCAGCGGGGAGGGATGCAGGGTGGGGAGTGGAAGCAGCAGGCATAAGAGAAGGGGGTGTAGTGGGGACCTAGGGACTGGCCTGCAGATGCCCAGTGGGTCACGAAAGCAGATTGAAGCGTGGATTTCCAGGACACTGTGGGTCAGGTCCCTGCTCAGCCCTGCATGTGGACCTGTCCATCACAACTGATTTTCAGGATCTTCAGGGCCATTCAGTTGCTGGCTTATTCAACATCCAGTTCCAGACTCCCGAGAACAAGGCCCACAAATCTCCAGTCATTGTCCTAAGCCTGAAATCACCTCAGGTTCCAGAGAAAGCAGAGCCTTGCAGATACTCAGCGATGAGGTAATCTCCCAAATGGAAGCAGTCACCCCATGGTGGGAACTGAGGCTGCCTCCCAAGACAGGAGCCATCATCCCATGATTGGAACCGAATAGCCCCTCAAGCAACCTCACAGGGCCAGTCCTGAGACACCTATCATCCAACCAGACCTCCCTGGACTGCCAGATATGGAGCCCACATCTATGAAACCTCTACCTTTCTTTGTTTCCTTTTCCTATAAAACCTCAAAGCTTCTGTCAGCCCCTACAGGACAGATCTTAAATTCCTTTTTCTGGGTGCCCAGCAAGGCCAAGCTGATTAAAGCTCCTCTCCTTGATGAGTATTATGGGATAGATGGCTGAACCTGGTCTGTTGGGACCTCCAGGGCTGAGGTTTTCCCCTAAAACCCCAGTAACAGAGTCAACTTGAAGTGATCTTTAGAAGTAGGGATTTGAGAACTTGGTCACCGGTTGGACATGCGGGTAAGTGAGAGGGGCGGTCTGACGTCTGAGGTTTTTGACATAGTCTCCTTAGGAAATGATGCTGACATTTACTGAGGTAAAAAATGCAGGGCATATATAGCAGGGATGGGCAAAAATTTTAAATTTTTGAAGGAGTCTGATTTATGGGCCCGGGGATCCCATGGAGAGAATGGAGGGCAGAGGACAGTCAAGAGTCAAACAAGAATGACAACTCAGAGTCTGAGAGGAGAAACAGCCCAAGAGAGACGGGGACAGGAGCTGCTTCCTACTTTTGGGGCGAGTGACCGTCGCACTGCTCGAAGGATGGAAGCAGAGTGATGTAGCTGCTTATTTTCGCTTTACTACAGAGTAATGCTATTTAATGGTGCTGCTTCTTAAGCATCATTAGGAGGTCACATCAAAGGAGGACTTCTGTTTATTTCTTATTCCATCTGTATCTCTTTTACTTTGGTGGGTCATGCACAATCTCCCTAGTAAATATAACATCAATGCCAATGGTTCCTTTCAGAAGTCAAAGAGGAAGAAAAAATCAAAGAGAAGACTCATAGGAATAGTCACTCACACCACAGATCAAGTCAGTAACAATAATAAAAATGTAAGTCACTGTTTTTTCTGAAATTGAGTGTCCTCAAATTTTCACTTTTTAGCTTGGTTTTGCATCAGCTGTGGACGTGGCGGGCTTGCTTTTGGCAGTGGCTCCTAAGATATCACATCACCATCGCCTGCCTGGAGCTCCTCGCCCTCCCCGCTGATCTGTATTCAGTAAACACAAGAAGGATGGAGCCTGAACCCCGTGGCTGTAGACTTGAAATTAAATTATTGTCATGTCCCCTAATGACTGCTCAGTGTCTGGAGTCGCAATTGACATGAAGCAGTGGTGTCCAATTTGTGTTTTCACACAGCACCAGAAATCTGAAACAGGGGAACAGACTCAGCACTGGTGTGTGACTTTTGCTGCTGGGTTTTCCACAAGACACCATTAAACCATTGACCATTCATCATTAGCTATGGCAATAACCTTGAATAAGGAAAACACATAGCTCTCGATAGTTGGTAATACATTTGCTGATAGTTTGTAATACATTTGCACCCACCTTCTCGCCTTTGAACATCACAGCAGCCCAGTGAGATAAATACTAACACGATTCATCCACTTCAGCAGGTAACTGAATACGGGTTCTGAGGCTTGTAACTGGGTTATATATGGAGCAAGTGGAAGGGCTGAGGTCAGTCCCAGCCTTGCAAATCTCAGACCATCCTCTTTCTGCTATATCACACTAACACCCGCATGGAAGGACCACTTTGGGTTGGCCCACCGCAGTCTCTCTGAACAACTGTGTTCTGTTGCATAGACAGGGAAAAGGTCTCAGTGCTGCATAAAGACGGTGCACTGGGTTCCAGTCCCCCAGTCTGCATACCATATATTGTTGCACAATACCCCAACAGAGAGCTAGGGGGCAGCTTCACAGGACCCCGGGAACCTAGTCCCCCAAGGGATTTATGACCACCATATTGCCAAAAGGAAACCATGTCCACATTTAAAGCACAGAAAGAAAGTGGGTGGGGCACAAAACTTCAACACTCAAGGGATGTGTGGCTTTATGGCTGTTAGTTCTCATTTCCACTTGCTCCAGGACTATTTCTTTTAGCCCAACAGTGACAAATCCCCACCATGCATGCCAGCATTTCCTTCTCCTGCATTCGCAGAGGACACCATTACGTGACCATGGCACTCTTTCTGGGGGAGCTCAAATGACTCACTTCCCTCGGCACAGCAATCTAAGTGGCTGCTGATCGAGTTGGGGATGGCAGATTTGGCATTCTTGCTTGAAGCTGTTCATCTGAGTTTTGTGTTATCTCAAAGCACCATGAATTCAGGATTGACCTGGCTGGAGTCAAATCACTCTTCCCTAGGTGAGTGACTTGGCCAAGTATGACTCTTCAATCTGATATGTCAGCTTCATTGGGGTTAAGAAGCACCTAGAAGGTTAGTAGAGCATGATCCTGCGTGTGTCTGGGTGGCCATGGAGGTGTGGCGTTGGGCACTAATATATAAAGTCCCTTAATCTCTTCCTTTCTGGCACTGTTGCCCTGCTCTGCTACTCAGCTATCATGAACTAAGCAGCTTCGGTTTTCCACACTCTTCTGCTTTGATATCTCTGCCTTAGAACCAGCCGATGATGCACTGAATCCCCTGAAACCATGAACCCAATTGATCTTCTTGAAATGTGGGTGTCAGGTATTGTGTCTTAGTGATGGGAAAGCTGACTGATACACTGAGTGTCTTCAAGTCTCTCTAGCCTCCATGTCCTCATTTACAGCATAAAGAGTGATAAGAACACCTTGTAGTACAGAGTTATGGAGAGGACTAATATGAGATAAAAAGCACAAGTCACAGCCCACTGCCTGGCATACAGCAGACCCACAGTAAATGGTGACCTCATAACTGGGGCTATATAAGGCCCATGTCAAAAGGAGCAGTAATTAATTTTAACAATTGATGTGAACGTACTTACTAATATGATTAAAATTCAAGAATCAAGTAAATGTAGTGAACATTAATGTATTAACTGCTTTTCAATGATAACTTTAAAGTCTCCCTTATTTCACTCCTTAAACCTTTGTCTGTAAAAAAGAAGTCTCAATAACAGCACACATTTGGGGAGAGATACTGATTAATTACTCAAGATCAAATGATCAATCTGGTGGCTTCCTTATTTTGGCTTTTTAAAAAAGCATTGCCTCAATGGGCAGATAAGAGGTAAACCAAAAATGTAATAGAGAACTTCAACCCAAAAGAAATTTTTATTTGGGAAGATTTTATAATGATTACTAGGAGAATTAATGGCCACTTTACTACCAAGCAGGGAGAAAAAAAGAGAAAGAATAAAAGCAAACCCCAGGGCATTTTGCTTGGCTAAGAAAACACAACTGGGACCCGTCCAAGGACAAACTGCCAGCAGCTTTTCAGGGTGGTTTTGTATTTCAGAAGAGATTTGCATACACATTTTGAATTATTATGAGAAAATACTAAGAATGGTAGGAAAATATGGCTAGAATGAAATTATGTACTTTTGACACATGCTTTGATAAAGCAAATGCAAACCAAGATAATTTCAGATAAGTGTTCACAGGCCAAGCTAGAACTCATTCAATTGGGAAATAACAGTGTTCTCAATGGAAATCTCAGAAATGATATATTTACCCAACATATGGATTTTATGGGTTGAAAGGCAAATGTAAAGGTTTTCAAGCAATTTTTGATGCTAGGATAATATTTTAGGATAAACTTTTCTGATTTGATTATAGTGTGATGTTGAAAACCTAGGAGTTTATTTTTTAAATACAGAATATACTATCCTCAAAAGCATTTACATTTTACCTTAGGAAGCATACATTTAAATTTTGAGTAATGATCTGGTAATTGAATTACTATCTGTTAAAGATGCCTATTAAACCATTTGGTTATTCACATATCTACTAATTGATGCAATAAATATTATTATATCCCTATATATAGGTATTATGATTACCATGATGGATAAGACAGAGTTCTTCTCAAAGAATTTCCAGTTATAGTGCTGGGAAGATAAATTCTCTATTGAATGAAGAGTTACACTAAATGGCTTCTAAAATCTCTTTCATCTTTGAAGTCTATGACTCAACTACAAAATTGTTTTAAAATGTGCCTTCCTGTGCTGGCAAAGGGTACTGTGATGAGGAAACTCTTCCTACACAACTGGTGGCAGTGTAACCTGTCACAAGCTCATTCTAAGAAGCAATTTTGCGGTATGTTTCAAGAGCCTAAAGAACTACAAATTTCACTTCTTGGAAACAATTCTGAAAAAATAATTGCAAGTGTTGACATGGATAAACAAAGATGCTTGTCACATCTTTATAATGGAAACCTAAACATCAAAAAATAAAAGAGTGGGTAAGCAAACTAGACTGATCCCTACAATACAGTATGAGGCGGCCACTAAAATGGTATTTACACAGAATTTCTAATTGGTCAATGCTCATGCTCACGTTCTAAGAACAGAAATTGGGCACTCAACCATTTTTACACAATGCGTTCGTTTTGCATGTATACATATCCTATATTACTTATATTTTATGTGGAAAGAAAATCAAAATGTGCGAAAATTATAGCTAAAGATTTTTGTGTAGTGGCAAGTAGATGTGAGAAGATTTTCCAAATTGCTTTTCACCCAGCACTAATTTTTTTGCATAAGTAATTTTGAGGCCTTGGTATATCTAATATATCAGGGAGAAAATAGGGTCTAGAAACTCATTCTAAAACATGAGTATTTTCACATTAGTAAGTTAAATGTATTAAAAATGGCTGAGAGTTATTCTGTTTTATATATAAAGTGTAGACTGAACAAGTCTATCTGTTAAAGATGTCTTTTTAAAAATTCCCCAGCGGGCTGCCATTTAATAATTTTTTCCCTCATCAGAAAGGTGAAGGCAGCACGTAGAAAGTCTTTGGACATCAAAATTCCTATGTTTCAGTGCTCAGAAAAATACCATCATGATGGGGTTGTGCCCCTCCATTTTCATGACTACTGTGAAAGAGAAAATGGCACACTTTTCTCTCTGCATAGTGCAATTTGTGCTTCTAAAATTCTTTTTAAAAACCTTTTCTAAAATTCACTGTCAAAATTCAAAGAAAATGTAATTTTAGTTTTGGAGCTGGTGGCGGCTTGGTGGCAGTGGTTAAAAAGGCATAAAGTGTATGGGTTTTATTTGAAGTGATCTATCAAAAATAAGCATTAGTAAGGATTAGGATTAGGAATGACAGAAAAAAAAATCAAAAGCAGAGCAAGGAAATCCAAGGGTTCCTGTGAGCCCATGCCCTCACAGAGGAGCCCTGGAGGAGGGAGACCCCGGAAGGAGTGCAGAGCCCCCAGTACTAATTTCTAAAGGGGTCACACAGCCTGCGTGGGACTAATTAAATGATGCAGTTCTGTTACCTCAATCTCTCTTCCTTCCCTCACAATGGATCCTTCCAAGGAGCATTAATTTGTAGCAGAACTCAACTACAAATGTTACTCCATTCCCTTTGTTATTCTTTAGTTTGCACAATAAATATGGAACAGTGAAATAATGGAGACTTTCATTTATTAAACATTTCTTAAATGCCAGACTCCTACATAAGTTAGCTTTTAAGAAGGAGTTATTTACTTCTTTTTTTTTTTTTTTTTTTTTTTTTGGTTTTTCTCCGGTACCGGGAACCGAACTCACGATCTTGCGCTTGCCAGGCAGGCGCTTTTGCCGCTGAGCTAAATCCCCAGCCCTGAGTTATTTACTTCTGCTCGTAGAGAAGCAAACTGACACACAGGGCAGGCAAAGTGCTGCAGTGGCAGGTGAATCGGAGATCACAGCTAATATCCCAAGCCAGAACCCTCTGATTTAGAGATCTGTGGGCGGATTACCAAATGCTGCAGGGTAGGTGACAGAAAGAAAAATAATGAGCCAGACCAGGGGACCCCAGGCCAGCAGGACTTGTCAGCAGGCCGGACAGTGCCATTAAGTTCATGTCCGCACTTGCTGCTTTTACCATCTCCTTTGAAAGTGCCCTTCCAAACAGCACCTCTGGGGCTGAATGTTTCCATCTGGAGATCTTTGGGGGAGAGGATATGCATCCCCATCTCCTCTTACCCAGAAAAGACTCTACAGCCGGCTCCCAGAGAAGTGCCATATTCATAGGTTCCTGGAAGACTCTAAGTGTTGCCAGGAAGGGTTTCTGGTCATGTGAAAACTCCAGTTAGGAATAAAAGCACATGATCATGAATCAGAGCTCAGGCAGAATTCTGACCGCTCTGCACAGTGTAAAGACACGTGAATGGCAAGAGTATGGGTATTTATAGTCTCCCTGTGCCCACATCCTCTCTGGTTCGGCACGGGATGGAGGCAGCAGGTAATGAGACGTGACATCCAGTCCCACATAAATGATTTAAAAAGCAGAAGGCAGAGCTGTTTTTTAAAAAAAGACTTTAGAAAAGAATTGTAGAACAAAGTATGGCAGTCATCATTCTAACTTAGAACAATGGACTGTATCCCTTAGCTTTCTTGTTGCTGGGACACAATACCTGACATCTGCAACTTAAATGAGGAGAGGTTAAACTCAGCTCAAGGTTTCAGAGGATTTAGTCCATGGTGAGCTGACTCTAAAGCAGAAACATCATGGTGGAAGGGGGTAGTGGAGCAAAGCTGCTTAGTTCATGTGGTCAGGGAGCAGGAAAGGGGAAGAGCACCAAAGAAGGGCAAAGGACCTTCTGTGCTGCCCGTGGTCATGCCTCCATGACCCACACAAACACTCCTAGCGGTGTGTTTCACTCATCTGCTGGGCATTTCTTAATCCAGTGAAGCCAACATATCAGAATTAATGGCCATGGGGACTGTAACGGAGAGTCCAAATCATCATAGACTTACTGGGAGGATGAAGGAGACCCTGCGCCATTTTGAAGAAAAGCCCTGTAGAAGACAAGGTCCCCAGCCTGGCTTCTGGCCCACGCTGCATGGGAGGTTTGCTAAGCAGGACTGGGCTGGGCTGCAGCATGAGGTAGAACACTCCTTTTCTTCCACTCTCTGGTTTCCTAGTACAAGAGAAGGTCCTGACTAGGAGAATAACCAAAAGCAAGACTGTCCTTTTAGTACTGCTATCCCATCGCATGGCCTTCTTTGCAAATCTTGGTCCATCTTTGAAATTTTAATGCCTAGCCATTAAAACATTATTCACAGTTACCACATGTGAAGTTGGGAAGTAAACTGTGATCCAGTTCCCCCTGTGTCTGCCTGCAGTTTCTTCGGCACAGTGTGGACGTTTACTTTGAGAAAGGCTGCAGGGCTTCGAGGCTGGTTGGAAATTTTTGAGAGATAACATGGGGGTGATGCGTTAGAGGTGAAAAGGTAGAAATCTGCTTCTTTTCAGCTTTGAGATCTGGAGCTTAATCACTTTTCAGTGACGTTATGGAAAAGTGCCAGGCAGCCAAGCTCCTTGCTGGAATTCTCCACAGGGTTGGAGGTGAAGTGTGAAACAGAGCCGGGGACCGGTGCCTGGGCCAGGTGTGAGCAGCTGAGAACCAGCAGGCGGGGAGCAGGGCCCTCCTGAGAGCATCTGCCTGTCTCCAGTCCCGGGCTCTAAGGGCAGCTCTTGTCACTGCAGCCTTGATCTGCAAGGACAGAGCTCACACTGCGGAGGAAAACTCTCTCGATGCGATGTCGCAGCAGATGCAGTGGGTTTGCTGTGGGTTTTGCGGAAGGACCTGGCTCTACTGCACCTCCAAAACTTGTCTCTTTCCCTTCAATGAGTCCTGATAAGTTGAACTTTGACACTTGGTCAAAATTGCTCTTAGAAGGGGCTGCAGACGCAGCTCAGTGGTTGGGCACTTGCCTAGCAAGCCCGAGGCCTTGGGTTCAATCTCCAGTACCAAGAAAAGAAGGAAAGCGTGGGCCTACTTCTGTGTTTGCAACTGTGCAAAAGTCATGATTCCTTCTAAGTGAAATACTATGTATGGTACAAATACTTTTAATAGTAGGGGTTCTCAGTGACTTGCATTTACCTTTTGCATAGACTGCATGTTATGTACATGGTAGTGTGATCTTGTTTTTGTCTTCAGATATACAAATGTACAAGGCCAAAATTAAAATAAGTTTCAGGTTTAACTGATAATGGGAGATCAAAAATTAATATACATGATGACAGACTAGGGAGGCAACAGAAGACTCTACTAATGTGAACAATTTTGAAAAGCTACAACATTCTAAGAAAGATGTATATATTATGTCTTTTAAGGGAAAGTAGACATAAACTCTGTTTTCAGAGGAGAAAACCAATTTGCTAATGTAATATGTCAAAATCAGTTTATTATTTATATTTTAATCTAAATTTTTCCTGAAATTTAGGTTTGAATATTCATTTGAATAAATTTGTGCTGGTCTATGAGAGCGTGAAGAGGCTTTGACATTAGGCAGATCTTGGCTTGAACCCTGATCTTGTTACTATCTTTAGAAAGGTGGTTTAGCCAGGTGTGGTGGCGCAGGCCAGTAACCCCAGCACTTGGGAGGCGGAGGCAGGAGGATTGCTGTGAGTTTGAGGCCAGACTGGGCTACAAGGTGAGTTCAAGGCCAGCCTGAGCTGCATAGTGAGACCCTGTCTCAAAGACAAAAAAAGAAAAAGAAAAAAAGAAAAGCAATTTAGTCTCCCTGAGCCTGAGCCACCTTATTTGGAAAATGGATAACAAGTCTTCTTTGAATAAGAGTTTGTTTAATAAGGATGAAAATGAGCACCTTTTGAACAAACCAAAAATTTGCTAGACTTGGCATGAACCAGCGATGGTACAGGTTTATTAACGAGTGTTAAGTGGAGCCAGATTGTTAAATTGAGATCACACATACACTGATTTTTAGAGATGCATGTATAACTGTTAAAGTTTTAGAGATACAGTTATGACTATTAAAATGTTATCTCATGATTCAATAAGAAAAAAAAAACTTTCTAAAATACCGCTATATATCCTTTTGAGAATAGTTCACTTTGGAACCAAAGATCAACAGGAAGTAGCTGCACAGCCTCGACCTTCTGCTGAGAGATGAGATCAGTCACAGACTCTGCCGTTTAACAGTGCCAGTGAAGGCTAAAGCACACCAGTGGCTATTATTCAAGAAATGGGAAAAATACTAAGCCTTCTGCTTAGAAAACACATAAGCAACAAGCCTGTTTTAAAGAACTGAGTCATTTACAAGCATTTAGTGCCGTGACTGTCCCTTGTCATCGTGGCCTGACCTTCCTGAAGAGTAAGACATGATAATCTGACATCTGTCCACAAGTTAAAGGATGCGTTCTGTCCCGAGAATTTGAGTGTGTGACATACGGTTCTTGTTCACACATTCATCCAAAGCAAGGCGTCAAAAATAAAGCCTCTGGGTACAGACCACTTGAAGCTACTCTTGGGTACTCAGAGGGAAACTACATCTTTGCAGCCATTACTCCTGGGTGCTGTAGCTTGGAAGGGGCTTGAATGTGGGTCCCAGAGGTTCACGTGCAGGAGCCCCAGGGTTGTGGGAGGGGGCGTGGAGCCTTGGAGAGGCAGGCTGAGTGCGAGAGATCAGGTTATGAAGAAGCTGTCTGTGAGAGCGATCCCTGTGATTCTGTGGGACCCTAGTGAGTTGCCGGGAGAGGGTCGGGAGAGGGTCGCAGGAAGAGGAAGTTGGCCTCTCCCCCTCCCTGCTTCCACATCTCGGGAAGCTCTCCCTTCCACACATGCTCCTGCCTCCGTGCAAGCTGCTGACAGGCCAGGTGACGATTTTAACACTTTAGGGAGGAGACCCAGAAGGGCAATGGCCAGGTCTAATGGAATTTCTATTTTTTTTGTTTTTTAAGGGGTCTCCACACTGATTTCCATAACAGTTGTACTAATTTGCATTCCCACCAACAGTGGAGAAGTCCTTTTCTCCCCATGTCCTCTCCAGCATTGGTTATTGTTTGGTTTCTTGATGACAGCCATTCTTCCTGGGGTGAGATGGAATCTCAGAGTTGTTTTAATTTGCGTTTCTCTAATAGCCAGTGGTATTGAGCATTTCCTCATGTACAGAAGTTCTCTGGAGACATGGTCAGCCCAGTTTCTACATGAACAAATGGAAGCTAAAGAGACTAAGAAGGTTCTGAACATACCTGACTGCAAAACTTGGTCATCTCATTTCCTTGGTACTGCGTATAGAACACTTAGAGCCTGTATGTAAAAGTCTCTTAACACCCTTCACAAATAGAAGCTATAATGATGATGATGATGATCCTATTTCCATTTACTGGTCTTTGAAAAACTCCCAAAACTCCAATTATAAAAGCACTGCTTATATGCATTTTTGGAAATAAAAGACCAGTACAAAATAGTTGTAAGCTTGTCACCTACAGAATGCCAGAATTGGTAGTTTGCTATCTTTCCTTTGTGATTAAAAACACCATGTTTCATGGCAATTTTTAATTTTGCATATTTCTGTGATGTTTGGTGTCTTTGAAAACACAATTTTTAATATTCCTAAACATTCCACTGTTAGAATATACTATTACATATTTGAAAATTAGAATTATTCCATTCTTGGACTTATTTTCCTTTTTTACCTCTTGTGTCTTTATTAACTCATTCAACAAATATGTACTGAACACTTCTGGGCATTAGGAAACAGCAATGAATAAAACAGACAAAAAGATCTCTGCCTTCATTGAGTTTACCATCGAAGGGGAGAGGAAGACAGTGGATTAGAATCAACTAATGATATATTAGAAAGTACTAAGTGTCCTGGGGAAAAACACAGCAGTTACGAAGGTGTAGGAGAACAGAAATATAGCTAAAGGGACACTGATAAAGCAAGACACGTGTGTGTGTGTGTGTGTGTGTGTGTGTGTGTGTGTGTGTATTACTGGATATGAAACCCAGGGCCTTCCTACTGAGTTACAACCCCAGCCATTTACATTTTTTTTATTTTGAGACAGGGTCTGGCCAAGTCAGTAAGTTGCTCAGGCTGGTTTGATCTTGTAACCCTCCTGCCTCAGCCTCCCAGCATGGTGTTGAGATTACAGGTGTGCACCAGCGTACCCCAACCTTAAAGGAAGACTTGAGAAGGTATTATTTTGAAAAGGTGTCAAAGGAGTCAGAAGCCAGCTGTGGGGATATCAGAGAAGAGCATCTAAGCCAAGAGAACAGCCAGAGCAGAGGTCCTGAGATGGAATTGTGCCTACGGAGCGTGCAGGAGGACAGGCAGAGAAGGAAATAGGAAAACGGCAGTGGGTGAGGTCACTCAGAGGGATGGAGCACTGCATTGCACAGAAGGCTTGCGGAACACAGCGCAGACTGTCACTTCCGCTCTGGGTGAGATGGGAGCACCGTACAAATGCCCAGACAGGGAGAGCCCACAGTCCACGGCCTCCTAGACTGAGCCCTTGGGCGGCCACAGGACCAGGCGGCAGGGACAGGGCTGGCAGCAGGAAGCAAGAGAAGACCCCTGAGCATGGTGGCAGCGGGAGTTTGGGAGCAGCAGCAGGGTACAGGATACATTTTGAAGGAAAGGCCATTAAGATTTGCTTGCAGACTGGATGGAATACGAACCATACTAGTGAGGACGTGAAAGCCTGCAAAGCTTTTGCCTGCAAAACTATAGGACAGAGCTGCCGCCAGCCAAACTGGAGAAGACTGCAGATGTGGAGCGGGGATCCGGAGCCAGGACAAAACTCCCGCTGGTGTCCAAGTCTGCGCCCCAGGAAAAGGCCCAGCCTAGCGACACACATGGAGGAGGCAGCAGCACACGGGGAGTTGATAGACACGGGGCTGAGGTCACAGGAAGGGAGTGTGTGCTTGCTATGAATTTCTTATCCATGAACACTTCTTCCTATCTGTGATGAACACATCAGCACAGATTTCCAGGATGGAGATTACTGAGTCCAGAAGCACGCACCTTGCAGGCTTCTGGCTCGGACTATCAAATTACTTTTAAAGGGGGTGGCGACAGTTTACGCTTCCAGCCAGCAGTAAATATTATGCTTCCAAACAGTCTCTTCTAATTTCACACATCTAAGAATGGAGTGTTCCTGTCGATTTGATTGTTCTGATGATTAGTAAGAGGTTTTGATGCTTGTTGGTCATTTTTATTTCTTCTCTGCATTGACATGTAATGCCCCACTTGGAAGTTTTCTGTTGGGGCACCTTTTTTACAATGTAATTTGCAAAATTTACAACCTCATGATTCAATTATTTATAATTTTTAAATGTGTGGGATAAAGAAGGTTAGGCGCTGAGGAAGGGCTGTTGAGGTCCCATTGGCTTTTCTGGTAATTTGTGACATTCCAGGTCCCCTACTGTGGGTGCATCATGGCAATTTTAAAGCAGGACACTTCCTCAGTTGAACTACAACTGAGGAAGCATACAAAAGTTAGTCCATTTTCAAAAGCATATAATAGAAAGGGAAAAACCCTAAAAAATGCAAAAGAAGTTTTTAAAATCAAGACATTGTGTTCACTGAAGTGAAATGATCTGAAAACTCAAATATTTGTTAATACTGCGAGCCGGCGAGCGACAGGCACCGTAAGCCGGTATCTTTCTCCAACATGCACGGCAGCAAGGGAAATACTAACAGCCAGCTCTCGCAGAGTGACACCACGCCTGGCATTGTTCTACGCGCTCGGTTCCCTTGTTCTTCTTAACAACTCGAGAAGGCGGGAGACCCGGGTCAGGAGGCCCTTTTCATAGAGGAGGTGCCTGCCCACAGGAAGCTGTCAGCAGGCCTCAGCAGAGCTGGATTCGAACCCACATGGCCTTGGTTCAGAGCCCAAACTGCACTGCTGCTTTATGCACATTATTTCATTCACTCTTCATGGTGACCGCCTGAGATGAAGCACCCAAACACAGGACGTGCCAGGTGTACAGGTGCTAAGTGACAGAAGCCCACTGGGCCCAGGTCACATGGAGACCACAGGTGGTGCTTCCTTCCCAGTGCCGTAGCACCTTCCAGTAAATGCTTAAGAGCCAAACAGCATTCAGTACTAACGGAATTCGAAGTGGGTGGCTGACAGAGGCTGCAATAGTAGGGGAAAGAGGTAATATGGCTAGTGACAGCAAAAGGTTCCAGATGAGTTGGACATAGTGATACGCTGCTCTAGTCTCAGCACGTGGGGAGGCTGAGGCAGGACGATCACCAGGAGTTAGAAGCCAGCCTGGACTACATAGTGAGTTCAGGGTCAGCCTGGACTACATAGTGAGACCCTGTCTTGAAAAACCAAAATCAACCAAACAAACAACCCCCAAACCAAACTGAACAGAAAACAAACAGAAGGTCCCAGGGGCAAGAGGGGCTGGTGGGAAGGTGTACAAGAACAACCTGGAATGGCATGTTTGGGGGCTGCGGGGGGACCCGGCTGAAAGAGTGTTTGTTTTGGCTTGCTTTTGGTCTTTCTTGCTTTTCTGGAAAATTTCCTCTTGGCTTTCTTTTGGCAGGTACTAGCAATGCAGCCTCCTGCCTCTTACCCAGCACCCTTCCTGAGTCTCCGTTAAACTGTAGCTTCCAAAGGCAGAGAGATAATATTGTTCATTTTCCACCCCAATCCTATCAAAACAACATGTATTTGCTGAGATCAGTTGAGCTGCTGGGTCTGACCTATTCTAGACTTTTCCATAAGACTGCTGACAGCCACAGGGTCCCAGGAGTCGCTCGCTCTCACACGCACCTTTCCTTGTCCTCACCCGTATGAATTCAAGCCTCGCCCAAACAAAAGCCCTGTGATGTAAACAGACAACACCCAAGCAAGCTCCAAGCTTTCCAAAGGGGCTTTCTCCCCTCACACCGCCTCCCATTGCTTCTGTACGCCTCCAGCTGACTCCGAGTTCTCGCCTCCCACCCCTCTGCCTCCACCCATCTGCTTTCTGATGTGGGGCTCCACCAAGCACGACAGGGCAGTAACAGTCATGCACCCCCTCCCAGCTGGCAGAAGCGCAGGCTTTTTGGAGTCCTCATCTCGCTGGGCTCCCAGAGAAGCAACTCCGGATCTGGAGAGCCGACCCCTCTCTCATGGACACTTCAATGAGGACCTCTGACCCTGTTCTCCTTCCCTCTGACCTCCTGCTTTTCCCCTTCACTCATCTTCCGCTGCCAACTCTGAGAGGCTGCTTTTCCTTGCATTCCTCCTGGCTCTCCAGGCAAGGTGATCTGGCAACCCATCCTCCAGTGTCAGAGCAAGCTTACTGAATGAACGAATGAATGAATGGATAAACGTGTGCCTTCAAAGAGCTGGGCCCTAGGAGAATGGATTTCTCAGTCCTATGCTGACTGCTTTATTCAACCTCTCCCTGTGCTATTCTTGCATCTTCTGAATGTTACTAAGCCCCACTAGGTCCAATTACAAATCTACCCATGAACCTCTGCTAACCAATATCCACTCCTGACTCTGACAAGGTTGTTTAATTTTGGACAACTTCTGATATCACTAATTTCTCATGGAGAGAGAGAGAGAGAGAGAGAGAGAGAGAGAGAGAGAGAGAGCGAGAGAGCGAGCAAAAGACTGGCATTGAACTTGACACTGTTTGACAGACCGTGAAACCAAATAAACAATGGGATGCAAAACTAGCAAGCTGTCCCGGGAGAGGCTTTACAAAGAGTTCAAAGAAGAGAAGTATGCACTTTTCCCTTAAGGAAAATATTTCACTGGTTTCCTGTAGATATCACATTGCTATGCACTGTTTATTTGAACTGAGTTCTCCCATTTTTCATTTATTTGAACTGGCTGACTTACTGTAATTTTCCACCTTCCACATTTGCAGTTTTTAATAATTTTCATTTGTTTTCTTCAGATTAGCAACAGATTATGTGTTATGGTAGAAACAGTTGTAAAAAATAATAAGAAAAAGGATAAAAGTCATTCTTAATTCCACTAATAGGCATAACCAAGCATCTGAATTTTCTATACTAACATGCGAATTATGCAAAAATACCCTTCGCTGAATTATATGCCTGTGGCAAAGAGAAAATAAAATTTTCAATAATCCAAATTAATAGCATCTTAAGGGACTCTTGATTTTACAGTTCTTTCTTTTTAAGTTTAGGAAAGTTTTTTCTTCAGCAAAAACACTGATTTTAATCTAAACCAATCATTATAAATGATCTGAGTTTACAAAAATAGGTCTTTCTTCTCCTTTCTTTAGGAGGGACAAGAAACTTACTATTCAACTAGCAAATCACATTATTGTGGTTAAAATTATAATTATATCTGAGGTAAGAAAAAATAATTCTCTGAAGCATGACTCATTTTTAAATAGAAAGCTAAGGATAGAAGGAATTCAAGATCTGAGAGCGCTCTGTAATTAATTAAGGCAAAGTTCTACTTGAAGTCAAAAGGAGAGCATAGCTCTTTACGTTTCTTTAACGTTTTCATGTTTTAGTCTCCTCTCTGGGATCAGACTGTCAGCTCTCTGGGTTCAAGCACTGTCTTGGGTCTTCTCTGGACCCTGAGGTCATCTGCAGAGGGCTGTGTAAGACGATGCTTAATAAACACAAGCTTTTCAACTCCTGAAACATGTGGCTGAGGACAGTAATGACACCACTCGTGTGCTCCAGAAGTGACTTCCATGGCACTTACACGTTCTCTAACCTCAGCCTGACGCAAATTCCATGAAGCAGAAACACTGGGTCATGGCTTAAGAGGCTTCCAGAGGAGAAGTCAATTGCCCAGCTGATGTCTTGCAGACACGCTTATGATACAATTTTAAGGTAAAAAATTTAATAGTAAAGTGCAATATGATTTCAACCATCCTACTGTCAAAATATCATAGAAAAACGCTATGAGAAAGAGTCAAAATGGTAACAGCAATTATGTCTGGGCTGTACAATAATAGATGATTTTTACTGTCTCGGTAAAACACACACACACACACACACACACACACACACACACACGCACATGCACGCGCACACATGCATGCAAGGCACGCAAACACCTCCACAGATATTTTGTTCTAAAAAGGAAGCATAACATTTTTTCATAAAAAGGATTAAAAACAGAAGTAAACAGACCCCATTTCTCCTGCTTTTGATAAAAACTTGAAAGCTGCTCACCCTTCAGGCAGCTCCTCCTTGCAAATGTTGAGAAGTAAAATGATAGAAAATAACATGGTACGCATCTGCCAAGGCAGATTAGCGGTTGACATTTCTTCTGAAAAATGTCTCCATTAAAATAAGTAGCTGTTGCTGTTGTCTCCTGATTTAGTCATTGGGAAAAAGGAATGACTGTGTATCTTCCAGAATGAGGCTTCAGGTTTCTCCTGGAACCCAACGCTTCAAATGGATGCACCTTAAATAAGATTGATGATGTGGTAGAAGAGAATTGATCACCAGGATCATGGCATCTTCCTATAACACATCTATGTGATGTTACTCAGCATGCTCAAGTGCCCTCCAGATGGGAGCTGCTCCTTATCATTATTATTTGACACATATTATGAGTAGACTCATTTCTAAGTGTGGGGGGACCTGAATATCAATTACAGACAAAGATAACTATAGATCCATTTAGCTACTCAGGAATGACAGCAATGCTTTATACATATTAATTAATTGCCCAAGCCAGTCACCTCCATCCTAACTCATTATTACAAATGAAGATTCTCTGCTTAGAGAGGCAAAGAAATGTGTCAAGATCCAATTGCTAGTCTTTGTGAAATTCAAGGCAGCCCGGGCCCACCACACTACACTACATTTTGCTTAGCATCGTGTTTATCATGGAGGCCCCACAATATTGTGGGGTTTCTTTGCATACATTAGAAGCTAGCAGGGTTTTGAATGAGACAGGCATGGACAGATTACGAAACTGGCAGTCCTACCGACAGTCTTGGTCTTCCCGAAAACCTCTTCAGAGAGGAAGAAAAGTCGATAAAGTGAGTGAAAGCAAGATTGAGGGAAGAAAGGAGAGAAAACGCAATACCCAGAACCTATGAAATAGCTTCTGACAGACCTCTATGGCTGGTGACAGATCTGGCAGTTCCTCTTTGGGCTGTTAAACTGTGTTCAATTCTCTCAGTTCATCATTTCATAGGAGCTGTAAGAACTATCTTCCTGTGATTGAGGAAAAAGTCACAGGAGTACAGGAATGTTTCTCTTGTTGGAAATCCAGTATAATGGAAGAAGCAGGATGGAAAAATCCATAGCACATGTGGTTGCTATAGCATTACAAATACTTCTGGCCAGTACAGGGGAAGACCATTCTAAGAGTAAGAATAAGAATGGATAGAGGTGTGTGAGCGGGGCTTTCTCTGCTGGGCAGAATGCTGAAGGCTTTAGTGACTCTCTGTCACTCCATCCTTGTGGTCTGCTATGGGGTAGGTCTGAAGAGATTTAGGTGTCCAACAGAAGATCAGAGGCCCTGAGAGTTCCAGCAATTGCACACAGTCAAGACCTGGTGAGCAGCCTTAAACCATGATCTGTCTGCCTCTGACTTAGGAGTTTTTAATCACCAGCACTCTTTCTTTCCTTTGAGAAAGGTGCTATTGTTCTCAATTGACAGTCATGAGCACTTTTGATCTAAATTCCTATCTTTATGTCTCCAAAGCCAAGATGTGATTAGGATGCTGGTTTAAATCTGTGTTTCATTCAGCAATAGTTATGAAGCACTTGCTACGAGCCAGGCATCGTTCTAGGAGTATGGGATGGAACTTTAAGAAATTAGTCAAAAATAGTTTCCCTCCTGAAGCTTTTAGTTCAACCACGTTGCACATTATTTATGTAATCTGCATTACTTGGAGAATTTTAACTTACCTTCCAGGAGTGTGGAACAAAAAATAACCACGAGATTTGATGTGCAGTTTAAGGCTTAAATTTTGAACCAAGAGATCTAAGACTTAAAAGGGAAACAAAGCATGTTTTACAACGACATAAAGACTAGAAATCTTACGAGGTGTTATGTAGCGCAAACTGCAGAGAAGATGTGAATAGAGGTTTTCATGCCAAAATATCTTTGGCTTTGCTTCTGCTCTTTCTTCCCCTGCATATATTAAGTGTGTGCGTACACCCCACCCCCGCATGTGTGCAGGTGCACACACACACACACACACACACACACACTTAATGTCAGTCATCATGTAACCGGCAACCTGGTCTGTTCACTGCAGTAAATACATATTGAAAGTGAATTTAAGGGCTCTACCTGAGGTGCTAAAAATAAAAAATTGAAGATGAGAGTAGAAGTACAGAAAAAGAAAGTAGACAATGGACTTACATAGAGAGTAGAATTATAACAGCAGGACAGGAGAATCATGAAGAAGAAGGATTACTGTGTAAAACAGCATTACTGCCACTAATAGGATCAAAATGGGGTATGATGGGGCCTCCATGGTGGCACATCTGTCCCCAACAGAGTGGCTTCCAGAAGAAAGGCATCCTGGGAGTGACATCGCACCCCCATCACAGTGGAGCGGGGCGCTGATCAGGGCTTTTCAAGGAGCAGGGAGAGGGCTTGTGCTTAAAGTTTCAAGCAGACATTTCAGAACAGAGGGAGAAACCGTCTTACAAGGGACAACACTTGGTATTTTTAGATTCAAACTGCAGGTAAGAAACAAGATTTTATTACTCAAAAAAATCCCTTTCTTTCATTCTTCCTCCTTGGTGCTGAATTTGACAGCAGCTGTGGAAATTGTCTGAAGCAACACTCCGATATTTTCTGAGAAATCTCTCGTGGGTCCTCACACCTTCAAAGAACCTGTGAATTGGTCGTGCTTACAGGCTGGACCACAGAGGAAAGCACAGATAGGTGAAGCCTGAGTTTCAAACACGGCTGAAAAACTCCTTCTTCAATCCAGTGAATAACGTCTGTCTTGTCATCCTCAGAATGAGTTTGCTCAGTCCCATTGACTTAGACCTTCCTTCAATACATTTTTTTGTTCTATTACATATTTGTATCTTCGTTGAAGTTGGTCAGATTACCATATGTAAGAATGCAAGATTAATGAAACCATTAAAGAGAACACAAAATAAAAACAAAAAAATTATAAATGATAGAGTTTCACCAAACAAGATGGTAGGGATTCAACAGTGGCTGTTATGTTGTATACTGTTGTCTTCAAATTAGTTCTTCAACACGTTTTTAAGCACTCACTACTGATTTGCCACTGTCCTGGAAACGAGTCCCTGCTCAGTAGGTTACAACTCGCACTGCAGACACTTATTTAAATTTGGGGTTGTTTTGTTATTCCACACACAGAAACTCCAATCAGTGTTTTCATTATTAATCTTTGAGTATTCCCAAATAACTGCCTACAAAAAAATCAATAAATGAGTGCACACTCAAGGTCATTTTATATTAAGTCATTTTATACTAAGGGATCGAATCCCTTAATTAAAAGCAGAGAGGAAATCAGCAAGAAATTAGAATAGTTCTCACTACTCTTATTTCCCCATTCTTCTGTTTGTGCCTCAAATCTGTCTTTTCTACCTCCCTGTTTCCACTTCAAGTCCTGAACCTGTTCATGACTAACTCTTCACTCAGACATTCCAGGTGCCTGGTTCCTCCTGACCATGGGACGCATCTGTCTCAGGCCCACAGGGGTCACCAAGGAGAAGCACCTGGTGGCCCTTTGCATGCCCTTGGGTAATGGTCAAGGTCAGGTCCACCGAGGCCATGAGCACCTCCCCCGCTCCGCTTCCTCTGTGGGCTGTCTGTGGCCCCCCAACTCAGGCTAAGCCTGGGGAGAGCTTTCCAGGGGCAGCCTAGAGGGGAGGGCTGAGAGGAAGCCCCAACAGAGGAACAGCGGCATCAGACAGAGGGCTCTGGGGCGGACAACTCAGGCGTGCAGCGTGGATTTGTCTGAGAAGGGACAGCAAGCTCTGTCTTTACCTGAAATGAGACCTCTCAAAAGCAACCCCCAGCAGTGAGAAGCCACTGAATAATTTTTGTGTCTACCGTACAGGGATGAGTGATTGAAAGAGGTAAAAAAAAATTGAGAAGTAACTGGTGTGGCGCTTGATAGGGTATGTCAGTTTTTTTCTACTCCTCCTAGCATTACATTTCTACTTTTGTAATAATAACAGTTGGGCATGTTAAAGTAAATTTATGTGGAGACCAAACCTGGAGAACCCCTGAGCAGAACAAGTCTGTTAAACTTCATTAAGTGATGGTAGCCCTGCTTGGTGGCAAACATAAGTATAACTTGGATTATTTCTTATACACAACAGTATTAAAGAAAGATTGCTGGGTATGGTGATGCATGCCTATAATCCTAGCACTGGGGAGGCTGAGGCAGGGGGACTGTTGTGAGTTTGAGGCTAGCCTGGACTCTATATATGGGTTTAAGATCAGCCTGAACTACATAGGAAGACCCTGTCTCAAAGAGGAGAGAGAAAGAGAGAGAGAGGCAAGGAAGGAAGGAAGCAAGGAAATTATGGCTAACAGCTCGGTGCTTCTAACTAACACCTATAATTAGCAGCCGTCCAGTAGGCAAGGCCAAATAAGGCAACTATAACTGTAAGAAATTAAATGTTTTCTTTGCTTCCATGTTTGCCCTATAAAAGGTTCTCTCATTAGAGCCCCAAACTGCTTGTGGTTTGGAGTTACCCAACTGATCAACCACTGTTTGCTCAAGTAGACTTTAAATTTTGATCGTGACTCAGTTTATCTTTACCTGCTATCAGGCTTTTCAGTGAGCAGCACCCGCTGGTCACACTGCTAGTACAGAATTCTCTGGATCTTCCTGGCAGAGTCACGAGGGGGTTTGAGCTCTGCTTGGACATAGTTCTGACTCAATCACTCGTTCTTAAGAGCCCAACCTGTGAACCAGGACCTATTTCCAAAGTCTGTGGGCTCTCGGACTTTGAGGGTGCTCCTGAACTTTTCTGAGCCTGTCTCCTCATCCACTTCGAAGGACTCTTGTTTTTATTAATTTTTTTTTTTAAATTTTCCTCCCTGCACCTCTTGGTCTCCTTTCCATTTGCAAAAGATCCATCTCATTGTTTCCCATTATCTGTCCTTTCTTTTGCTCTTAATTTATGTTTTGAGTTTCTCTTAAAAGAGAGACCATGTGCTGTTTAAACTTATATGTCTGATTTATTTCACTGAACATTATTGTGGTCTTAATGTGCATCTGTTTTCCTCTAGATAATTCAAATTTATCCTGCTTAACAGCCTCCTGTGAGAAGTAGGGATACAGTGAATAAAGAGGCTGCATATTAAAGTCCTGTTATTACTAAGCATACCTTCTATTTTAACTATCATGATAGAGTTGCTTGCAAAGGTTTTTCACTTTATCTTCTTAGACAGAAATCAAGGGACCTCTTAACCTGGCAGTGGTTATTGCAGATTAGCTCCCTCCACAAGTACACCTCTGTGTCCATGAATCTGTGCCACAGATTCATGACCCACGGGTAGGAAATGCTTGAAAAATAAATTATGCATGCACGGAACTTTTTTCTCATCATTGTCTTCCAAACAATATGTCTTCCAAACAATATGGGCAACAATGGCTTACATAGCATTTACATTATATCAGGTATGAAAAGTAACCTGGAGACAGTGCAATCCAGATGGGAGAAGGTGTGTAGGTTATAAGCACTGCCCCATTTTATGTAAGGAATTTAAGCATCTACAAGATTCTGGCATCCTAAGGGCTCCTGGAACCAACCCCCATGTGCCCAGGGATGGCTGTTGTTATGGTTTATATCTCGATATCACCTAAAGCCTTGTGTGATCATAGGTGGGGCTTTTTTGGAAGTGAATGGATCATGGGTGTGTGATACTACTGGATTAGTCCACTTAAGAGTTTATACCTAAATGTGATAGCTAAATGTGATGTTAGTTTATAGCTGAATGTGGGAGGTGAAACCTGATTAGAGGACATGGGTCACTGGAGGGGGGCGTGGCCTGGAAGGGTCTGTCTCCCTCCTTCTCCCTTGATCCCTCTGTCCTGCAACCATGCCATGGGCTGTTTCTCCTCTGCCATGTTGCCCTGCCTTGAAGCCAGCCAACAATGGACTGAAACCTCTACAAACCATGTGAAACAAAACTTCCCTCTCTTAATTTGTAGGTGTGGAGTGTTGTGTACATCTCACCTACTGGACACACAGTGTGGCAGCCAGCATAGTTTGGAGTGCGGGTCATTCATCCTTCTGATCGTGCAGCTTCCTGGCATCTGTAGCTCAGTGCCAAAGCCCAGCATTATGAAATATATTGCACCACACATCAGTAGCCAGGAAACGACCAAAATTCAAAACTTCAAAGTGCCATTTCCACAGAATGTATATTCTGTACCACTGTAAAGTAAAAAAATTGTCACTTTCCACTGCAAGTCAGGGACTGTTTAGATTCCATTTTTTTCATCTTCCCTTGAAGACAAGGGAGAACATGCTACCCAGTTCTGACTAATAAGACTAAAATATGAGTCAGTGAGGAAGGAAAAAAGGGATGTAAGGAAAAGCTTTTGCTTTCCTAATGAAGAGTAACAGCTGTGGGTTAGTAGTCCTTTGCCCTAAATAGCTTTGTCCCATGTGCAAGGTGGACTTGACGGCTGGTGCATCAGGGGCTATTTTGTCACAATGAAAACATTAAAGATGGTGGAACAAAAAGATGGAAGTCTGGATCCTTGACATCTCATAGTCATTAAATCAGTCCTGGATTATCCATCTGTATACTTATTTTGACACAAGTGAAATAAAGTTATCGTTATTCAGTTACTTGTAAAGCAACAATTGGTGACAGATACAAACCTTGTTTCTGGTGTTACCTGATCACTATGCAGTGCTTTAGTGGTACTATGTCTTCATAACTATAAGACGTGTAGGGCTGCCTGCATGCAAATGAATGGTTCTAGATAGGTCCATAGTGTTTGGCTTAATTCATTAACTTACCCACCCAGGGAACTATTTTGAAAGAATTATTTATGGAAGGAACAACTGGTGATTCAACTACCTCTGCTGTCTCTGCATGGATTTGAATGTCACTTCGCAGTGCTATTGCTCATCAGGGTCCTTGTCACAGTGGCAGCTCCACCACGGTTTTCAGTCCCATGGTTTCAGTGACCCACAGCCCACCATGATCCAAAAATAGGAAATGGTGAATTCCAGAAATGAACCCTTCATCAGCTTTAAATGGCACAGTATTCTGTACAGTGTCATGGAGTTGGGCACCAGCCGATGCCACCACCTGGGGCGGGAGTTGGCCCATCCTGTCCTTGCTACCTGCCCATTCGTCACTCAGCAGTCATCTCAGGTCAGCAGCGCTGTGTTCAAGCTGCCTGCCCCGTTGTCTGTGTCTGTGACACCCCTCTTCCCACTGCTGCCCCCACTTTCCCTGCTTCTCTAGGGCCCACGTTTCCCACACAGCCTTTCCGACTGCCCAGGTGGAGGTCACACCGCTGCCCGGGACACCCCTGGCCCGAAGCCCCTTTCCTGTGCCTGTGTGGGTGAGGGATGACCCCGAGATGCAGTGACTAGTTAAATTCCAGTGAGACCCCTGAATATGGTGGAAGCCACCTTGCAAGGAAGATGGAAGAGTGCTCAAATCTAGGAGAAAGATTTGGAGTCTTTTCAGGGGGATTAATGGCAAAGTTCTTACTGTAACAAGCTTTCTTATTTAAACATCGACCATATTTTTCAACCAGCCCTCACTGATCAAAGCTTGTGGCTATTTCTGAAATACAAAAACAAAAAATCAAAAAGCAAGGCACCATTACAGTGAGTCCTCCTTCACCTCATTTGCCACATCTGGTACCCTACGACCTCTGGCTGTTACCCAAAGTGCAAGTGACCAGGAAAGGAAAATGTTTTGAAGCATTTCAGGACCTTGAGGCAGCCAGGACGGTGACCTAAAGACACTCACAAAAGAGCACATCTAGAGCTGCTGCAGGAAGTGGCCAGCACGCTGGGGTCAGTGTGTCAGAGTGGGGGAGAGCATTCTGAGGGGACCGTGGCCATGTCCCCATGGATGACTGTGAGGAGTGACTCTGAGAGGACGCTCATGATGGAAGAAGGAAGCAGAGGACTCACACAGAGCAGAGGAGGATTGGCCTTTGCCTGCAGTGGTGCTGAAGCCATGGTTTTGCATCTGACGGGAGGACAGAGCTTTGGCAGAAGAGGGGGACACAACCCCCAGGGGTTGTGACAAATCTGTGACAAAGTTTCCTAGCTTTTTATGTGTGCTTGGATGAATCAACTTTATGAGTCATCCGAATTGTTTTACATCCACTACCTAGCAAAACTTACTTTAAAAAAAACTCTTCATGTATTGCGACAATAGAATTAATTTCTCACTTACTCTTTTCTGGAAAGAAGAAATACAGAGATCACAGCCAAAGATAGGTATGAAATGCTGGTGCCCTTGGGAGGTGGTCAGTGAGCCTCTCTACAAGCCCCTGGAGTCCAGGACAGTGAAGATCACAAGTGCTGCCCTGGGGACAGTGGCCTGGGTTTGGGCTGACAGTCAGGACAAGCAGGGTTTCGTTTCTGCATTCTAAGAATACAGACAGTGATAACACGCGACCCCCTGAGATGTGTGAATCAGGCATGTATTAGGCACTCAGAATTGTTAGTGATTCCTTTTCAAGTCTCTGCTGTTCATATTCTTTTCCTGTATTTTCCCAACTGATAAGCCTTAAATGTCTGCTCTTTTGTCTACTTTTTTGGGGGGGAAGAGGGGCCCCTTAATTCAGAGTGTCATCTCCTTTTAAAGATATTGTTCAACTCCAGTTACTTTGGCACTAAACAAATGAAAAACGTTTTTTAGTCCAACAGTTTTATCAAAAATATTATTTTCTTTTCTTGGTGCCCTTTTCATTTGCAAAAGAGGTGTCTCTCTGTTTCCTAGTATCTACATTTTATTTTGCATTTTAATTTATTTGTACTTTCGGTTTCTCACATAAGAGAAACTATGTGACATTTAAGCTTGTGTGTCTGGGGAGGGAAGGAGAAGTAAAGAGAATTAATATGTTATATGGAAAAAAACAAAAAAAGGAAACAGTTTGACAAGGTAAAGATTAAACAAAATTTGCTTTATGAAAAGTCAAATGAAATGAGTAATTTACACAATTATTGTGATCCTCATATTCAACAAGAGTCTGTGAATAATCTACTGTGGGTTACATGTTGTAATTGGAGTGGAAATAGAAAATCACTTACTAATCTCAAAATAAAGATGCTCTGTGTACATGTACCAGCTCCCCACACTGCATGAAATCATGCACTGCAAAGATGTACAAATGTAATAAAAATTGAAATAAAAAATATTATTTTCTTACTCACATTCCTAATAAGACTCATTTCAAAGTAAACTGAAGACCTAATTCAGGAAGTCTGGAATGTGTTATACTCTTGTCAAAATTACTAGCTGATTACAGAATGGAGAATCAACCAGCAGTAATTGTGTGTGTGTGTGTGTGTTTCCTGTCAGGAACAATAGGGTTGAAACAGGAGTTTACAGGAAGCTGTTAGTACAATATGACATTCAGCTACTATTTATTAATCTGTTTCTTCTACTTTAAAAAAATTTTAAAGGCAAGCTGTTGTCAAAGCCAGTCCTACAGAAATGGCATAAAGTTTAGCTATAGAATTCTTAGACCTGTCAATGGTTCTTAGAATCGGGACTTTCTTAATTTAAATCTTCCACATGTGTTTGAATATGATCTTGATTTTGTCTACACCATTTGTTTCACAGTTATCATCTGAGGGCTTTGCTTTATACTTAAGATAATTATACTACAATGCTTATTCCATTTTATAACATTAGATACACATATTTAAAATATTTAACTCATTTTTATGAGGAAATTAAATGTTTTCTGCAAAATAATTTTGTTACTGTTTTCTATCAACAACCTTGAAATAACTTTCATCCAAATCAACTAACTCATTTAATACTTAAGGTAATTAAAAGAAAAAACTGTTTATAGCTGGTGCAGTGGCATATGTATGTAATCCCTTTAATCTGGGAGGCTGAAGCAGGAGGATTGCAAATTCGAGGTCAACCTGGCCAATTTAGTGAGAGCCTATCTCAAAACCAACGAATAAAAGGGAATGAGGATGTAGCTAAGTGCAAAGTTCTGGGTTCAATCCCTCATAACACACACACACACACACACACACACACACACACACACACACTGTTCGTAGGGTTTTTGGATTCTGTTTCTCAGGTGTGTGTAGTGACACAATCAACAGCCAGTTTACATCCTTCTAACGAAGCAAATGTGTGCATCTTGCAGCTCTTTCTTACACTGCTTGTCTGAAACACCACAATGAGAAAACTGCCTTTGTGGTGTGAGAGAGAGCTCTTCTCCTCAGGAGCCAACAGTAGACTGCTTCCATTTTCAACTTCATCTTCCAGCTCCGAAAGAAACGAGCTCACTGAATCATTTGCTTTGCTCTCCACCTGCCGAGTGTGAACAGGACGGAAACCGAGCAAGTGTGGGGAACGGGAGAGTTGTGAGCCAGGCATCGGCTTGTTTCAGACTCAGACGAGAGCACGCTATAAATATGGTGTCCGCGTGCTCTCTGTTTGGGGCTGTTTAGGTTCCTCTGCTCTGTGTGGACCAGCACTCTGCAAATGGCTTTGTCTCTTGGTGCTTTTATTTTCCCCACTATATGAAGGATCAGAAAATGAAACGGGCGTTCTAGCATTTTTATTTTTAGAGCTTGTAATGACAATTTATTAATCAAACTCACTTTTCCATTTAATTCTGGGTCTTTTAAAACCATTATGTACAAAAACATATAAATAAGTGAATTAAAGGAGTAGCTCTTAGGAATTTAGCAAGGTTCCTTCCTACGGCGGCAGCAGTGATTGCCAAGGGTAGCTCTGCACACAGTAGGGCTTCATAAAGGCTTGTTGCCCAGATGGTGTGACTCTTCGTAAGTGTTGCATTAATGCAGCCCAAAACAGCAGCTTCTGCGTTACTTCTGAGCTCCGGACACTGACTTTCTATCAGTACCAGATCTCATATCAAAAGCACAGTTTCCTTAACTTGAAAATACTCTGGGCAACTGGAAAACAACGCAGAGGGGCTGAGACCTGGGTGTACCCCATGTACACCGTTGGCACTGCAGTGAGTATCTTCCGGAATATCTGCAGCCTTTCCTGTTTACTAATGGCTGAGAACTCTTCCTTGATTACTTTCCTAGCTACTAAACCTGTTACAGAGGAACAGGCAGGAGCTTTGATAAAACAAAAATGGGCCTGGGTAAGCAGTGGTTCTTTTTTTTTTTTTTTTTTTTTTCCAGTACCGGGAATCAAACTCACGACCTTGCACTTGCCAGGCAGGTGCTGTGCCACTGAGCTAAATCCCCAGCCCCTAAGCAGTGGTTCTTAATGGAACAGTGTGGCTGCGTGACACAATGCAAAGCCATTACCTCCTGGGAAGCAGCCACGAAACTTTCCTCCCAAGAATTTTACAAGAATGGCTTTCTTGGGGCAAAGCTGTTTTCAAGTGTGTCCTTTAGCTTTCTTAAATGTAGGCAGTCGCTGAACCTCCGAGGGTTTCTGCTGTTCAGATTTATTTCTTCCTGTATCTTATTTTCCTTTTATATTTCTACCAGCCTAGAGTGGAGATGGGGATAGCTGGCCAGAGGTTGTGCACTGGGGGGTAGGGGTAAGTGCCTTCTATTTTAAATGACATTCTTGGTTCCTGTGAAACTTGAAGTTAACGAACAGAGTCACTCGGCAGTTCTGCCTAGTGGACTTTTACTATCCGTGCCCGTCTTTCCTTTGGGTAAGAGTTCTGATGGGCTGGGAATGTCACAGCTTTGGTGGTAAACGGGAAATGTGTAATTGGGGGATTCTCAAGTTGGAAGAGGTTGGGGCAACGAAGACCCTGCAGGACAAATGGGGTCTCCTGGGGCTCAGGGACGCCATCTGGGGAGTGAACAGTGTGATTTGGACAAGGACGTGTCCTCCTCTATGTTACCAGTCCGTGGCATAGATGCTGCTTTGTGGGCAGATGTTCCCCAATCCACCGGAAGTGAGAAAATGAAGCAGATGCTGGGAGTTTTGTAAAAACCAAACTTTTTTTTGAGACAGGGTCTCACTATACACTTCAACCTCGTCTTGAACTCACTCTGTAGCCCAAGCTGGCCTTGAGCTCACAGCCATCCACCTGCCTCAGCCTCCTGAGTGCTGGGATTAGAAGTGTGCACCAACCCCCCTGCCAAACATTTGTTTAGAGACTTTATTTGGAGAAATATTACAAATTTTGTGTGTGTGTTAAAAATATCCTTTTCAAATAATGACAAAAATAGATAATTCTTCTTTGCTGGCACCAGGAATTAAACTCAGGACCTTGTGCTTGTCAGGCAGGCACTGTGTCCCTGAGCTACATCTCTGGCCCAATTCTTTTTTTCAAATGCCCCCACTTTGTGGAATTTATTTACTTATTTTTATTTCTTTGTGAACTTTAAAATGCCAGCTTTATCTTTATCCCATTACAATTTCTTTTAATCTAATAAATATTAAAAGTAAGGAATATGAGGCCTTGGTACAGTTTCTTACCCAATTCTCCGGGCACACAGGTGTTGGAGAAGAAGAAATAATTCTGATTTTAGTACATTTAAGCCTATTCTCTTCCTGACCCAAGAGATCGGTTGCTTAACGTGGGTAGGAGTTGGTCGACCTTGTTGCACACCCTGGGTTACAGTTCGCTTCTCTTTTTAAGTCACCCTCCTCTCACTGCCTCCTACACGGAGTCCTGAAAGGAGCAACCCTTCCTGACCCCACTGCCCAGAGCTGCGTGTGGACGGCCGCCCATGCGAGCAGCAGCGGTCCCCACACTCAGTGCTTCTCTCTTCCTGGTGTGTTCGTCCAATGGCACAAGGCTTTGAATGTATTTTGGGAAAAAACACAGACATCGTATCTTGCCCTGTTACTCTTCCAACATTTCAGAAAACCTCTTTCTTTAAAAATAAACAAAACTGCATAAAGAGCTGTCCAAAGACTTGAGCTAAGGGTGGAGCTCAGTGCTACAGCATTGCCTAAGCACACGTAAGGCCCTGGGCTTGATCCCTGGCATGGAAAAATGAATTTTTTTTTTTTTTTTTTTTGCAAAGACTTGACCAAGGATGATTAAAAGAAAGACTAATTTTTTTAAACCTTTAAAACAAAGATTAAAACATGACTGCTAAACAGAGATTTTATTGAGGTTTTAAAAATATCCAGATAGGGAAATCATTGTTCAAGGGTTACACAGTTTGATAAAGCCTAAGGGTTCTAAAATGTCACAAGACACAGTTCATCTTGTAACACTAAAAATGTAACCTTCCTACTTCTAGGAACACTGAAACCCGCACAAAAAAACATGTGACGAACACTGGGAACTCACAGCACAAAGCTATGACGTGATGAGAAGTTATGTCCAGCCCATACGGTAAGTTAAAAACAGCCTACGAACACGTCAGAAAAGATTCTACAAAGAAGCCCCCAATATGCTGATTTACTCTGTGAAGTGTGTCAGTGGGGAGTCCCTAATATTTCATGATTTTATATCATTTAAATTCATACATGTACACATGTATGTACATAAAAACATGTAATAAAATAATAAAAATAAAGATGGGAACCATGCCAATACTGTATTCAGGCAATAGCATGATTTTCCAGCTATTATCATTGTTAGGTTTTTCTCTTTGCTCACCCTGGGTTTGTTCTTTCATCAAATCTGCCACGTGATGAAGCACGAAAGAAAAAAGAATGAGCTTCTGCTATGTTCAATTCCCCACTTGGACACAGCCCTGATACAGCTGGATTATACGGAAATACTGAAGTTCAAAAAAAAAAACCACTGGGCTGACTTTGTACCTGATTAACAGACACTTACAAAGAAAAAGTAATTTAGCGTGAAGTTTTAAAACTCTAAATTAGTAATTTGGTGTATCTTCAATAACTTGCCTACTGGAAAAAGGCAACAGAATTCCCTCAAAGAAGAACGCAGAATTGTTGGCAGTAACTGCAGATTCCGGGAGAAGAGAAATGGAGGCGAAGGAACAGAGATGAAGAAATACAATAGTTCTGAACTAATATCAATAAGTATGTCATCCTTACAATGGTCCAAGTACCATGTGAAGCGCTTGACATCTGTTTAATGTTCATAATCACTCTGGAGTAGGGTTGATGATTATATCTGCTTTTGTGTGTGCATGCATGTGTTTGTGTACGTGTGCATATGTGTGTGTGTCTGAGACACGGTTTTACTATGCTGGTCTTGCAATCCTCCTGCCTGAGCCTCCCAAGTGCTGGGGTTACTGGTGTGTTATATCTGTTTTTCAGGGCATGTACGTGAGTGATGGAGAAGCTAGGTACACTGCTGTGTCACCCAGGTGATGCGCAGTCTGGCTGGAGTCTGAACCAGGTGGCACAGTGCACCTTAAACCCTCTCTGCCTTGTCCCCTACTACTGGGTGACACGTCTTTTCATTCTGTCTGCACAACACGACGAGATAGGCAGCATCCAATTTGCAGCAAGGTCGTGGGGGCATTGTGTAATAATTAAATGGCAGTAGTCTCCTATTACAGCGATCCATGCATACTACCCATGCTTACAGCAGCACAGTCATACCAGCTCAATCTTGGGAGCTGCCTCTACATCATCAGCAGATGGATGGATAAAGAAAATGTGGTATTTACACACCATGGAGCACTACTCTGCCATAAAGGAAGATGAACTTGAGTCATCTGTAGGAACATGGATGCGCCGTGAGACCATCATGTTAAGTGAAATAAATCAGATGCACAGTCCTAAATATCACATGGTTTCTCTTGTATGAGAAACCCACAGTATGACTACATTAAAGAGCATGACTACATTAAAGAGTATGACTACATTAAAGAGTATGACTACAGGTAATTGGAAACATGGAAATAGATCTTTTGTAAATGGGGAAGGGACAAAGGGATGGAGGGGAGGGAGAGAGGGGAGCAGAGACCCGAAGGAAGAGAAGGACAGAGAGGAGTTTTCTTAATGAGACTACGGAGATGCACAGTCCTGTGGCCTTTCAGAAGATTGGCTGGAGATAAATGATTAACCCTACTCGGGCGAAGGGCTGGTTCTGCTCACTGAGGGCAACCCCAGTTCCTACCACAGCAAGTGACACTCGGGGGGCACCTGCACCTTCTGACACTTCCTGCTCGGCGCAGTCATCAGGTGCTCTACCACTCGCTGCTTCACACACAGCTCCTTCCTGTATCCCAGCCACATACTACGCGCTATGTACTATTCTAGGGGCTTGGACTATGGCAGTGAGCGAAAGCAAGATCCTTACATTTTGCTGAGTTAGCTCTGTGCCCCAGCATGTCGCAAGGTATCCTGGCTGTCAGTTAATATTTACTAAAGGAATAAGTGAATTAATTACGAGTAGCAAGTGGAAGCCAAAGGTGGCAGAAGGAGACTAAGGAGAAAAGCAAATATTTGATTTTGATCTATTAACTACTGACATCTATTAAAATCTTAATGTGCTTGTGAATAACAAGAATGATCTTTTTAAAATTATTTAACTCATGTTTAAAAGCGGTAACGCCACTGAGGATATTTCAATTCCCGTAGTGACCAGGCCGCAGGTTCTGAAAGAGAGCCTGTGTTCAGGGTGCAAGACTTGTCTCTTCGTCAGACTACACTTTCCAGTTCTAACCCCCAGAGCTCAGCCGTATTTACTGCATTCCACACGCTGGTGACTTTCCAAGGTGAGTCTTCTCCCAGTAATTAGAGGCATTTGTCTTCAAGCTCATTTCAGTTCTCGCAGTGAGGTCACAGGCTGCCATCCACATTGTTATCGACTCCCTCAATTAGAGGCAATGGCGTTTCACCACCATGCAGAATATTAGGAAATTAACAATCCTCACTCTGCATTCATTTGGGAAATCTGCACTGCTTTTGATGACGATCGTGCCAAGCAGGGAGTAATCAGAGACACTGCGAATTCCGTCTGGCCCTGCAAACATCAACTGAAACTCCAGCTCTGCACCTCCAGGTTGAGCTTTGGTCTGTGGGGTCAATTTCCTTTTTCAGAGGGCAGAAGTCAGCTCTGGTAATTGATGAGGGAAAAACACACAACGAGCCCAACAAAATATATCCACAAACACAATCACCCTGATTTCCCCAAGTCTGTCTTATTGCTTGACATCTGTTTTAAAACAACAAATGAACTCTCGCATCACGAACAGTTTTCAGATCTGATTTGCAACTCTCAGAAATGACAGTTTGGTCTCAAAGAGCAGATCGCAGTGAGTAACACTGGGAAGAGATCAGTCACACGGCATGGCCATCACTTTTAGGTCCAAGGGTGTCTTCGTCTAATTCGGAGAGTTTTAACAGAGGAATTCCGAGGTCCTAGGAGTGCGGTAGATTTGCCTAGTGTTGTGAAAGACATCTTCTGTGCATCTCGATGGGGTGTGCAGCTCCTCTGGAACAAGAGGAGGGCTGTGCAGGGCCTCCTGTCGCCCAGCTGCCCCCAGATTGCAGTGGATTTAGTGTCCTCTTGCACAAAGGGCTGTCTTCAGATGGCCGATTATCCTCTTTGTCTCCCTGTGATTTAATGTTTGAACCGGACATTGTGGGGCACCATGAATCGAGCAGAGCTATCACCTCTAATGCTCAAGATTTTACAAATAGCACTAAGTAGTGATTCAGCGCCACAAAGCAAACTGGCCATTTAGGAAAATATGTATATTTCCATGGTGTCTCTTACTATTTGCACTGTATCAAAACAGCAGAAAGATTCATGCTTCCCATTCCTACTTCTTTATGACAAATCAAACCCTTAGAAAATTTCTGGATCCATTTCTGCATCCAGTACCTTCTAATAAAGAAAGGCCACCTTAGAATTTAAATCTACCAGAACACCACACCAGCTGTCACTCAGCTACCAAGTTTGGGGGATTTTCAAAGACAGAGAATTTAACATACTGAGGAGATACTGCTTAAAATTACCTAAATAGTTACTTCAAAATAGTTTTTTTTTTTTTTTTTTTAAAAACAAACCTAAGGGCTACAGAATTCTAGACAAGGTTAAAATTTATTATCTTTTGCGAGAACTAACTAAACTAAAACAAGAGGATTGTTTGTCATTAAAGCTACACAAAGGCTCATCAGGTCAAAATGATTATTTTTTATTGGTTCTGCACTCCTTCGCCCCTCCCCAAGCCACTTTTTAAAGTAAACAGGATTCTAAATGCGAACACGGGCTAATTAGAAGTCGGTACGATCATCCTGGTAAGGGATGTGAGGGTAGAGCTGACTTACGGTCATGATGAGCCCCTTCTCCTGGAAGTATTTAACCAAAGGTGCGGCGTTCTGCTTGAAGTTCACGAGTCTCCTTTGTGTCGCCTTCAGGTTGTCATCAGGCCGCCCCTGCTGCTCCGCCCTCTTCAGTAACCGCTCTTTCAGCCTCTGGTTGGCGCAGGCCAGGAAGACCACCAAGTCGGGGGTACAGATCTGTAGGTATCAGACAAGCAGAGGGTGTTAACATCCTGCCGGGTCAAGGGAAGGCAGTGGTATTTGTCTCTGCTTCTGTTGACACTGTCATGTATCTGGCCTTCTAGTTTTGACCAGTACATTTCCTGGGGTGCCATTTTCCACAAGGCCCAGGGTTGACCACTCCCATCACAGTTCTGTGAATGGCATCCTTTACCCATGCGGCCATGCAAGGGCCCTGCACACCTCGGGAGACACTTTCTGGTCTCTGCTCATATCCACTCCCAGGTTGAATTCAGAACAATACAGGCCAAACTTTGCCCCAAACCTATGCAACCTGATTTTAGAGGGGAGATGACTTCAGGGTCACAGACGCTGTCTGTGGCAAACATACACTTCTGTTCTTGCCATCTGCTGCCTTTAAAAATTATCCCTTGTATGCCACGCCCTGTGCCAAACCATCTCCTTTTAATAGTGCTGGACTTCACAACAGACTGCAATGTAAATATTCTTTCCATTTTGTTGAAGAGCAAACTGTGGCTCTGAGAATTACATTCTTGTTTGGTCACGTGGTCAGTAAGGGAGAAGTCACTATTTGAACCCAAGTCTGGCCTAAGGTCTCTGTTCCCTCCACTATTATGGAGCACTGGGAAGCTCAAAGGGCTCTGTGAATTTCTGCAAATACTGTGGAATGACATGAAAAGATCGTATGGAATAAACAGCTTTTATTGAACTACAGTAGGACTAAGATTGCACTGAAACGGTGACTGGACACGTTCAGGAAACGGAGTTTATTGTTGAACATGGGACATGGCAGAAAGGCAATCTACCATTATGGCATGTAGCAATAACCTCTAAAATTTTTAAATTTAAACTTCACACTAGTAAACTTTGGGGGCATACACCCCAATAAACATATTCTTGTTAATTTATAAATGATGCATATATCTGATATGTATGTACTGCCATACTAGCATAGAATGCACATTATAAAATACACACAAAAATAAAAATTTTTAAAATGAGGTACAATAATCATAGTGTATTTCTTTCCACACCACACTGGTTTGCCTTCTCTGGAGAGGGCGAGTTAGAAAATATAGGGAGACTGGGAGATGAGAATTGCAACTTTTGCCCCAGGACTTATCAGCTCTGTGATAGGCAGGTGGCTGCACTTTGCAAAGCCTTTGTGTCCTCATTTATCAGTAGAGATACAGGAAAGCTACCTCCCTGACCCATTATGAAGATTAGATAAAATAATATGCATAGTACAAACTCAATGCACTTGAGCCATGTTAGTATCTCAGTTTTCATGATTCTATGTGTTCCTGGTTCTCCTTTACCATCTTTTTTTTTTTTTTTTTAATTTTGTTCATTTTCCTTTGCTCACACATTTTTCTTTCTCCAACCCAAGTAGAGATATGTCCCAGGGCTCAACCCATACTCCCCCCACCCCCTCTGGATTTCCATTCTCAAAGTATCTTCCTCTCTTTAATTTCAGCTGCTCTCCTGTGTGGATGGATTCCAGATCTAAATCTTCACTGCTGACTTTCAACAGCCCCTCAGTGCTGAATTTTCAAATCTCTATGTGACAACTCTGTTTGCAAGTTTTTAATGTAGCTGGGACTTAGCAAGGCCAAAAATTAATCTCAGCACCTTTCGAACCTAAATCAAACTCCTGTCTTCTGTATTTGCTTGTTTATTTTTATGGTAGCGACTCTCCTTTCCTAACTCACTCTCAGCTAGAAGCCTTAGTCTTGCAGTATTATCTCTAACCTTACCTCATCAAAGCCTCAGTCAATCACTGCCTGCCAAATTTGTCTTTGAAACGACATGCAGATTCAAGTTCAATTTTTTCCCAATGCTTTTAATCTAAATGTACAAGGTAAAATGATACAGAACCTAGAAGATGAAATATAAGAAAATAGCTTCTAGATCATAGGGTAGGCAGGATTTCTTAAATAAGGCCAAAAACTCTAACTATAAAAGAAAAAAGTTCATAAATTGGACTGCTTTGAGTATCAAAAAGCGTTTTTATTAAAATACACAAAGACTATGAAAATATGAGCTATACACTGGGAGAAGATATTTGCAATACATTATGAATACAGGATTTATTTTAAAAAAATATGAAAATAAATCTTATAAATCAATAAGAAAAAATAGTATAAAAATAGGTAAGAAATGTGAATGTGCATTTTTTAACAGAAGTGGCTAGCCACATAATTAAATTGAAAAGGTGCCAACATCATTAATAAGCCAGAGAATGCAAATTGAAACTACACCTCTTGGAGAGGCACCAAGATGGCAGAAAGGTAAGCAGCAGAGAAAAAGCCTCTCTGAGAGTCACTGTCCAGATATTGGAATATAGCAATGTGAGGAAGACACGAAGAGGGAAGTGGGTCCCCTGGACCCAGGAAGGATCTAAAGTGTGAATTGAAGCCCATGGAGAGAGTGCAGAGAGAAACTTCAATGAAAAAGGAGGTAGCTGGCAGCACCTTCTCCCTGAGACGGGACTCACTCAAACCTGTGGATACTTGGTGACTGCTAGTGACTCCAGAGGTCTTCACGCAGAGACACAGCAGTTGAGGGGAGCACTGGAAGTGAAGGACTACACTAGCTGGTGGTGAGTGCCGAGGGTTCAGTCATCCCGCACAAGAGAGAGCAACTGGCTGGGAGCCATCTTGGAGAGAGGCAGGCTGAGCTCAGAACTCAGAGTGGCTGCTGGCTCCATCTAGTGGCTCCCAGCTGGGCTCAGGCCTGCATAAGCTGCACTGATGGCTGCAGGCCAAATGAGTCTGGTCTTGGCTAGAAGGTGCAGGCTCACTGAGATTATCCACTACCCTGCCAAAAAGCTACTGCTGGCTTGCATGGATTGGGACTCTCTCTCCACATGTTGTCTACCAGTGACAGCAGAGACAAACCTGGAAGTGGACTTTTTGTTCTTTGTTTTTTTTTTTTTTTTTTTGTTGTTATGGTTTTGCTCTCCTTCATTGTTTGATCTTGTTTTTATATGAGTGTGAATATGGTTTCTACCCTCTTTGTGGTTGTGGTTCTCCTCTGTTCTTTTTCTCTCTTCCTTCTCTCTTTCCCTCCAGTCTTCTGCACCAGTTCTCCAAAGTTAGCATGATCCCCCTTTGTTCTCCAGCCTTACTTCTAATCTCTTCCTCTTTTTCCACTTCTCCATTTTCTCTATAACCTATTTTAAATTTTAATCTTGAGGGCAAAATTGACATAATAAGGACTTACATATTGCATATGATTTTCTAATTTGTTTTAGATTTTGTTATATAACCAAAAATCTAGTTCATACAGTTAAAGGTGGCAAGTTAATGGTTAGTTTAGTTTATCATTTTTCTAGGCTGTATTTGATGCTATTGTTACTGCTGATGGTACCACTACAGCCAAAAGTGACATAATTGTTCTAAACAGCTGTTATTCCTGGTATTCCAACACTGAGACTCACTAAGGGTCATAGAAAATACTGTGGCACAGTGCCAAAGAACCAGGGGCTGGACCAAACAGGCAGCAAATTCCTATCCCCAAGAAAATGAAGAGGTAGGACCTTGCAAAACCCAACAACCGGGCCTCATTGAACACACTGGTAGCTTAGTGGCTTTTTATGTAGTTTCTTCACCAGCAGAGCCAGGCCTACACGCAAGCAATCATGTTGAAGGGACCGGTTGGCATTGATCTTGGCACCACCTACTCCTGTGTGGGTGTCTTCCAGCATGGAAAAGTGGAGATAATTGCCAATGATAAGGGAAATCGAACCACTCCAAGTTAAGTCGCTTTCACTGACACCTAACGACTGATAGGAGATGCTGCAGAAAATCAAGTGGCAACGAACCCCACCAACACAGTTGTTGATGCCAAGTGTCTGATTGGATGTAGATTTGATGATGCTGTCATCCAGTCTGATATGAGGCATTGGCCCTTCATGGTGGTGAATGATGCAGGCAGGCCCAAGGTTCAAGCAGAATACAAACAGCTTCTACCTAAAACAGGTGTCTTCTATGTTGCTGACAAAGATGAAGGAAATTTCAGAAGCTTATCTTGGGAAGACTGTTACCAATGCTGTGGTGACTGTGCCAGCTTACTTTAATGACTCTCAGCATCAGGCAACCTAAGATGCTGGAACCACTGATGGTCTTAATGTACTTAGAATTATCAGTGAGCCAACAGCTGCTACTATTGCTTATGGCTTAGACAAAAAGGTTGGAGCTGAAAGAAATGTGCTGATTTTTTATTTAGGAGGTGGCACTTTTGATGTGTCAATCCTCACTATTGAAGATGGGATCTTTGAAGTGAAATCTATAGCTGGAGACACCCACATAGGTGGAGAACGTTTTGACAATAGAATGGTCAATCATTTTATTGTTGAATTCAAGTGCAAGCATAAGAAGGACATCAGTGAGAACAAGAGAGCTGTCCACTGTCTTTGTACTGCATGTGAACGAGCAAAGAGAACCCTCTCTTCCAGCACCCAAGCCAGCATTGAGATAGATTCCCTTTATGAAGGAATCGAATTCTATACCTCCATTACTTGTGCTCGATTTGAAGAGTTGAACGCTGACCTGTTCTGTGGCACTCTGGACCCTGCAGAGAAGGCTCTTCGAGATGCTAAGCTGGACAAGTCACAGATCCATGACATTGTCCTGGTGGGTGGTTTCTACCTGTATCCCCAAGATCCAGAAGCTTCTGTAAGACTTCTTTAATGGAAAAAAATTAAATAAGAGCATCAACCCTGAAGAAGCTGTTGCTTATGGTACAGCTGTTCAGGCAGCCATTCTATCTGGAGACAAGTCTGAAAATGTGCAAGATTTGCTGCCTTTGGATGTAACTCTTCTTTCTCTTGGTATTGAAACTGCTGGTGGAGTCATGACAGTCCTTATCAAGCATAATACTACCATTCCTACCAAGCAGACACAGACCTTCATTACCTACTCTGACAACCAGCCTGGTGTGCTCATTCAGGTATATGAAGGAGCATGCCCCCTTCATATCTGCTTGGTAAGTTTGAACTCACAGGCATACCTCCTGCACTCTGTGGTGTTCCTCAGATGGAAGTCACTTTTGATATTGATGTCAATGGCATCCTCAACATCTCTGCAGTCAACAAAAGCACAGGAAAAGAGAAGAAGGTTGTCATTACTAATGAGAAGGACATAGAGTGTATGGTCCAGGAAGCAGAGAAGTACAAAGCTGAAGCTGAGAAGGAAAGGGACAAAGTGTCTTCCAAGAATTCACTGGAGTCCTATGCTTTCAATATGCTTCAGCAACTGCTGAAGATGAGAAACTTCAGAGCGAGATTAATGATGAAGATAAACAGAAGATTCTTGACAAGTGTAGTGAAATCATCAACTGGATGGATAAGAATCAGACTGTGTAGAAGGAAGAATTTTAACATCAGCAGAAGGAGTTGGAGAAAGTCTGCAACTCCATCATCACCAAGCTGTACCAGAGTGCAGGAGGCATCCCTGGAGGAATGCCTGGGGGCTTCCCTGGTGGTGGAGCTCCTCCCTCTAGTGGTGCTTCCTCAGAGCCCACCACTGAGGAGGTTGATTAAGCCAACCCCAAATAGAGATTTAGTATTCTTCCACAACAATAAAATTGAAAGACCTAAATTTGTAGCAAATTCTGTGGCAGTTATTAAAGTTTAGCTGCTATAGTAAAGTACTGGACATTCTCAGTACTTGAATAATGGAGCATGTACACAGGGAAAAGATAACATTGCACTTTATAAGCACTGTACTATAAGTGGAAATGCAATGTCTTCAACAAAACTATTTAAAATTGGAAAAAAAAAACCCCAAACCACCCACATCTAGAAGATACCTCAGAGAAGTAATCATTTCCTATGATTTCTAAATACTAGCAAAAAAGCAACCCCCCCATAGGCAATTTATAAGCATCACCCAAAGAATTAAACTAAAAAAAGAAACGAAAATGACAGGACACTGAAACAAGATGTAATCCTAGACACCAGGTTAACTAAAGGCAATCCCAGGGGGCAATGAGATAGAACAATCCAAAAGCCACCCACCTGGTCTCTTTAAAGTGGTAACAATGAATCAATTGAATGAGGGTCTAGAAAAAATCAAATCATAAATAATTTCTCAGATAACTGAAGAGACAGTGTCTACAATGAAAACTATGCTTAGTGACTCTAGAGCAGACACAGACAAAAAAATAGAGGAGCTTAAGATAATCATGAAAGCCATGAATGCTCAGCATAGGAAAGAAATGGAATGAGTAAGGCAAATTTGAGTAGATATCCAGGAGAATAAAAATTCCACTGAAAGTATCCACAGCAGATTAAGCCAATGTGAGGACAGGATCTTAGATACAGAAGACAGGTTTTTGGTTAGTGATCATGAAAAGAAAGAGTTCTTAAAAATAGCAAGGGATGGTGAAAAATCAATACAGCAGCGGGGGGCAAAGAATAACTTAAGACTGATTGGAGTCAATGAAAAATCAGGAGATAGCACAAATGATATAATAACAACTGTTCATAGATGTCTTGGCAGAAAACTTCCCTAGTAGGGAAAAAGAATTTGACATCTGTAAATGAGGCATATAGAACTCCAATTAGTCATGATGAAAAAAACTCTACACCAAGGCATATCATAGTCAAGGTTCCAGAAATTCAACACAAGAATACAATCTTAAAAGCTGCTAAGGAAAAGAAACAAATCACCCATAAAGAAAAGCCCATCAGAAGCACAGCTGACTTCTCAGCACAAATCCTCAAGTCAAGGAGAGCTTGGAGTGAAGTATTTCAAGTTCTAATGGAAAACAGCCTTCAGTGCAGATTGATGTACCCCACAAAACTATCTTCTAAAACTAATGGAGAAATAAGATACTTCCATCATAAAAAATATCTGAGGAAATTTATAACTACACAACCAGCACTCCAAAATGTTTTGAAAGACATTATAGGAAGAGATAGTAAGGACTACAACTCCAAGAACCCCAACAGAAGGAATCTGTCAGGCAAGGCAAACAAACAGAGGGAAGGAAACAAAAGGGGGGAGCCAACAACAGGAAAATAACATGACATGGATAAGCCAATACATATCATTTATAACCATCGATGTTAATGGTCTCAGCTCACCAACCAAAAGACATGTACTGGCAGAATGTATCAAAAAGTAATACCCAACAATATACTGCATACAAGAAACACATTTGGGTCAAAAAGAAATTCATAGACTGAAAATCAGATGATGGAAAACAATACTCTGTATGACAGGAAACCAGAAAAAAAGTTGGGATAGCAATTCTATTTCCACATAAAGTGGATTTCAAGCCAATCCTGATTAAGAGAGACAGAGAAGGTCACTACATCCTTTTAAAGGGAATAATCCAAGAAGAGATAACAATCATGAATATATATGCACCAAACACCAGTGTACCCAGCTCTATAAAACAAATATTAACAGATATATAAAAAAAATAAGCACTACTACAATTGTATTAGGGGAATTTCAATACACCACTGTCACAAAAAGACAGATCAACTAGACAAAAAATCCACAATGAAATATTGGAACTGAACCAAATTTTAAACAAATGGATTTAGTGGATGTCTAGAATGTTCCAGCCCACAACATCAGAATACACATTCTTCTTGCTGCACATGGGATGTTCTTCAAAATAGAGCACATACTAGCTCACAGAACATTCTTAAGTAAATGCAAAGGAATTGAAATTATCCTATGCATATTATCAGATCATAGTACAATGAAATTGGAAATCAGTGGTGAAGGAAACCACAAGAACTTTATATACACATGGAAATTAAATAACACCCTCCTGAAAAACCAATGGATCACAGATGAAATCAAATAAGAAATTATACAGTTTCTACAGTTAAATGATAATGACAGTACAACATACCAGAACTTATGGGACACAATGAAGGCAGTCCTAAGCGGGAAATTTATAGTAATGAATACCCATATCAGGAAAGTAGAGCAAGTGCAAATAAACAACTTAATAATGAACCTCAAACTTCTGGAAAAAGAAGAGGCTGCTAAGCCAAAATCTCCTCGAGTGAAGAAATTATAAAGATCAGAGCAGAAATTAATGTGTTGGAGACTAAAAACAATACAAAGAATCAATGAATTGAAGAGTCAGTTCTTTGAAAGATTAAATAAAATGGGCAAACCCTTATTCAACCTTACAAAAAAAAGGAAAGAAAAAGACTTAAATTCATGCAGTTAGGAATGAAAAGGGTGAAATCACAATGGACCTTGGGGAAATCCAGATGATCATCTATACTTACTTTGAACACTTGTATTATAATAAGATGGAAAATGCAGAAGAAATGAAGAAATGGCCAAATTCCTAGATACATATGGACTACCAAAGCTGAATCAAGAAGATATAAAAATCCTAAATAAACCAATATCAATGAAATCAAAGATGTAATTAAAAACCTATCAACAAAAAAAAACCCAGACCCTGAAAGATTTACTGCTGAATTCTACAAGAAATTTAGAGGAGACTTAACACCACTACTTTTCAAACTCTTTAATAAAATTGAAAGGGAAGCAATACTCCCAAATTCATTCCTAGAAGCAAGCATTATCCTGTTACCAAAATTGGAGAAGGATCCAACTAAGAAAGACAATTACAGGCCAGTCTTCTTAATGAACATAGATGCAAAAATTCTCAATAGGACCCTGGCAAAAAGAATGCAGCTAATCATCAAGAAGATTATACACCATGACCAAGAGGGATTCATCTCAAGGATGCAGGGATGGTTCAACATACACAAATTGGTAAATGTAATATACTATATTAACAGAGTCAAGGACAAAATTCACATGATCCTCTTCCAATAGATGCAGAAAAAACTTTTGACAAAGTCCAAAACCCATTCATGATAGCAACTCTGCAGAAAATTGTAATAGAAGGTCTTTAACTCAATCTGATAAAATCCATCTGTGACAAACCAAGAGCCAAAATCATACTAAATGGACAAAAACTGGAAGCTTTCACTCTACAATCAGAAATGAGACAAGGGTGTCTACTGTCTCTACTCTTATTCAATATAGTCCTGGAAATGTTAGCCAGAGAAATTAGACAAGAGAATAAAATAAAAGGAATAATGATAGGAAAGGGAGAGGTTAAATTATTCTTATTTGCAGATGACATGATACTCTACATAGAAGACTTCCACTAAAAAAGTACTAGATTTAATAAGCAAATTCAGTAGTGTAGCTGGATACAAAGTCAACACTCAAAAATCTATAGCCTTCCTCTACAAGAATAATAAACTCACTGAGAGAGAAATTAGGGAAATAACACCTTTCACAATAGTATCCCCCAAACTGAGATACTTAGGATTCAATCTAATGAAGGATGTAAAAGACCTCTACATTGAAAACTACAGTCCTCTAACAAAGAAGATTGAAGAAGATGTCAGAAAATGGAAACATATCCCTTGCTCACAGGTAGAAAGAACCAGTATATTGAAAATGGCCATACTTCCAAAATTGTTATACAGATTTAATGCAATCCCAATCAAAATTCCAATAGCATATCTCACAGAATTAGAGGGGAAAAATCCTAAAATTCATTTGAAACCAGAAGAGCCACAGAATAGCAAAGGCAGTTCTGGGCAACAAAGGGAAGGCAAAGGCCATCACAAGCCCTGACTTGAAATTATGCTATAAAACTACTATCATAAAAACAGCATGGTACTGGAAAAAAAAACAGACCCAATGATTAATGGAACTGATTAGAATGCAGAAACAACTCCAGACATACTCAACCACCTTATCTTTGACAAAGGTGCCACACACATTCACTGGAAGAAAGATAGCCTCTTTAATAAATGGTGTTAGAAAAACTGGCTTTGCACATGCTGAAGATTAAAATTGGACCCATGTCTTTCACCAGGCCTTAAACTAAATTTGAAATGGATCAAAGATCTAAATATTAACACAGAAACCTTAAATAAGCTGGAAGACAGAATAGGAAGAACTCTTGAAGACATGGTGTAGGCAATGAATAAAACCCCTACCCCTGGTATCTCATCTTATTAGAAAGCTTTTGCACAGCAAGAAAAACCACCAACAGAGTAAAGAGACAACCCACAATGTGGGAAAAAATGTTTGCCAGCTGTTCTTCAGACAAAGGATTACTATCAAGAACATACAGAGAACTAAAAAAAAATCAGGCCTCCGACATTTAAAGACAATAAAAAAATGGGCATCTGAGATGAATATATACTTCTCAGATGAAGAAATACAAACAGCAAATAAATATATGAAAATGGTCAACGTCCCTGGTCATTCAAGAAATGCAAATTAAAACAATATTGAGATTCCAACTCACCCCAGAAAAGCATGGCTGTTATCAAGAAATTAACCAATAACAAATGTTGGAGGGGCTGTGAGAAAAAAGGAATCCTTTTCCATTGTTGTTGGGAGTGTAGACTGGTGCAACCACTGTGGAAATCAGTGTGGAGATTCCTCAAAAAACTAGGATTGCAGGTTCCATTTGACCTAGCTATTCTCTTTCTGCGTATCTTCCCAAAAGAATTTAAAACATGGTACCACAGCAATATGTGTGCACTCATGTTTGTAGCAGCACAATTTGTAATAGCTAGATCTTGGAAACAACCCAAATGCCCATCAATCAAAGAATGGATAAAAAGATGTGGTCTTTTTATAGAGTACTACTCAGCTATAAAGAAGGAAAAACTGGAGACTTTTATAGGTAAATGGATGCAACTCATGACCATACTCATAAGTGAAATAAAACAGACACTCACTTGTACACACTGTATTGTTTCCATTGTTTGAGAAGCTGAAAGAGTAAATAAGATCCAAAATATACAATAGATATTGTGAAAGGGAATGAAACTGTTGAAAAGGAAAGAGCAACTAGGATGGGGGAATGGGGAAAGAAGGAAGAGAAAAGAAAAAAATACATATAAAAGATAGTTATACTACTAATTTCTCTTAGTTCATTGAAAAGAAAAGTTTGAGTTAATATTGTTTGGACAATTAAATGCCTCTATCTTGTACTCCGAGTAACCAATTTAAAGATTAAAATATGCAATGTATTAACCATTGTTATCCTCGTATTATCTTGCTTTGAAATTTTATTTTTTTCTCTTTAAAATTAAAAAAAAAACTACACCCCACCAAAAAGGTAAGAAAGATTTTAAAAAGATCAACAAGGACAATCACAAGGACATTGGCAAGGAGGGACAACAACTGGAGTGAGTTTTCAATGATTCCCTGAATGGCGTGCTTGGAACCTCGGCACCCACCACGCACTACATTATGTGCTGCACACCAAGGCTGGCCATGGAACACAGGGCAGCCACGTCCTGGCCTATGAGGAGCAGCCACGTCCTCACAGATAGGTGTGAAAATGGTACTGTGTGAGGGCACTGATGGACCCACGGATACCACGACAACATGTAATGGGGAGGGAAGATCCAGCCTTATCTGGGAGCACAGGGAAGGCTCCCATGGGGAAAGGGAAACTGAGCTGAGCTCTAACGACGGAGAATGGTTAACTGGACTTTCCCAAAGAAAATAAGTTCGCAGTGAAGGGCAGGCATGAGGGCCTCAGGGGAATGCAAGATAATTTTGCTTGAAGCATGCAGCTGACAGGATGAGAAGGTTTTGGACGCCCTTTTCCTTGAGAGGAAGTAAATAGTCCTGCAGCTCTTTTCCAGGAGGGTGGAAGCAATTAATATCTCAATTGGATTTTTCCAAAATAAATTTGATGCTGAGAAGTGGAAGATTCTAGACACTGGAACTGATGGATTGGGATCCTGGTGAACGTGAATTTATGTCTTTGTTTTCTTTGCCTACTCTTTCCCTAGTTAACATGCATGGGCTCTGCAATCACATTGGCTTGGTTATGAACTCTCTCACTTGAGGTATGAAGACTTCCAGTCCTATCAGAAAGGACAGAAAGTAGGATCCTCTTTTCCTGTTTACCATCCTCCTCGCTTTGTCCTCAAGGGAAAAAACAAGCCACGTGGCTAAATATTGTGAGTGCAAGTTCTTTTACTGTGCTACAGTACTAGGTAGAGAAGTAGTTAATCGTTCCTATTCAAGAGACTGGGAAGTCATATCCATCCCTTCCTCTCACTGCTGTTCATCTTCCTTTATGAACTTGCTTTCTTCTGTACAACTAGTGGGACTGGCCTGACTTAATTCTCCAAAGGCCCGTGTTGGGCAGCCAACCATCTGCAGAGGTCTGGTTCTCTGGCTCTGATTTTCTTTTCTTCTCCTGTATGGTGCTGTCTGGATCAATATTTCTGTGACAATATTGGGGTAATCTGAGGTTCAGGGGTGTGGAGATTAGAAGAGGCCACCTGGACTGCTTTGGTCCTAGGCTCCAGGCTGCCTCTGGACAGAAGCAGTGCTCCCTGTGATTCAGGTACGAAACAGGCCAACACAAGTTTCACAGTGGAAGAATGTCTTTGCTGTTTGCTTCTGCCCCTGCATGTACAAGGGGTGACTGAAAATACGGAGAATATTTAATTTAAAAAAATTATTACAGTAAAAGATATGTTGTCATTAGTCCTCCTCATAATATTCCCTCTTGTTTCAAACACACTTATCCCATGTTCTTGCTGCTTTCTCAAGCACTGGAAGTCCTCTTTCCTAAGGACCTTTATGGGTTGTGATAAAAGATGAGGTGAATGCTGCTTCCAAGTGCTGTCCAATGGAAAGGCAGCCTCAAAAACATTACAGTGTGTCCTTATCCACCTCACTCTCGAGATCTGGCACTGTGTGTCTGTACCAACTCCCCACAATGAATGTAATGATGTACTGCAAACATGGACTAGTAAAAACTCTTAAAAAGAAGGAAAACTAAACTAAAATTTTAAAAAATGGGGGGCCAAGGCAAGAGCTTGGTGAAATGGCAGGGTCCTTAAAAGTACAACCATAACAAAAATCCAAAATAGATCTATTAATATGATTAAACAAAAGTGAAAGAAACTGCTTTGTTTCACTTAGAACTAGTATGTGAAATCCTATTTTTGAAAGTTTAGGTATTTTGTGCTGAAATGCCACAGTCCATCCATTTTCATGACCCCATGGGAGTCTCTGCCAGCCTCCAGAGCACACTGTTTTACTGCTTTAGGGAAGGAGTTATCTAGATTACTCTGTCCCTTCCACAGTTTGTCACAAGCCAAACCGGTTAACTCTGCCAGACTGAGTATATCATTAGTGGCTCCCAAAATATAACATTAAAATCAGTTTATGAAAAGTACATTTCTGCGATGTGACTTTAAAGGCACAAATCTTCATTTCACTATTAGCAGCTGGGGTACATTAGGATGCCAAAATACAGGAGTTTAATGAAGAGGAAAAGGTGAAAGTTTCATTTAATGTATATCAGGTTAACAATAAGGAAGTGAATGTAAACTTACAGTGCTATTTTCCCCAGGCTCTTTCTCCCACTATAAATTCAACTATTCAGACATCTATTTCATCTACTTATTTATTCATTTATCTAGTAGATCCCCTCATAAGCTAGAAGGTGAAGTTCTGGGAGGGTAAACTGAGGTTAAGCTGGCTGGAGCTGTCTCCCATGCTAAGCAGCTGGGTTTTACTGCTGACTCATGGGAGTGTCAGATTTTATTTCATGCTTCATAGTGACAGCCAGTGCAGTGCTGGGGCAGACTCAGAGGGCAGATGCTGGAGGCTGACGGACCATCTGGAAGAACCAATGAGCCTGAACTGTCTGTTAACAATGTGTCCCTGGTGAGGAGCGGTCAGGTGAGAGATCATATAAAACATGATTATCACTCTTAATATTGTCTTTATAGATGTGCTGGATTTTAATGATCACTTAGGAAGTTCAAGGGATCATCAGTGCCAGCACTGGGCAATCAGCTAAATAAAACCAAAAGACTAGCTGGGCATGCTGGTACACACCCATAATCCCAGCTACTCTGGAGGCTGAGGCAGGAGGATTGTGAGTGTGAGGCCAGCCTAGGCAACATAGTGAACCCCTCCCACCCCCTGAAAAATAAAAGCAGAAAATGGTTTCCTGAGATGGGAGGGGAGAGAGAAATGAAGGCCAATATGCAGAGTCTAAAAGTATATCAAGTCTCCCTAAATCTGTGGGACTATCCACACTTGCCTGGCATGTAGTGATCAGTTTATCAGCTCTTTGTTGCTAGTGCATGTGAAGTGTGACTGATTACACAGAAGAAAACAATATCCATGGAGAAGCATCCAGAGAACTGGCTGATGATATTGGGTGATGCTACCTAGCTCAGTCAGGAGAATCACCAGAGGGATTTTCCCCAACGTATCTGCTAATGCTCACCAGTCGGCCAGTGTCTAAACCAGCTCCTCTCCCCCTTGCCTCCTTACAAACACTGAGCTGTGAATCTATAATGCTGACAATAGGAATCACTGTCACTCTATGTGAACACAAACCTGACTCAATTCGCTCATAACCTCATGGAAGCACAGGAAGCTGGGACGATCCTCAAAGGCCAGGTGGTCCAAATCCCTGTTTGGTTGATTGCATGGCAATTATTTTCCAAAAAAACTACTGTAGCTAAATATAAACCATATGTTTAGTCTCATCAGATAAGATAAGCTGTATTCATCTTTAAAAGCAAGAACAGTACTTTTCTCCCTGACCTACCTATTTTAGACAACTAAATTTTATGCTTTGAGGCATAATGCATTCATTTAAAGGAAGTGTTAGAAAAGTGGCTGAGAAATTCTTAAAGCAAGAAACACATCTTAAAATCTTAAAAACATTTCTTAGAGGAAAATGAAATTGAAGAGTGTATTAAATGTGAACTGATATTGTGAGAATACAAAATGAGTGAGAAATTACAGTATGTGATAGTTCCGTTAATACTCCATGTACAAATTTACTGAATGGAAAATAGGCTGAAAATTCAACTCAAAATTACAGACTATGAAAGATTTTCACTTGGAATTTAGATAGAAGCTCCTTTTTTAACTTTAGTGTCATTATAAGGAAAAAATTATGTTTTTCTTAGGTATAAGTTATCCTGATTTGTGTGGCCAAAAGAAGATAACGCTGAAAAAGAGGATGCATGCCTCACAGAGATCTATTTCAAACTTACCCACATTTACCGCTCAACATTCACTCTAAAACAAAGACTGCCTTCAAAGAGATTCAAAAATTATTAAGTTATTAACAGCTGGAGAATCAGGGATTGTACCCACTCTACTCAGCAGAAATTATTGTATCTCTTTGCTGAGCCTCTTTCAGAATAACTCTTTTCTTTCTATTGTTAATGAAGGAAAATACTTTAAACTCATAACCTCAGACAGTATCTGAGGTAAAAAGCAAAGCCCAGGAACTAGGGGTATAAATTAGAGGTAGAGTACTTGCTCAGCAAATGCCAGGCCCTGGGCTTGATCCCCAGGATAACAAAGGGAAAAAAGTCTAACCAAGCATTCTGATGTGTGTCTGTAATCGTAGCAACTCAGGAGGATGAGGCAGAAAGAGCATGAGTTCAAGGCCAGCCTGCATAACACAGTAAGACTTGTTTATCTTTTTTAAAAAAAGCATCAGCAATAAATTAAAAAAAATCCCAGCCAGAGTTGAGAACATATCTTTTTTTTTTTTTTTTTTTTTTTTTTGGTTTTTCTCCGGTACCGGGAACCGAACTCACGACCTTGCGCTTGCCAGGCAGGCGCTTTTGCCACTGAGCTAAATCCCCAGCCCCTGAGAACATATCTTTAGGACCTCTTGTTCTCATAATTTTCTTGTACAGTACCTCTAAGTATGACAATCACCAGAGGAAGATTCATTCATTTTCCTGCTTATTCAACCCACATGATTTATTAACCTTTCTTTTCTTTTTTTTTTTTGAGACAAGGTTTCCCTTTGTAGTCCAGGCTGGCCTCAAACTCACAGCGATCCTTCTGCCTCAGCCTCCTGAGTGCTGAGATTAGAGGCGTGCGCCACCATGCCTGGCTATTAACCCATCAATATGCACTTACAACTGTTACATGGGGGTGACCATTTTGCACTTATTTCTTTTTCTTTTTAAAATTTTTCTGACAAATAGGGCTCTAGCATTACTTAGAAATGCTAGAAATAGGTTCAACTAATATTTATGGAGCCTCTACCGTGAGCCAACTACCATACTACACGAAAGAGATCCAAATGGACACAGCATAGTCCCTGCCCCCAGGAATCTCCCCATGCAATGTTGAAGTAAAAAATAAAATGTGATCTTGGTATGGTGGAATTGTACAGTGGAACACAGTGTCAGAATAGAGGCCAGCTCAGGGTGCAAGAGAGACACACAGAGCTCCTGGAGACTCCCGGTCCCTGTAAGCACCACATAACCATTGAGATGCCTTCTGCCCCCAGTAACTTTGCATAGCATGGTGGCTCCTCCTACAGCAAGTTGAGTAGGGACAGGAGGAAGTTACACCCAAGTTTATGTCATGGAAGACAAAACAGGTTCATGAACTCACTCACGCATTTGCTGAGTGAGATCTTACTGAGTACCACAATAAGCATCAGAAGTATAATAGTTGCATCTTGTATCTTAAAAGTGGCTTGTGCCAGGTGTGGTGGTGCCTGCCTGTAATCTCAGCACTCTGGGAGGCTGAGCAAAGAGAATTTTGAATTCAAGGCCAGCCTGGGCAACCTAGTAGATCAGTAAGACTGTGTCTCAAAATAAAAAGTGAATAGAGCTGAGGATGTACCTCAGTTTAAAGGCCCTGGGATCAGTTCTTAACACTACAAAGAAAAGTGGCTTATAACATGGCATCAAGCTATAAACTGCTCTAATATAACATAACACAATGAATTCAAGATACTTCCAGAAGTTGATGTCATGCTAGCCATCATACTGAGAGCAGCAACCAAAGCTGAGGGACCAGCAGAACATATGAAATCAGGATGCTTCAAAAACCAAGAATAGTCTCTAGCCAACTATTTTCCCACCCCACCCCACATGATTTAAATACAACCCTACTTCTGGGATGAGGGTAGAGGCTTTGTTCCTTTCCTATAAAGATTTAATAAATGGCTTGGTGGAGCCAGGACACTAAAACATGGGATGGAAGCCAGTGTATCTAACTCTACTGCGTATACACTGGGGACACATTTCTGGAGCTGGGCAGGGAATCATTGTTGCTAGTCCTCTCAGCACGCTGAACACAGCCTCAGAACCCTCAGCAAGTAGGTTAGGGAAATATTAATATTTAAATACGGTACATGAGGTCAAACATTTCTGCCACCATGGTTTACACACGGGAGGCGGTTCCGCAAGTGATACATGGATATTAGTTGTGGTCTCACTCTATAGCCACTGTGAGAACACGTGTATACACACATGTACATGCAAACGATGGTGAACATTTTTTTAATATGTTCAGACTCAATTGCATTTTCAGTGCTAAACAGTGGTGGACAAAAGAGACTTTACGTTAAAATCAAAGAAGTTATTTCCTAACCTTGCTGATGCCCATTTTTCATGTTCTACTCAGCATTTTTGGCAGGCTACCCTTAAGCTGCTTTTCCATTGATAAATGGGTGATTTCCCAAGGCTCCATAAGCCCACAGTATAAGAATGAGTTTTCCCAAACTGTGCTGGAGCCATTGAGTCAAACCCAGATTTTTGGTCTCTGTTGGCCGTGGCAGCAGCTGCCTTTGCCTTATCCTTCTGTTCTCACGGACAGCCAGAGCACGGCAGCTTAATCACTCTAAGAGGACATTTTTAAATCATTAACTTAGTGCTTTCTTGTTTTCTTATTTTTGGAAATGTATAAAATGACTTGGACAGAAACTAATGTGAGCTAGGAAATCTTTCCAATAGTTCTCTTTACAAATTTGCATCAGCTATTTTTGTTAAAGGATTAATATCTAAAATACATAAGGACCCCTCCATAAAAGACCCAGTCAAAAAATGAGTGAGTGAAATGAACAGATACTATTCAGAGAAGACCTACACATGGCAAATAAACCCATGAAAAAGTGTTCAACATCACTGGCCATTAGAAAAATGCAAATTAAAACAATACTGAGATTCTATCTTACCCCAGAAAGAAGGGCTGTCATCAAGAAATCAAATAATATCAAATGCTAGTGAGGCTGCAGGGAAGAAGGAACCCTTCTACACCGCTGCTGGGAAGCTAAACTAGTCCAACCACTATGGAAATTCATACAGAAATTTCTCAAAAACTAAAACTACAAGTTCTATTTGATCCAGCTATTCTCCTGTTAGGTATCTTCCCCAAAGAGCTAAAGACATCACATTACAATGACCCATGCATATCCACCGATAGGTTCCTGCCTGAGTATGAATTGCTGAATCATTATGGTGGTGCTCTAACATGGCTGAAGCCCAAGAACAGCAGCCTGTCTTCCAAATGCTCACTTCCCCGTTCTTCTCCCCTCAGCCCTGAACATAACTTCCTCTTATCCTTCCCATGCGTGCGTGTGAGGGAAGCCCCAGTCAGCTCCTAATGTGTCACTGGGCCTGCCCCTCAAGCTCTGCCTCTAGCCAGAGTCCTCATAAACCCCCATCCTCCTCTGTCCAGCCCAGAGGAGCCCTGTGCTGAGTGCGGTCCTCTCCTCTCCGTGTCTGGAGTAGAGGCCTTCTTCCCCACTTTGTTTGTTTCTTCTTTTGCACCAAAAGCCTAACATTCATGCTTACATCAGCACGATTCATGATAGCTAAATCTTGGAAGCGGCCTTTATGTCTATTAACAGATGAATGGATAAAGAAAGTGTGGTATTTACACACCATGGAGTACTACTCTGCCATAAAGAAAGATAAACTTGACTCATTTGTGGGAAAACAGATGCACCTTGAGACCACAATGTTAAGTGAAATAAAGCAGACACACAAGTTTAAATATTGCATGGTTTCTTATATGAGAAGCCCAGGAGTGTAAATAAAGAGCAAAATAAAAGAGAGGTAATAGGAAGTAGGGAGACAGATCTTTCTCAAAGTGGAAGGGAATCAAGAGATGGGAGACAGAAAGAGAGAAAGAGGATTAAACAAGGAATTAAGAGGTGTCATGTACAGGTACCAATTCCACACAAGGAACGAAAGCATTATGTACTGCACATATGTACTAACAAAAATAAATCTTAACCAAATATTTCTCTTTCTCTCTCCTCCTCCCGTATTCATATCTATGTATCTAACTACACACATGCTTATGTATGCACAAACATCTTGCCTAAAGGAGGGTATTTATTAGAATATTTGGAAGCTCAAATAAACCACAGCTGTGTGGCTTTCCAAAGGTTTCTTATTAAATTTTAATAGAATGCAAAGAACCATGGTTGGGAAGGCTCATCAGAGATCTTAAGTCATAATCCACTTTCTCATTTAAGCCATCATTCATTCAATCACTGTTGTTTCATGTGTACAGAAATAATATTAAAGAATTCCTAAACGTTTCCATATAAGAAAGATCTATGATTGGCTCTGATAATTTTCTCTGATGCTTAAAAGTTTACTGTACATTTAAGGAGATCTTTCCTAGATATAAGTCAAAATTATTTTCTTCAATACAAATACATTTACTCAACAGAGAAGAAATACACTATGTATTTAAAAACATGCTCAGAAAATATTTATGAAGAGATGACTATAAATAAAAAACAGACTTTGAAATAAGCCTAGCAAAACTTATGAAAATGGAATGTGCTTTCTCTTTCAAACTAGGCCATTTGGGAAAGTAAAAATTCATTTTAGTATGTTGTCCTCTGTTCAAAATGGCTCGGGATCTAACTCCAGAGAGGTTCTTCTGACAGGTAATCCTAGTCCTTTGAGACCAGACCCAGCCTTTTCCTGCTCCAAGACAAAAGAGCTGGGCCAGGAGCTCATGGCGCTCAACCCAGCCCCACGCTCGCCAGGCCTGTGGATCTCAGCCAGGCACTGGCCCTCTCCTGGACTCAGTTTCTCACTCACAAAAGGAGCTCAGTGGCTGCCAGTTTTTTTTTTTTTTAATTAAAGGCTCTCGCAGAGAACCTCTGAATGACAAAAACTGTGCCTTTTAGTATCGATTGAGTGATAGAATGCTTATGCTTGTCTAGTTTTGTCTCCACAATGACTGAGCCCTCTCAGAGGCAAAGACCACCAGTTATCAGGGGCAGGATAAAGTAGCCTCTAAAATTTTTGACTGAACTTCTCTTCCATGCATCTCTGCACTCACGGAAGGCACTGTGCAAAGTAAAAATGAGGAGAATTCTTTAGGCCATGACTCACAGAAAGAAAAAAAGAACTAAACACCAATTAAAATTAAGGGCTACTCACCACATTAGATGATTAGTCACTCCCCACTGTTCTGATGCAAACATAAGCCTATTACCCTCTCCCTGTCCCACGTATTTAGACAAGTACTCCTGAAAATGTGTTCGAACAATGCTATTAAAAAAACAAAGGTGTTTTGTTTTTCAAGCCTATAAGTCAAGATTTTTTAAAAGAACTGTTATAGGAAGTTAAATTAAACAATAAGCTAGTGGTGAGTCATTGTATTTTACAATACATAAAAATTTGCTGCTCATATGTATACACCTAATTGATTCCTACACTGACCCTGAATTCCATGATTTTGATAAATTGAAATAGTAGTTTCAATAGTCATCTTGCAGATTCCTTAGGAATTTCTTTATAAGCAATCATGTAATCCACAGGTATAGATTTACTTCTTTCTTTCCTACATTTATGCTTTTTATTTATTTTTCTTGTCTTAGAACTTCTAATACAGTGCTAAGAAGAAATAGAGTATACACCCTGTGGTTCACAATATCCAGGGGACAGCACACATTGTTTCACTATCAAATACAACGTCCACTGTAGTGTTTTTGCAGATGTTTTATCAAATTGAAAGAATTCCCTTCTACCCCCAGTGTGTTAGATTTTTCATGAACTGATGTTGAGTTGCTGTCAAGTGCTTTTTCTGCCATTGCAGTCGAAGAACATACTGTATGAGATTTCCAGCTTTTAAAATTTATGGAAAATTGTTTTCTGGCCTAGTTTACTTTGGTAAATGTATATACACACTTTAAAACACTGTCCATTATGCAGTTATTGAATAGAGTGTGCTAGATGTGTTTGTGACTCTTCAGATCTTCTGTTTCTTTACTGATATTCTGTTCTTTCAATACTAAGAAAGAACTTAATATTTCCAATCAGGAGTGTGCATTTATTAGTTTTGCATCTTTGTTTTTTATTTTTATTTTTCAAAACTAAGTGTCAGTAGGGTAACTTAGGCTGGCCTGGAACTTGTAATCCTGCCTCAACCTCCCAAGTACCTGAATTATAGATGTGTGCCACCACGCCCCACTCCTGTCAACTTTTATCTATTTTGAGACTTCTAAAAATAATTATACATGCAATTTTGAAACTTTTAAAAGCACCTACATATTTAGAACTTGTATGTCTTTGAATACATACACATGTATGTATTGTATTGTATGTGTTCAATACATGTATATATTCAAAGGACTACAACAAATAGAAAAGTTCCTCTGTCCCTGGTAATACTTTGTCTTGAAGTCTATTTTAGTATCAGTAAGGTTACTCCAGCTCTCTTATGCTCATGCTTGCATGGTATATCTTATTCTGTCCTTTACAGTCAACCCATGTCTTTCTTTAATAAAAGCATCTCTTATACAAATGAAGTATGTTCATCTATACTTAACAAGATATACACTGCACAGAGGAAGAAGTACAAAGGGCCAATAAGTACAGGAAGAAATGTTCAACATCGCTGTCCATTAGAGAAATGCAAATGAAAACAACCCCGAGATTCCATATTACCCCGGAGAGAATGGCTGTCATCAAGAAATCAAGTGAGAACAAATGCTGGCGAGGCTGTGGGGAGGGGAGGAGACCCTTCTACCCTGTTGGTGGGGATGTAAATTAGTGTAACCACTCTGGAAATCAAAATGCAGATTCCTCCCATTTGAATCTTTCTATAAAGTTAGGAATCCTTTTGTAGTGTAAATAATTATCCTGTTTATTTATGGTAAAATGTCTGCACCTCTGCCATTATTTCCTCACCAGACAGAGCATGCTTGCACACATGCTCACCTTCACAGGACATGATATACTTTAGTCAGTGAGGCAGAATTGGTAGAATCTGAGGATACTATCTTGGGCTTCCAAAACATATGATAGACAGCTGAGTTTTTAAATTATTTTATTGGTACATTTTAGATATACATAGTGATAACATTCATCACGGGGAATTTGTACTTGTACATGATATATCTTGCTTCTCTTTTTCCCATTCCCCTCCCCTCACTTTGGTCCCTCTTCCCCTCTTTATTTACAAAAGCTTTGTTTCCATTTTTCCCTTCTTTTCTTCTTGTCCCTTCTTTCCTTGCCCCTTTCCTTGTTCCCCTTCTCATTTGAACATTTTCTTCCCATTTGCCAATATCTATTATACATTTTGCTCCTTATTTACACTTTCAGTTTCTCACACCTGAGAAACCATGTTTATTTACACATGTATGTCCAGTTTATTTCACTTAAGAGTGTGGTCTCAAGGTGCATCCATTTACCTAGAAATGTCTCAGGTTTATCCTTTTTTATGGTGGAGTGCTACTCCATTGTATAAATAAACCCCACATCTTCTTTATCCATTCATTGATTGATGTACATTTGGGTTGTGATCATGATTTAACATTTATGAACTGTGCCATCACACACATGGGTATGCATATATTGCTGTGGTATTATGCTTTTAATTCCTTTTGGGAAGATACCAAAAAGGATAATATTGGGTCAAATGGAACCTCTAGTCCTAGTTTTTTGAGGCATCTACACACTGATTTCCACAGTGGTTGCACCAATCTACACTCCTGCCAACAGTGGAAAAGGGTTCCTTTTTCTCCATAGCCCCGCCTGCATTTGCTATTGGTTGATTTCTTGAAAATAAGCATTCTTTCTGGAGTGAGATGGAATCTCAACGTTGTTTTAATTTGCATCTCTTGAATGAGCAATGATGTTGAACATTTTTTCATATATTTATTTACCACTTCTACTTTTTCACCTGAGAACTGTTTGTTTCAGATGCCCGTTTATGGATTGGGTCTTTAAATTTGGGGGATTTGATTTTTTTGAGTTCTTTATATATTCTAGGTACTAGTCCTTTGAGGAATAGCTGGCAAATTTTTTTTCCCACACTGTGGGTTTTCTTTTCATTCCACTGATGTTTTTTCTTGCTATGCAAAAGCTTTTTAATAGGATGCAATCCCAGTTGTTGATTCTTTGTGATATTTCCTGGGATATCAGGGTTTTGTTCATAAAGTCCTTGCCTACACCAAAGTCTTTAAGAGTATTACCTGTTCTGTCTTCCAGTAGATTTAGTGTTTCTGTTTGAATATTTAGATCTTTGATCCATTTTGATTTTAGTTTAGTGTTTGGTGAAAGATATAGGTCCAGTTTTGATGTTTGGCATGTGGAAAGCCAGTTTTTCTAGTACCATTTATTAAATGAAGTGAAGGCGTTTGGATCCTTTGTCAAAGCTAAGTTGGAGTTGTTTCTGCATCTTTTAGTCTGTTCCATTGATCCTTGGGTCTGTTTTTTTTTTTTTTTTTTTTTTTTTTTACAAAATCATGTTGTTTTTATCACAGTAACTTTATACTACAGTTTCAAGTCAGGGACTGTGATGGTCTCTGCCTTGCCTTTGTTGCCCAGAATTGCCTTTGCTATTCTAGGTCTCTTCTGGTTCCAAATGAATTTTAGGATTGTTTTCTCTAATTCTGTGAGATATGCTATTGGAATTTTGATCGAGATTGCATTAAATCTGTATAAAAATTTTGGAAATATTTCCATTATACTGGTTCTTCCTACCCAAGAACAAGGGATGTCTCCATTTTCTGATATTCTCTTTGATCTCCTTTTTTAGAGTACCTGTAGTTTTCAATGTAGAGGTTTTTTACTATCTTTGTTAGATTGATTCCTATGTATTTCATTTTTTAGACACTATTGTTTAAGGTATTGTTTCCCTAATTTCTCTCTCAGTGAGTTTGTTATTCTTCTACAGGAATGCTATTGATTTTGGGGTATTGACTTTCTATCCAGCTATGCTACAGAATTTACTTATTATATCTAGAAGTCTTTTGATGGAGTTTTTTGGGTCTTCTATGTAGACTATAATGTCATCTGCAAATAAAGATAACTTTTTCCTTTCTGTCCTTATTTCTTTTATTTCTTTCTCTTGTCTAACTGCTCTGGCTAATGTTTCCAGAACTATATTGAATAAGAGTGGTGGCAATGGACATCACTGACTTGTTCCTGATTTTAGAGTGAAAGCTTTCAGTTTTTGTCCATTTAGTATGATGTTGGTTGTTGGTCTGTCATAGCTGGCTTTTATCAGATTGAGTTAAAGACCTTCTATTCCAATTTTCTGCAGAGTTGCTATCATGAATGGGTTTTGGACTTCATCAAAAGCTTTTTTTTACATCTATTGAGATGATCATGTCCTTGATTCTGTTAATATGGTGTATTACATTTATTGATTTGTATATGTTGAACCATCCCTGCATCCCTGCGATGAATCCCACTTGGTCATGGTGTACAATCTTCTTGATGATTAGCTGCATTCTTTTTGCCTGAACCTTATTGAGAATTTCTGCATCTATATTCAGTAGGAAGATTGGCCTGTAATTGTCTTTCTTAGTTGAATCCTTCTCCAACTTTAGTAGCAGTGTAATGCTTGCTTCTAGGAATGAATTTGGGAGCATTGCTTCCCTTTCAATTTCATTAGCATTTGAGAAGTAGCTGCATTAGGTCTTCCCTAAATTTCTTGTAGAATTCAGCAGTGAATCTATCTGGGCCTGGGCCTTGGTAATTCATATGTATCTAGCAATCTGTCCATTTCTTCTGCATTTTTGATCTCATCGAAATACAGGTTCTCAAAGTAGGTATTGATGATCTTCTGGATTTCTGCAGGATCTGTTGTGATTTCACCATTTTTATTCCTAATTGCATGGATTTTAGTGGTTTTTCCCCCCCTCCTCTTTTTGATAAGGTTGGCTAACGGTTTGTCCATTTATTTCAAACCAACTCTTTTGATTCATTAATTCTTTGTATTGTTTTCTTAATCTCCAATGCATTACTTTATGTTCTGATCTTTATAATTTCTTCTCTTGTACAAGCTTTGGGCTTGAAAGCTTGAGGTTCAACATCAAGTTATTTGAGCTCACTCTGTTTTTCTGACATGGGCATTCACCACTATAAATTTCCCTCATAGGACTCCTTTTGTTGTGTCCCATAACTTTTAGTATGTTATATTGGCACAATTGTTTAAGCATAAAAACTGTCTAATTTTTTCTTTTATTTCATCTGTGACCCATTGGTTGTTCAAGAGGGTGTTACTTAATTTCTATGTGTTTATGAAGTTCCTGTGGTTTCTTTAGCCATTGATTTCCAATTTCATTGCACTATGGTCTAATAATATGCATTAGATAATTATGACTCCTTTGCATATACTTAAGCATCTTCTATGAGCTAGTATGTAGTTTATTTTGGAAAAGGGCCCATGTGCAGCTGAGAAGAATGTGTATTCTGATGTTTTGGGGAGGAACACTGTAGATGTCTACTAAATCCATTTGTTCAAAGTTTAGTTCTGTTCTGATATTTCATTTTTAATTTTTTTTTGTCTAGTTGATCTATTTGTGACAGTATTGAGGTCCTCCAATACAATTGTACTAATGCTCATTTGATTTTTCATATCTGTTAATATTTGTTTTATATAGCAGGGTGCACTGGTATTTGGTGCATATATATTCATGATTGTTATCTTTTCCTCTTGGATTTCTCCCTTTTCAAGGATGTGGTGATCTTCTCTGTCTCTCTTAACCAGTCTTGGCTTTAAATCCACTTTATCTGCAAATAAAATAGCTACCTCTGCTTTCTTCTGGTTCCTGTTACATGGAGCATTGATTGACTTTTGGTTTATTAATTTCTTTTTGAATTAAATGTGCTTCTTGTATGCAGCATATTGTTAGATCTTGCTTCTTGGTGCATTCTGCAAGTCTGTTTCTATTGATTGATGAATTGAGACCATTAACATTGATGGTTATAACTGATATGTACTGACTTATCCTTGTCATGTTATTTTCCTGTTATTGGTTTCCTTTATTTCCCTTCTATTTAATTGTTTGCCTTGCCTGGTGGATTCTGTCTGTTGGGAGTTGTAGTCCTTGCTGTCTTTTTCTAGAATGTCCTTCAGAACATTTTGGAGGATGTCTTGGTTACTTTTCTCTCATTGCTGAGACAAAATACCCAATGCCCAAAATGAAGGAAGGAAAGGTTTATTTAGCTTACAGTTTGTGGAGGTTTCAGTCCATACTTGGCTGGCTCTGAGGCAGAAGGTAGCAAACCAACAAGAGCAAAGGGGGGGAATGGCAGCTGAACAGCAAACAGCCAGAGCAAAAGGCAGGAATGGCAGCAAGCAGCTTCTTTTTCTGCCTTACATTGTAAACAGGCTACCCCCCACCTAAGGGGCGTGTAGCTCTCATAATCTCCATGCCCTCCTCTTCCACAGGCTCAGGATGTATACAAAGTAAGCACCCTGGCTTCCTGCTGAGTCACTTAGCCAAACCTCTAGACTCCCCAAGTTGACACAATGTATCAACCATAACAGAGGGCTGGTTTGGTGTTCATGAATTTTCTCAGGTGTTCTTTGTCATGGAAGTGTCTCAGGTCTCCATCAATTTTGAATGATGGTTTTGCTGGGTACATGAATCTGGGCTGAAGGTTGTTTTCTTTCAGGGTTTGAAATACTTCATTCCAAGATCTTTTTTTTTTTTTTTTGTACTAGGAATCAAACTCAGGACCTTGTGCTTGCCAGGCAGGTGCTTATGCCACAGAGCTATATCCCTGGCCCCCATTCCAAGATCTTGACTTGAGGGTTTGTGTTGAGAAATCTGCTGTCATTCTGATAGCCTTTCTTTCTTCTTTTTTTTTTTAAAATTTTTTATTTTTCTCTGGTACCGGGAATCAAACTCACAACCTTGTGCTTGCCAGGCAGGCGTTGTGCCACTGAACTAAGTCCCAAGCCCAGATGGCCTTTCTTTCATAGGGCATTTTTTTCTCTAATTGCTTTTAATATTCTGTTCTTGTATTGAATTTCTGGACTATTATATGCCTTGGTGTATATATATATTTTGATCATGGCTAATTCAAGTTCTATATGCCTCACTTACATGTATGTCACATTCTTTTCCCTGCTCAGGAAGTTTTCTGCCGTGACTTCTGTGAACCAGTTTTTGTTCTGTCGTTTGAGCTACCACTTGCTTTTTCAGTGGCTCTGACGAATCTTATATTAGTCTTCTTTGCATCACTAGCAGCTGTTGGATTGATTTTTTTGATCTTTCTTTTTATGATCACAAACTGCAATCCTGTCTTCTAGATATGATATCCTGTCCTCACATTGCCTCATTCTGCTACACATACTTTCCATGGAATTTTTAATCTCCTGGATATCTGTTTGAATCTGTTTCATGGATTTCATTTCTTTCCTATACTGGGTGTTCATGGTTTCTCTCATTTTCCTAAGCTCTTCTATTGTTTTTAAATCTGTATCTGCACTAGAGTCACTAAGCATGTCTTTCATTATGCTCACCATCTCTGTAGTTATCTAAGAAAACTTTGTTCATCTGCTTTGCTACATCAGCTGTTATCCCTTCAGAGGGCCCAGCTGGATGGTTTTTGAATTGTTCTATCTCACTCTCCCCTGGGTTTGTCTTTGGTGATTTGAAAGTCTGGGGCTGTATCTTACTTAAGGGTCTTCTCATTTTTTTTTCTTTTTTTTAATTTAATTCCTGAGTTGATGCTTGTAAATTGCTAATGGCAAGTGCCTTTATTGCTAGTATTTGAAACTCTTAGGAAATGACTACTTCTCAGAGATATCTTTTTGGTTTGGAGTATGTTGCAAGATCATGCCTCTTCAATTTATTTGGGATAAGAAGTTGCTGCCTACTTGGCCCAGCCCCTGGTTCTTTGGCAGTGGCCTATAGTATTGTTTATGACCCTTAGGCAATCTCAGTCTTTGAATATCAGGAAGAACAACTGATTAGAACAATTATGTCACCTTGGCTAAGGTAGTACAATCAGCAATAACAATAGCATCAAACATAGCCTAGAAAATGACAAACTTTGGTAACTATTAATTTGTTGTCTTTAACTGTATGAACTAGATTTGTGGTTATGTAACAAAATCTAAAACAAACCAGAAAATTGTATATAGTAAATAAGCCCTCAAAATGGTCATTTTACCCACAGGGGAGAAATTTAAAAGGTATTGGGAAAAAAAGCAGAGAACTAGAAGAAGAGGAAGTGATTAGAAACATGGCTAGAGAACAAAGGAAGATTATGCAAACTTTGGGAAACTGGTAGAGACAGGAAGGAGAGAAGGAAGAAATAACAAGAACAGAGTAGAACCATAACAGAAAAACTAGAAACCATGTTCACATTCACATAAAAACAAGAACAATCAAGAAAAAACAAAAACAAGAAAAAAAAAAAAAGAAGAAAATGAAAAAAAATCTATTTCAAGGTGTGTCTCTGCTGTCACTGGTAGACAATGTGGGCAGACAGAGTCCCAAATCTGAGTTGATTAATCCCAGCAAATCAGGGAGCTGGGAGCTGCTAGATGGAGCGGGTCTGGAGCTGTTGTGAGTTCTGAGCTCAGCTGGTCCCTCTCCAAGATGGCTCCTGGTCAAAAGCTCTCTCCCGGGGGTGGGAGTGTCTGAACCTGAATAACTCACCAGCCACTGCAGTCTGCTGTGTCCACTGCTCCATTCCACTACTGTGTTTCTCCATGGAGGCTTCTGGGATCACCAGTAGTCACCATGCATCTGCAGGTTCAATCCACCCCTCCCACACAGTGAGTCTGGGCTCAGAGAGAAATACCACCTGCAGCTTCCTTTTTCTTCGTTGAACTCTCTCTTCATTCTCCCCAGGGGTTTCAGTTCTTGCTTCAGATTCTTTCTGCATCCTGAGGACTCAGTTCCCTTCTTCTTTTGCTCCTCATGTTGCTATATTCGAGTGTCTGAACACCAAACCTTGGAGAGGCTGCTTCTCTGATGCTCTCCACTCCACCCCAGACAGCTGGTTCAATTTGAATTTATATTTTGGTAGTTACTTAGAATATTCAAATTATAGCTGTATGTGCATTTTCTTAAGGGAGCTGGGCCTGGCAATTAAGGCATCATAGGAGTTTATGTTTGAGCAAATCACTGTGCAGAAAACACAAAATGTTAACCGTTGGAAAGCCTTTTGTCACTCACCAAGTATTCTGGGAAAATGAAACTGCTGTATGATTGTGTGAACGAGTGAATATAGTAGTTATTGCACAACTACTGTATTCATTGCATGTCAGCTGTGAGGAAGACAAAGAGTAGGTGCAAATACAATATCTGGGCTTACCAAGTCTGTAATTGTGCCAGGTTCTTCCCTTTGCCTCTCTAACTCCACTATCCATCTCTATGCCTGGGTGATGTCTTTTCCCCCATTCATCAGTGGATTCTCTTGACCTCTGGCTTGCAGCTGGTTTTGTCTAGTGGTAAACATTAGCAGGACACCAGGGGAAGTGAGGAGAAGAAAGTCTGGACATTTCTCCCTGTGGCTGTCAACCTATGGCATCATCAGAAGTGGACGACTGCTCTCTACTGAAGATCAAGGTTCTTATATGGAATCCACTCCCTACAGCTGTTATTTTTCCTGAGTTCAAGTAAAATAGTTTTCCATTCTTGAGGCTGTAGGCATTGGAAGGGAAGTAGAACTCATTTCCACCAGCTTTATGGTACAGAACCATCTTAAGTAGTTTCCTCAAGTCCTATACACCTTTATTAAACACTCTTCTTTTTAGCTCAGTTGAGGGTGTCATGCTTTCCTTGGATCTGAGTGACTTGATAATGGAATGAAATAATAATTTGCAATGTAATGAAATAATAATTTACAATAAATTACAATGTAATTTACAATGAAATAATAATTTATAATAATTTACTAAATACAATGTAAGATACTAAATGATATGAGCCATATAAATGTTACAGATTACAACGTAATGTGTAGAAGAAGCAGACAGTGGAAAAAAATCTCTAAGGGTTAGGGTTCTAAGGGAAGATGTTCAAGAGAAGGTGAGCATGGAGATGCAGTTCAAAAGAAAAGAAACGAAACAAAAAGAAAAGAAAGGAAAGGAAAGGAAAAGAAAAGAAAAAAAGAGAAAGGGGTGGGGTGGAGAGAGGATAGAGAAGAGAAAGGAAACAAGACTACTGAAGAGCAAGAAGTAGTGAAGGGTCAAAGACACCGGAGCAAAGGTTGGACCAGCTCCAATCAGACCACATGGCACCCGGGTTCCTTGGAGACTCACACATCTAATGCCATTAGTACTGGGGACCCATCTTAAGTGAAATTCTTCATACTCTAAGGAATTTCTTTCCCACACATGCAAAGAAGAATGGACTAGCAAAGTGAGAATATGTTATCACTGTATGTGCTTGAATTCCAGTACTTCAGTATCACTATCAACAGACCACTTGCTCCATACTATAATAACGTCATTCCTGACGAACTGCTACTGTGTGGTACTGAATATAAGATGAAGTTTTCACTTTAATGTATTTAAGAATCAACTTTCCCAAAGGTTGCTAACTTGTAAATCTCCTTGCAGATTCTTGGGTTCCGTCCACCAGAAATTTAATTCTGCCATTCTGTGAAGCGTTATGGACCATCCACATTTTAAAACAAGATATGCACCTGCTGATTCTGATGGAAACCGCACATGGAGGGGCAAGTCTGTAGACAATAATGTCACTGAAGGCTTTCAGTTAGGCAGAGAATTAGAGTGGGTTTTTAAAGAAAATCTACCATGGGGCATAAAATAAGAAGGCCATGGAAGGTGCAGAAGAGAAGACTTTGAAAGTCTAGATAGCTCGGGATGAGCAGCTGGAATGAAAAGACTAGGAAGAAAAAATTGCGCATGGTGGTGCAAGTTTGTAATCCAGGAGGATTTGGAGGCTGAGATAAGAGGACAGCAAGTTTGAGCCTAGCCTGAGTGATGGAATGATTTGGCATGATTCTCCCTCAAAAATAAAAACTTTAAAAAGAGCTGAGGCTGTAGCTCAGTGTAAAGACCCTGGATTCAATCCTGAGCATTGAAAAAAAAAACTAGGAAGAAAAGAAGGGGCAGATAAGGGCAAAGTGGTGCATGGGTAGGTATTTGCTTACCATACTTTACAGCGGAGTTTAAAAAACATGTTAACAAGTTGTTTTTCTTTTATACTACTTTTTTAACAAAAGAAAATTCTAAATTACTTTCCCTTGAACATAGACCAGCTTTCCTGACTCATTTCTAAGTAACAGAAAGAGGTGATACAGCTTTTTCTGAGTCTCCTAGGTTAATAACTTTGGAGCCCCAAGGTTCCAGTTACTCTGAGGTCTCCATGTGGACAGATAAGAGATGCCCAAGAAACCACAGTTGTTCCAGCTGTTGGAGTCTTCACAAACCAAGCATCAGACATACAAGCAGACTGCAAGATGAGCCTAGCCACAACCATGTAAACTGCAACCTCAGGATGGAAGCTGAGTAAAAACCAACCTGACCCCCAGTTCATCATTTCCCATTCCACAGGACACATGCAATATTATAAACAGCTACTGCTTTAAGTCACTAAGTTGGGGGCAAGATTTGTTAGACAGCAACAGTACATACTTACTATACATGGCAAAGTCAAAGATGAATTTGATTTTATCTTTGTGCAAAGTATGGAAATTGCCCTTTCACTTTACATAGGGCAATCACAAAAATCTCATCAGCCTTTTAAGTTTAATAGCCTTATGTTGTATCACAACACAGTGCAATAAAAATAAATGAATAATCATCTTACCCTAATGCAGTCTCAATTTCAAAACCTAATTATTAAATAATTATAAGCAAGCTTCTAAGTCATTAGTTCTAAGGAAAGCATCAACATTTTCTTTAACATTTTCCATGTAAGTGCTAATGCTGAGGAAAAATATTGCATAATTAAAATTAAATCATCCCCCCTTGGGAGCAAATCAAATTTGTCCCCCTTAGGAATAGCAAATCAAATTATAAGTGTGTCAAATCAATTCACTATGCAAGTAGGATGATGATGGCCCTTGGAGGATTGATCTTCTTTTATTTCTTAGCTGTTTTTTTTTTTAAATAACAACATATTTATCTAGTTGAAATTTCTTCATACATACAATCTCAGTCAGACTCAGAACTAAATTTATTTTTAGATTCCTTTTAAATGGCAAAGCTGAGACAAAATTATAGATGCCTGGGGAAATTGCAACTACAAAAAGAAAAAGAAAAAAGAACACCAGATGGCCATATATACCTGCTCCAGCAGGTCTTGCCTTCTTTCATCCCACAGCACACCAAGGATGGAGTTCGCCAGGGCTGTGTGGGCTCCAGAGGCACAACCTTCCCAAGGACAATTCCTGGCATCCTTTCTCCCTTATTGACAAGCCTGCGGCGGGGCTGGGGGTGCAACTCAGAGGCAGAGCACATGCTGGGTGCGAGGGTGGCCCTGGGTTCCATCCTAATGTGCATGCACACACACAGACCCAGGAAGTAGCCTGAAGAAATTCATGTCCCTGTCGCACTACTTCTGTCACCTTGGTCATTCCACTGCAATCCAAGTAAATTTGTTTCCTGTCATTCCTAAGCCTCAGTACTTTGACTGTGACCATTTCACCCCAAAATGATGAGTACCCATATCAGAAAACAAAAGCACATAGCAACGGCTGCTTTAAACAAGAACTTGAATTTGTGTTAAAGAGGCCATGACTTCAGGTGGTCCCCAAACCATGTCTGAGTGTTCCCAACCCAACACGTTTAATGCCCAGATCCACAAATCCTTAAGGACAGCGTGTGAACACAGAGGAGAGATCAACTTGATGAATTGGGGATTCCAGAGGAAATGTATTTTTGGTTGAAATGTACTTTTGAAAGTCTGCAAGTTAGAGAAATTAAGCTTCTTCAGTCTTTCATATATAGGCAGATACTGCGGTCCTCACTAAGTCATCTACTTATCTCCGTGGAACATTTCTTTTATGGCAAAACAAAAACAATAATTAAAATGTGATATCACAGATCCAGGTGTGGTGACCCACATCTGTAATCCTAGCATTCAGGAGGCTGAGGCAGGAGGATTGGGAGTTTGAGACCAACCTGAGCTACCTACTGTCTTCAAGGTCGGCCTGGACCCCATAATGAAACCCTGTCTCAAGAATCAAAACAAGAACAACAAAAATCAGGTATCACTACAAAATCAATTTAGTCTTGAATAAAATCTTTGAAACATAAATTTTTAACTTGTTTCTTCAAAATAAGTTCCATTTTAAATCATATTATTTATTTTTGTCATATTATTCTTTAAAAATGAGTGCAAAAATAGTTTGTGTACTAAAAATTAAATGTAAATTACTAAAATGCTTAGTCATTTCACTCCTCTTCATCTTACCCCCTTAAATACTCTGTGTGTATAAATATTTTACATTATAATGGATAGCAGAGCTAATGGTGAAATGATTCTTACTTATAGCATGTATGATCAAAAATGTATGGAGAATAATAACCAAATGTATTAAGAGAAAAAAGTGAAAATGTGGGAGAAATTTTTTTCTTTGTTTTTTTTTTGAGACAAGGTCCCACTATGTAGCCCAGACAGGCCTTGAAATTGTGGTGATCCTACTGCCTCAGCCTCCCAAGTGCTGGGATTACAGGCGTGTGCCACCATGCTCAGCTGGTGGGAGGAAATTTATGTGTAGATTTCCTTGTATAAACTCTCTCTCTCTGGAACATGTATGGTTTCATAACAACGTGTGGCACATAGCAGATTCTTGGTATATGGTCAGTGTTTTGGCTATAACTATGATTGATCTACTATCTACTCTGTCACTTCCCTGAGTCAACTGAGCAGGCAGCTAGGCCTGCACTGCACTGTTTCATGGACATGTGGCAGGCACAGGCGAAGGCTTGCTTCCCTCCAGCCCAAGTCTCTGGGAGACGCCCCAAGGGCTGGACCCACATGCGCTGTACTGTGGCCTCCTGTTGGGGCACAGCTGGGCACAGCGGAGTGGCGGGCAGGCTCCTGCACTCAGTTCTGCCGGCAGAGGGCCAAAGCCAAGAGGCCAGGATGGGGAGGGGGTGGGGTGTGGACTCCAACACCTGCTCAGAGGGGCAGGGATGGGGAGAGGACAGCGGGGACCCTGGGAGCTAAGCAGCCCTGACCCTGCCTCATAACAACAGCCAGGACCCAGAGGCGGGGCCACGGGCCACTAAATTTGCACAGATCTCAAGAAAAGCAGAACCCTTCTTATTTTGTGATGTACCAGCTTTAAAACTTGGCACACATTAAACCAGCACTTTCAGCCCAAATTCAGCCTGAAGCTGCCCATCTGAGATGTCAGGGTGAGTGGAAGCTGGTGGTCCAGAGTCCATGCTGGCCCCCAGGGGATCCTAGCTGTGTCCTTGCCTGCCAGTGGCTGTGAACAAGTTATTCATCTGCTGCCTCAGTTTCTTCATCTGGAAAGTGGGGCAATAGTGGCTAAGGTTGGGGTAAAGTGGTAACCTGATAATAATCAATGGTAAAATTTACACATTCAAATATAAATAATATACTTTGCTGGCACCAAAAAATAGAATGAAAAATACAGACCAGGTAGAAAAATGCAGTCAGTTTAACATGAACCAGTATCTCTGCACGCAACAGAAAGTAGAAGTTTGGATTTTCGTTGTATTTAAATCACAGAAATAGAAAAACATTTATATTCGTGGAAGAAAACAAAGCAGTAACAGCATCTGGAAAAGCCTACACGGGGCCCAACAAGGCATGGTTTTGCTGGGGATGCGGAAACCGGTAAAAGCGCTTGGCGGAGGAGCACCGGCCTGATGAGCAGGGGGAAGAGGGCCGCAGTGCGCTGTCTGCTCCTCAGAAGGACGGGCTGGGAGGAAAACTGGGTAGAACCAAAGGAGGGTGCACAGAGTGGGGCTCTGGGGTCTGCTCCAATCGGCACAGTGAAATGCACGTCCCAGAGCTCCTCACGCCTGCTGTCCACGCTTGGCCGCGGAATGTGTCGGCCGACTGCAGGGACCTGCAGAAGCGCTGGACAGGAGGCCACAGCGAAGGGACCGTGACTCCAACTCCTGGCACCTGTGAGGCGTGGGGCTGCCCAGTGCTGAGGGACGAGGGGGCCCACAGCCCCTCCCAGGGCCGGTGCTGAACTAAATCACCTGATTAAACGACAGCCCCAGAGCCCGCCTGCTTCCTCAGGATTAGTTAGCCTCCCGTGGGCTCATTTTGAACTCAGCATTAGCATCGAAGAATCAATTCTTCATTCTTTTTTTTTGCTCCAAGAGTGGGAAGGGAGTGGAGGATGGGGAAGACAGGATGTGCTAATTAGTGGACTTCCAAATTCTTTCTGCTTAGCACTGTGACTGTCCCTGGACTCCGGCTGAGAGATCTTTACAGTGGCTGCCAGCCACTTAGCAGTGGAAAACTTTCTGCCAACAAAGGTCTGCGGAATCCTGGAACACAGAGTGAGAGCAGGGAGCCCCGGGCAGCTTTTGCCCTGCAAGGTGGCCTCGAAGGGTTTCATCATCCAAGCTGAAAACAGTGCCCACAAGGAATCTCGTCCTTTGGCCTTCAAAGCCTTTGGCAAAAAGGGGGGAGAACTGGGCCTTCCCCTCTGTAGACTGATAGAGTGTTGAGTGGTTACTCCAGGCCACAAGTTGTGCTAAGAACTATTGCACTGTATGCCCTTTAATCTTCCCGTCAGTTCCGGGAGGGGCTGTTAACCTCATTCTCCAACAGGGAGCACTAAGGCTTCAAGAGGGATGGTTCATCAGCCAAGAACACAAAGTAGTGAGAGTCAGAACCCACTCTATGCCCCAGACAGTGTACCCAGCTCCACTGGTTCACAGGAGGGTCTCAGACTGAGCCCAAGTGTCATGGCTTATGTCTAGCTGTCCCCCCAAAGCCTCATGCAGTCATGGGGGTGGGCTTCTAGAATTTTTGATTGACTCATGGTCCAGTGCTGGGATTATGGGTGTGAGAGCTACACCCGCCCTGGGGCCAGTCACCTGCATACAATATAAGGGAGGGAAAGAGGCTTGCTCTCTGCTGCTCTTCCCTTTTCGCTCTTTCTGATTTTGCTTTCTTTGGACCATTGCCTCTGTGCCATACCACCCTGCCTTGGAGCCAGCTGACTATGGACTGAAACCTCTATAAACTGTGAGCTAAATAAACCTTTCCTTCCTTGATTTGGGGTATCGGGTGTTTTGTCCCAGCAATAAGAGAAAAGTAATCAAGACACCAAGGTTCCTTCTTGCCCACTTACCTGAATCGTTTCTTGTCTCAATGTCCATGCACTAATACTTGTTTGCCAGTACAGGTCAAAACATGTCGAGTAGAACCCAGCCCAGTCAAGGAGCATCGTAAGTTGTCAGGGTGCATGTGAGGATCCTGGGGTGCAGTAGTGGGAAAGGGAAGAAGGGGAGAAGAAAGGCAGGAAGGAGGGTCTAACATGAAGGAATCGGCTCTGCCCCAAAGACAACAGAATGGAGCCTGTCTGCGGAGACAGACAAACACACCCACGGGCACAGTCATTCTACAGCGTCAGCTGAACGCTGAGAAGAATAGGTTAGAAAAACAGCAGCTTGCTCACAATAGCAGTAAAACTATAAATTATCTAGGAACACAGCCAACAAAAATAGTACAAGATTTTTATGTGGAAAATAATAAAACTTTATGTAATAACGGGTATAAAACTAGACCTGAATAAACACAGTGCTGTGGTGGTGTTCATAAATGGAAGATGTCAATTTGCTGAACATTCTTCTACCTGTTTATCTACTTGTACAATATCTACACTGAAATCCACACCGAATTTCAACAGATCGTTACGGGTCTGACAATTTGATACTGATCTATAAAGAAGAGTAACTATATAGGAATAGGCAACTATAAAAGGAAGGGGAGCTGTATTAGCATTGTGTCACTGGAAGGAAATTCTGGACCCCCGTACTCATGAAGAAGGATTTCTATCAGCTCACACTTTTCAGGTTCAAGTCCAGCATCAGGCAGCCTCATGGGTTTGGACCTGTAGCAAGGCTGGCATGTTATGGCAGGAACACACCATGCCTGGCAATAAGTCCAGTTTTAAATACCAAAATCTAAAATATAGACCCAAAACTATATATGGATATTATATATATATTTTCTAGGGTAGAGATTTTTTTAACTTAAAAAATTCACTTCCAGAAATTTTCCTTAGAGATCTCTGACAGATGCAAAGGGAGATGTGTGTAAGGATGTTGGTCATAGCTAACTTTTATAGGAACCTGAATGTCTACTAATAAAATATGATGCACTTACAGAATGTAACATTTGCTCAACAGTTATGAGGATGAGCTAGTTCTAGTTCTCTAGAAAGACAGGGCTGAAAAATGCATAGTAAAAAAAAAAAGCTATGAAATGGGATGAAGAGCATAGAGGAAATAGAAGAAGCAGGTCATTGTGAATAAGAGGAAGTAGTACAGTATGAAGAAAGTATAGTCAGACATATAAAACTGAAAAATTAGCTGGGGCCAGAAAGCTGAATATATTAATTATAGTTTGGCAGTTTGTGGGATTCTTTAAAGTAAGATTGTATATAAGTGCCTGCCTTGGTTACTTTTCTCATTGTTGAGACAAAATACTCCACACCCAAAGTTAAAGGGGGAAAGGTTTACTTAGCTTGCAGTGTGTGGAAGTTTCAGTCTAGAATCAGCTGGCTCCAAGGCAGGGTGGCATATGGCAGAGGAATAACAGTTCATGGCAGCAGCAAACAGCAAAAGCAACAAGAAAGAATGAGACAAGCTTCTTTCTGTGCCTTACAGTATATTCAGTCTACTGGGATTAAGGCAGTGCCAATCCAATCAGTGGACAGATCCAGCAATCACCCACCTTTAATCCTAGCACCCTTAACCCCAGCATTGCACTATGAATCAATCATACACTCTAGATTCAGCCACCTCTGAAAAAACCCTACGACCACATGAAGCTTTGGGGGAACATCTACACAGAAACCATAACAGTGCCCCTCTGCCATTTTCAATAAGAGCACAGTAAAATTCCTACTCTTTTGAACTTTACAGTTTGTTTGGTTAACAGATCCTCTCAGTAGAAATCTAGTTTTTCCTCCACATTTCCACGTTGTGGAATATGAAATTCTACAACCTTTAAAAAACTGATGATTTCATTGTGAACTACAATGTAGTAAAATCTTAGTAAAATACAGTATATTTGGTAGTAGAAAATGTCTTAGCCTGCCTACTTTCACCTACCTTGATTCCACTCTAATCTGTTACCTTAACCACTAGGCCAGAGGTGACAAAGAGATACTTTTCATATAGAAAGGAGCTACTACACTAACCCCAGTGACCCCAGGGTTGTGTACACAATGGGAATGCAGACTTTCTGACCAATCTCCTTCTCTGGGAAGGCCAGGCTCCAGAACTAGGACAGCTGAAATAACAGTGGGTTGGACAACGGCTCTATGAACAGCATGTGGCTTCTGGAAGAAACTGCTAGTGTCCATCAAAATCTGTCTTCCTTTCTTCCACAATGTCAGCTCTGTAGGCTGACCCATGCCAGCTGGCTTGACCACCTTTCCTAAGGTCCCTTGCGTTTGGGATGTAGCCATGTAACTTCAGGGCCCTTCTGGGGACAGTGGGAAGTGACGTGTGCTGTATCCCTTGCTCTCCCTTCCCCTTTCCAACCAGTTGGGACCTGGCCATAGCAGTGACAAAGCTTTCCCACAGATATGTCAGCAGTGTCCCAAGGTGGTGGTGGTGTGCTCTTGAGACCCTGCTCTTGAGACCCTGGAAATTGCCGATCTCTTTTCTGAAAAGCCACAGATCAAAACTACTTTCATGCTAAGACAAACGAGCATTTTCACTCTCTGCTCTCACAAAGGCATAGTGGTGTTTCTCCAGTGGTTACATGAAATGTGAAGTCACAGAAGTTGGAATACAAAAGCAGGTGTGAGAATCCAACTGTCAATTAGCTAGCTGTTAAAAAGACTTACGGCTATGTACGGCAATGTCTATCACCATCATCAGCTTGGTCCTGGGGATTCAACTCAGGGCCTCCACACTGAGCTACAGCCCCAGCTGAATTTTTATTTTTGTTTTGAGACAGGGTTATCTCACTAACTCCTTAAGTTGCCCAACTGGGCTCTAACTCATGATCCTCCTGCCTCAGCTTTCTAGAGTGCTGGGATTCCAGATGTATACCACCTTGCCTCTCTTCATTGTGATTTTTTCTCTCTTTTTTTTTTTTGTTTTTGGTTTTTCTCCGGTACCGGGAACGGAACTCATGACCTTGTGCTTGCCAGGCAGGCGCTTTGCCGCTGAGCTAAATCCCCAGCCCCTTCATTGTGATTTTTAAAGCTTTGTAAAGTATGCTAACTTTTCATAAATATTTGGTTCGGTTAACTTCTATGGATTTATTATTCTTTTTGAATGACTTAATACAATTTATTTGTACTTGTCATGTGGTGTAAATGGAAGCTTTTTGAGGTTCTTAATGACTTCTCCAAGTGTAATGGGCCTGTGACCCCCAAAATTGAGAACCACTGCTCTGGGCTGGAGGGGCAATGACTCACATGCACCCCTGCATCTCTGAATGAAAGTGAAGACTGACACTGCTCTGCCCTCACCCACAGTGAGGTCATGCACTGTGACCAGCGAGACAAGTTCCTGTACTATGCCGTCTGTATTTTAGCACTTGGATTTACTGTAAGTACAGCAGTCATGCTAAGCAGGATGCAACTGTGCCAAAAAGCTGTACACTGGGCAGTGGCGCACAGACACTTTAGTCAGGAAAGTAGATGAGTTGGAAGGCAGCCTAGTTCCAGTGAAACTATGGCCAGAGAAGAAATGGCCAGAACGTATGTTGACCACTGTTGCATTTAGCAACCTACTGTATGAAATAGGTAAACTTAAGGAAGAACTGAGCAACCTGCAAGCAGATATAAAACGAAAGAGAGTATCTAGCACTTTAGAATCTCTCAAGGTTGAAAAATCCCAATGTTTCCAAACCTGCAAACAGCAGTGCATTAGGCAGCTGTGGCACAAACGACTTGCGTTAACCTGCCACTGCCTCCAAACAAGAGCTCCCAAGCAAAACCCAGACGGAAGAGGATGCCTTCCACCCAAGCCTGCTGTTTTAGAGGAGCTTGATGTGACTAGCATTCAAAGGAGAAAACACAGACATAAAGCAGTTTAACAGCCACGTCCAGAGAAGAATTGTGAGTGCAGTTACAGACGCTAAGGAAGCAGCAAGAGCAGAAATTTACCAAATTTTTGAGGAAACAGTGTCAACAAAGTCAACATAAGCCAAGTCTGAAAGGCATGTTTTTTTTTTTTTTTTTTTTTTTTTTTTTTCAGTTGTAGAAGAGATCTGTGGAGACTACAGTATCCAACTCACCTCCTCAATATAGCCCTGCAGGGTAATTGTTATGGTTTGTGTTTGGATGTCCCCCCCAAAGCCTCATGTGGTTATAGGGGATGAGCTTTTCAGAGGTGGCTGAATCTAGAGTTTGTGATTGATTCATGGTCCAGTGCTGGGATTAAGGGTGTGAGTGCTACACCTGCCCTAGGGCAGGCAGCCTGCATATAAGGGACAGAAAGAACTCTCTCTCTCTCTCTGTCATTGCTTTTGTTGTCTTCTGCCACCATCAACTGTTTCTCCTCTGTCATGTGCCATCCTGCCTTGGAGCCAGCCAATTAGGGACTGAAACCTCCACAAACTGTGAACCAAATAAACCTTTCCTCCTTTAACTTTGGATGTTGGGCATTTTGTCTTTGCAATGAGAAAAGTAAGACAGTAAAGAACAGAGAAGAACAGCTCACAGGGCCCAGGTCTAAGGAGAAGTAGATTTACCTTGTGCCAAAACAGCACCCCAGAAGTCACCAGTGGTGACTCAGGATCCCTCCCAGCCTGCCTAATTGGATATGTCCTTAGATGTTGTTCAATGATGCCATAGGTATCCCCAAGCCCCCCTTTTTCTGAATAGGAGGCTTTACTCTGTTCTCCCTAGTCTTGCTCTTCCACATTTTATTAGTGACAGACAGGAAGAAAACTTGAAATTCAGTTTATAAGTGACTGAGTTTTAGGGTCAAATCTGGACCTAAAGAAGGAAACTGGACATCAGATAGAGCTTCACAGTTCTGGATTCTGTAACGGTACCCAAGCTGTTGTCCTCACATGGTGAGCACATTCCACAGGGGGAAGAAGGCAGCAGGAGGGCACTGGCCTGGCTGGGGGCAAGCGGTAGGAGCTGCAAAGGGTTCTCCACACTCTCCTCAGTACAGGGGATACCCAGGCACACGGCTGCCCAAAGGGACCGTAGCTGCCAGTCTTCTGCACAATGTAAACCATGTCATGTGGTTAAGTGACAATGTCACTTCCAGATCTGTGACTTTACACCTTTATGTTCTCATCTTTTTTGTGTCAGTTGGGACCCATATGTGGTGGCAACCCTGCTTCAACCATGTATGACAATGACAGTGACCTAGGAGATGACAGAAAAACAACAGGAAGGAACGGTGTTAGGACAGAAGAGATCAAGATAGATAGAGCGGACACCAAGAAACTCAATGTGTGTTTGTTCCTCAAAACTCTGGGGCAGAGCCTAGCTCAGCTCTGCATTGAGCCTGCTAATCCCACAGAAAGCCTGTCCTGCAAGGATTATTAGCTCCACATTTACCCAGTCTCTCTCAAGACTGAGGACACCAGGGTAGGAGCCCCTACAGTGATGTTCAAAGTCACGCAAGCACCAGCTTTTGTCCAACTGCAGACTGCCCTGGAGCGATGCCTTAGAAGTTTTTAAATTGTTGATACCACAGATTCCAAGAAAAGCTGAGCCTTGTAAACCACCCCTGATGAGATCACCTTCCCCTAAGCAGGAGCAGTTACCCTAGTAAGAACCAAGGCTGCACCCTCTCAAGCAAGGATAATGCAGAAATAGGAATAGCACTGCCCTGAAAGCCGTAAGAGTTCCACCAGAGCTGTGTGTGATACTTAGCTGATTGTGTCAACTTGAGTAAGAAACATCCAACCAAATTGGGTCAGCACTGTTCTGGGTGTGACTGAAGGGGTTTCCTGAACACAGAAGACCTGCCCTAGGTGTGAGTGACACCAACCAATAGGATGGTGGCCTGAATGGGATAAAAAGGAAATGAAGAAGGAAGGTTCAATTCTGTTTCTTCAGATGAGCTCCAGTCTTAACCTTCACCTTGGACGTTGTTTCCTGGCTTCCACTGCAGACCCTTTGGCCTCTTGATACAGACTTGCACAGGACACAGCACCAAGCTCCAGGTTCTCAACCCTGAACTGGATCCTTGGATCCTGTGTGTACAGACAGCCCTTTTGCACTCTTCCACACCTGACTCTGTGGCAGCCACTATAAGCCTATCTTGTAAATCCTCATATATTTATATGTGTCTTGCATTAAATCTGCTTCTCTAGTGACTGGTACCCTATGGAACCAGAACTGAGATAATGATTCACTGGACCCCGGCCCACCTCAGCTAATCCTTACCAGCTAGCCTTGTGCTCTTGTGAGCTGGCCATTCTGAACCTTGAGAAGTTGTGATATAATACAAATATATAGTCTGTTCCTGGCACAGAGCTTCCAAAGTCATTAAAATTTCTTGAGTGACAGGAGTGTCATTCATTACTCCAAGTCAGGAGCTTCTACACTGATGAAGTGAGGACCATAGGGAGCCTCAGGGTGGGGCTGGCCAGGAGAACCAACCTGGGATTAGAGAGTGGGAACTTTTAGCCCTGCCCCTGCCACAAAGGAGGGGAAGAAGGATGGAGAGTGTTGCAGGGAGGTTCGGGGAGCTTTAGAATTGGTGAGTATATCCATGCACGAGGAGAGTGGCATGCTCGGAGAGGGCCTGGAAGCTCTGCACCCCTACTTTGCACCCCTATTTCTTGCCTTCTTTATTTCTTCCATCTGGATGTTCCTGTTCTTCTCTTTATAATAGAGCACTAAATATGTGTGAAGTTTTTTTCCTCTGATTTCTCTGAGTCATTCTGGCAAATTATCCAAACTGTGCAGAGCATTGTGGGAACCCTCAAATTTATAGCCAGTTAATCCAAAGTACAGGTTGTTGCTGGGACTTGACACTCATGTCTGAGACGGGAGCTGACTTATGGGACTAAGCCTTAATCTGTCCCATGTGCAGTCCACGTTAACTCTGGGTAGTTAAGGTCTAAAGTGAACTGGGCTCCTCAACACCTAGCTGGTGTCAGAGAACTGGAACTCTGGTGCAGGAAACCCTCACATATTAGGTGTCAGAAGACCCCACTGAGGCTCCAAACAAGACCCTACTGCAGACTGTGAGGGAAGAGGCCTGACCTTGACAGTGTGGGTAAACACCCAGGCTTTACCTTTGCACCTACCTGACTCTTCCAGGGTTCACAATGGTGCTACAACAACTTTAGGCAAGAAACTCTAGGTTGTTACAGTGTCGACCTAACATGTTAAAGCGGATTTTTTTCCAACCTCAGAAGTGTGGACGAGGAAAATAAATCCCACTGATTGCAGATTCTACTCAGAGAGAGCAGACTATCCATCCTGCTACTGCTTCCCAAACCAGTTCTGTGACCTCGGCACAGCATCTTATCCCTGCTCTCCAAGAGAGGATGAGATATCTCTGAGGTGCCCAGAGAGCTGTGGGAGAGCTACGTGTTTCCTGCCCTTTCCTTCCTCCCCTCCCACCTCAACTCCACTGTTACAGAGGAAGGACTTCAGGATTCTGAAACACCGCTTTAGGTTTCTGCATGGAGATATGTTAAACTGAATGAGAAATCGCAATTTTGATTTAGATTGGGTGAGACCTTTCAGTAGCTAAGAATGAGATTATCTGTTGGTGTTTCTTAAGTGTGTATAAAAACCAGAGGATCTGCCTGAGTTATTACCTAGGACCAAAGAGAGATAACTAACAGCATATTTAAGAACCAGCAGAGAGGGGCTGGAGGTGAAGCTCAGTGGTGGAACGTGTGCTTGGTACACGCAAGGCTCTGACTTCACCCCTCCCCTGCAAAAGCAAAAGAAAAAGAAAAAGCAAAAGCAGCAAGTTGCTCCATCTGTTTGTATCTACCATGCGCAGCTCACTTAACACATGGGCCAGGCCAGGTCTGGTGGCAATGCCTAACTGTCTCCATCACACTCAACCAAGAATCACATGGAATGACTGCAACTACTCCCATCTTCAACAGCAGTGTGATGTGGCGGTCACAGCAAAAATAAAAAATTGAGCAATGTTGTCCAGTTTTTCTCTCTTCATGGCCACATAAATTACACCAAGCCCTTAAACAGAGCACCAGAGGTTCAGGACTCACAGTGAGACAGGTGAACTGGAATATTCAGAGGGATACGTCACAATGCTACCCTCCTGCCTTGAACTGCCAAACTCCAGGCTTCTTTTTTATGTGAGAAGTAAACTTAATTCTTATTTCCACCTAATCCTTTCTGATACAGCATCTGCAAAACATTCAGCATTCCTCCAAATAAATAAAGATAAACAAGCCTAGAAAAATGGGCAAAAGGAAGCAGGCAGTTCACAGAAGAAAAGTCACTAAGTGTACAAATATGTACAGTACCAGGCTTCACAGTAACCCCCAGAATGTAAATTTAAAAGTGAGACGCCATTTCTTAGTTACCAGGTTGGCAAAAAGTTTGAACATGAATTCTATCTAGTTGGAAAGGGTCCAGAGAAATAGACACTCTCACTCGCCACTGATGGGAGTTTAACTTGGAGAAGTATTATTAGAAGATGGTTTGGAAAAGGGTATGAAAATCTAAAATGCAACTGCTCATGTGTGTGTACACCTGTGTCTATATGTGTGGAAGTCTAGAAAAAGACCTGGGAGAATATATAACAAACCAAACAATTTCCACTGCTAAGAAGAGGGGCAGTGGCCGGAAGCAGAGTATTAGGTATTAATGGACTCACCTTTTTAACGGGACTCATTTGTTTTTGCTTTGTTTTGTTTTGTTTTATGATGCTGGCGGTTGAACTCAAGGCCTTCACTCTGAGCTATATCCCCAGTCTTTCGTATTTTTAAATTTTGAGGCAGGGTCTCGCTAAGTCATAAGGTTGCAAAGGCTGGGCTTGAATCTGCAGTCCTCCTTTCCTACCTTGTCCAAGGACTTGGACCACTGTGTGCATGACCACGTTGGGCTGCACGTATATCCAAAGACAGGAAGACTGTGAGTTCAAGTCCAGCCTAGACTACACAGTGAGATCCTGACTCAGAAAAATTTTGTGCACCTTTATTATTTTTGTAATCAAATTTTAAATGAATGTAAGTTTTTAGAAGATTAGAGATGCAAAATATTTTATTTATTTCCCTTAAAACAGATGTAGTAGGCATTGAGCAGGCATAGTCAACTCAGATTTTTGGAAATTTTGGCAACTGAATTCTATTTTATTTTATTCTTTTTTTTGGTATGGGAATCAAACTCACAACCTTGAGCTTGCTAAGCAGGCACTTGTGCCGCTGAGCTATATCCCCAGCTCTATTTTAATAGGTAGGAAGTACAGGATCTTACAGCCCTACAAAGAGTGCTTTCTTAATTGGCAAGATCATAGGTACAGAATGATGTTTTATATCCCTGGACATTACTGAATAAGGGTTATTTTTAGAAATGAAATATAAAAAGTAATCTTCTGTATTCTCAAAGTTTAGAGAGATTTTCCTTTTTTAATAAAAATAATGAACTGTGTTACAAGGTTTTTTCTTTTCTTTTGGCAGACTGTCTTAAATTTTTAAGCCTTTGCCAAGGGAATTACCCTCTGCCAACCCATACTGATATATTTGCCTGTTTCAGAGCAGAATTCATTAAAAAAAGGTATGTCTTCCAAGAAATCTCTCTTTAAAAAATAAATCTCAAAATTGAAAGCAAAAAGTAGGTCATTTAAAATGTACGGAAACAGACTTACTTGGTCCTCAAAAGACAGCGCTTGGGCAACATCACGTGGAAATCCATCAATAACGATTCCCTCTTCATCGGGTATTTGCATCAACTTTTGTTTTATCTCCGTAATCGTTGTTTCCTTTTATAAACAGAAAAAACGAGGAACCCCAGTTAAAATTAGTACCCTCATAACTGGTGTCAACGTTTTTGCAGAAAAGCAGCAAATCAGACAGCAGTACCTGCGGGGCCAGTTCTCCGTTCGTAATGATCTTGGCAATGAGGCTCCACTTTCGGTTGCTGCTGGCGCTGTGGATTTTCTTTCTCAGTAATTCTCCCACTGAAATGTACTGGAATCCATAGCGCTCTGCAATTTTCAAACTCTGAGTACCTTTTCCACTTCCGGGACCCCCTATTAGTGAAAACATGCAAAACGGTGACCGTCAGACACAATATGGAGCTCCTCTTAGACCACTACTACTCACTCGCATCTGGGACGAGGGTTCTGGATCACCAGTACCAGCGTGGGCAGACGTTGGGTTGGTGGCATTCTCAGTGCCGCTTGAATGCAGAGCAAGAGCAGCCTGAGAGCCAAGGAAAGGACAGAACTGCCTTCACCAACCGCATAAACAGAAAGAAACATTTCTAGTAATTGGGCTGGGCTGTAGCTCAACAATGGACCACCTAGTTAGCATGCGCAAGGCCCTTAGTTGGATTCTGAGCACCACTCAGGTGCGTACGCGCACATGCTCACAAGCACACATTGGCGCGCATGCGCACAGGGTAATGTAATACCTCGGGGAGGCGCTCAGTATGGAGTTTGTGGTAGAGTACGTCCTAGCATGTGGGAGGCCCTGGTTTAACCCCCAGAATCCAAAAACTTTTTTTAAAACAATGCAATTGAAAGAAACGTTGACATTTTTCTGTATAAAATCTATATTTTCCCCTCTATAATCAAAGAAAAATCTATGGGCTACAAAAGACAGTGATCAAACTAACCGAAATGCGTACCATACCAATAAAGACTTAATATGTAATTTGGTGAATTGTAACTTTTTTTAAATCAAGGGCACACCAATAGTGACACAGCTTATTTAAATCGGTTTATTTTGAAATGTTTACTCATGCCTGTTCTTGACTCTCTCCTTTGAATTCAAAAGTTTTATGTAATGACTGCAGAGTGAATGGAATAGGTCTTCCAGATAGAAAAATTTCACACAACTTTAAGTGTGCAATATATTAGTATGAAATAATCAACATTTTGTAACATAACAATAATCATCAGCATTACCATTTAGTTTTTAAAAACATGAAATAATCAAAATGTTACTACACACCTTAGATTTTATTTTCAAATTACATTAGAATAATTTTAGTTAATTTATATTTCTGAACAACAGAATCTAGAGCCAGAATACATTTTAAAATCAAGCATATAACAATCAGCCCAGTTTGCCGTTATTTGGTAACAAACTGAGCTTTTTCAAAGACTTGTGCATAAATTACTGAACATAAGCAAGTATTTTAAAAATTCAGTGTCTAATAAGTAATGAAATGTTTTGGTAATATTCACTGAAACATAATGATTATAATTTATTAGGCAACACTGAAAATAAAAATCAACACAAAAGTGAGTGAATATTTTTCCTACGAACATGAAAATTTTTGTGTGAAGTCATTTTATATCTAATTTAATTAGTACTTCTTAGTGTTTCAAATAATATAAGTTAAAGAGAAAGATCTGCTTTTTTGTAAGAAAAAGTGGACAGATTTGGTTAGCAGAATTGCCAGCTAACTAATATAAGTAGAACAATTTCTGAACCCAAGCCCAAATAATGAACTAAATACCTAGAGTTCACTTTTTTATTGCTTTACTAAACTTAGTACAGGAATTGCTTACATTTTTGACCATGCTGTTCTAGGAGACTCTACATTTTCTTCTCTTAGTTTACTGTGGTAAACTGCTTCTGCTTCTCTAGATTAAATTCTTTACTTTGCAATTCAAAAGCCAGTTTGATTCCCAATAGCTGCTTTGACCTACTAACACGGGCTATTCAAGGACTGGCTTGAAGAAAAATATTATATGACCAACTCAATTGACAGATTCAATCTGATTTAATACCTAAAGAATCAAAACTATCTTTCAGAATATAGTTATTTCCACTTGACCTCATAAACCGTCAAACCCAGAGATTAGAAATTCCATTAAATGAAAAAATTCAAACACATTTAGAAAGTTTAGGCACCTTCTGGAAAAAATACTTTTACTTTTGGAGGTAATAACAGAAAACAAACCAAAAAGAAAATATAAGATTGGTGCATTAGTAAGAATAGCACTAATTATTGACTGATTACTAAAACTTCTTAACAACTTAATTTTACTTTCTCTCTAATCACAGAATGACTTTAATATTTTTACCTCTAATACTTATAAATACTACTGTTATGATTACATTAATATAAGAGATTCATATCTGTACCAAAACAGCCAGCTTTAAACAAAATTCTATAGTTTCAGAAGGAAAATTTTGTTTATTTAAGTGTAGTAGCATGTGGGCCCCTCTTTCTGCTTCACACTTTTTTCGGGTTGGAGCTAATAAAAATTTGAAAGGTTCAGGTACAATTATTTCATAATTCCTCAAGTCATAAAATTGCCCTAATTTTCTCAGAAAACTTAAGGTTCACTTTTTCCTTTCTGTCTGTCTTGTCCCAACCCTAGAAAATTTATGCTCGTTAGTTCTGGATCATTCTTATAATTCATGAGATGTACAGCATGAAATTCTGTAACCAGAATCACATCCTTAGGAAGCAAGTTAATCTCACTGAATAAAAAGAACCATGAAGTAGGTGAGACTTGAAGATTTGTATCTTCTCCAAAGATTTTATATTTTATATTTTTATTATATGCTTTTATTTATATTTATATTTTATATTTATTTCATATGAAAATCCTTACTGATTTTCATATGAAATTCACAAAGCACAAAGAATCATATCTGTGCTCTTTTACACATAGCAGTTTGGTGTTACACCATTTTTATGGACAATCAACTTCCATTTATTCATCCTGCTAACAGTCACCAGTACTTTACTAACAGCAGCAAGAAAATGAAATTGAGAGTCTGTATTCTGCCTACCTATAAGCCATAGAGTCATGAATAATTCCCAATCACTTCCCTCTTGTAGCTCTCTTTTTTATTGTGTCTCCTTATCTTCTAAGAAAGGACCCCAAATTTGTAGGCACACACAAAAAAGTATTCCACTTTCAAGAGTAGATATTTTTGGTATAGTAGCGACTCTCATAAGCCATAAGAATATTTTGACCTTTCAAAATGTGACTTTTGCTGTGTGTGTGTGTGTGTGTGTGTGTGTGTTGTGGTTGCTGTTATTGGGGATCAAACTCAGAGCTCTGTGCATGCTGGGTAAGTGTTCTCCCACTGAGCTCCTCAGTGATTTTAGAAAAGCTGATTTCTAAACTCTCTGTGATACTGTTTTTAACAATTCAGAGACTAAAAATATTTGTAATTTGATTTTCATTTCACTTTGGAATGTGTAAATATCACCCTTCTAGTCTGATCAATTTAAATTCTTATTACAACTCATTGTGTTTGCTTAATTTTTTTTCCTAGACATGGCATCTTTATGTCTTTGTTATGTTGGTTAATACTCAGATATTATGTGTGGTATAAAATGCTATTTTCTTACATTTGCTTGTATAACAATATGGAAATTTAAATTTTATTGTGAGTACTGGTTTGCCATAGACTCATTTATGTGAATTACTACCAATGTGTCATTATCTACTTTTAGTTTTAAAGTTAACTGGGAATAAAAATTCAATTTATTGAGTTAAAGGGGAACAAAACTCATATTTAGCAAATATTTTATTGGACTCAGTTATCTATATTAAAGATTAAATAAAACCATAGGACAATAAATCTTGAAGCAATTACTTGCAATTCATTATTAAGAATATGACATCATACTGCCAATCTATGAAAATGCAATAAGGATTAAGTTATATGATTATGATTTCTATTCTATTGAAAATTATTCTAAAAATATTTTCAGGTATTATCCCCTGGAACTTTTGTTTCTATTGCTTGTCATTACCCAACTAAACACTTGCAAATTTGATACAACCCACATTTTGTATAAATACAGAAATAAAACTAGCAATGATAGAGAATTTTGCTTTCTGTCCTCATACCTATGACAAGAATGATTTTTGGTCGAGGTCTAGCAGGATCAAAAACCTCATACTCTTCAATTAGCTCTGCAGTCTCCGAGAGATCTGTGTCACTTTCTATAGAAAATTGGTGGATTGGAGGGAGCCGATCATACCGCCGATATGGAAAATTTGAATTTTCAGGCAATACTGCAAAAGAGTAAGATAACTTTGAAAAGGAAAAAAAGCACGATAAAACACCTTTCACTTTTAATCAATTAGTATAAGAAGTTCAAATAATGAGTTTGATTTGTTATTTCAATTGGAAGAAGACTTAAGTGGTCAGAAAACTTTTTCTTAAAGGGCCAGACAGACAATATTTTAGGATCTAAGAATCAAAGTCTTATACTCAAGTCAGCCATGGTAGCATAAATCAAGCCACAGATAATCCATAAACAAATGATCATGCTTGTATTCCAATAAAACTTTATTTAAAAAGGCAGTGAGCTGGACTTGGCACCCACTGCACTAGAGGAACCTTCTGAGACACTCCCTAGTGTTGCTTGGTAGATTGTATATACCCTGGCTTCTGCAATGGTGCTCCCTGGAGCTGCGCAGAACATAACCTTCACAAACACATGCAGCTGCCTGTGCATCCAATCATTTATTCATTCACTCACTATGGACTAGGACCAGCAGAATGGTTTGGTAGCATGTGAAGAAACAAAATATTAGAATACAGTCATAAGCTAGGTTAGAAGGGTGCAAATAATTTCTACATTTGGAACGTATGTCAATATCATTTACTTTTACTTTCCTATTATCTTTAACTTACTTGATTTAAAAATATAAATATAAAGGTTTAAGCATATAATCCAGCTATTCCCCTTCTGGGTATTTTCCCAGAAGATCTGAAAACACCTTATCATAGTGATATATGTGCACCCATGTTTATAGCAGTGCAATTTATCATTGCTAAATTGTGGAAGCAACTCAAATGTCCATCCACTGAGGAATGGATTAAAAAACTGTGGTACTTTTATATAATTGAATATTACTCAGCTATAAAAAAAGATAAACTCCAGGCTTTTACAGGTAAATAGTCACAACTAGAGACCATACTCATAAGTGAAATAAACCAGACCTCCATGTGTCTCACTAGTGTAAGAATCTGAAAGAGTGAATAAAAATTAGGAGGTATGATAGACATTGTGAAACAAAAAGAAAATGCTCAAAAGTAAAGAGCAACTGGGGTGAGGGAACAGAGAAAAGAAAGAAGGGGAAATTATGTATGTATGTATATACAGGATAACATAGTTGTACTACTGACTTCTATCGCTTTACTGAAAGGAACAGTTAATGATTACTTATTTGATCAATCTTGCATGTCTCTATTTGTTTTCCTGAGAAACCACTGTGAAGATATCAATATGTAATACAACAACCATTGTTAATTTCCTACCATTCTGTCTGTAACTCTGTATTCTTTGTATTGTTCTTATGCTATTTTGTAAATGGATGTATGTTTGTTAATGTTTTCTTCTTTTATTTTTAAAATAAATAAATTTAAGTCTATAAAGGCAACAAATATTTGCCATAATGCCAGACATGTGAATGTGTTGAGGGTGATTCAGTAGAACAGTAAGATATCTTTTCAGTGCTTACAAGTTGAAGCTTCTATGCTTATATTTGATAGTGGCATGCACACCAGGCAAAAGTGCTAGAATGAAAATCTGTCATGGTAAACACCATAAAAGATCAAAGAATGGGTGAATCCATTTGGGCTGGAATGGTAGGAAAGGATTTGCAAAAGAGGCAGAACCACAACTTTGACAGACAACACAAGTGATGAAATGTAGAACGTATATCCCAGTTGGCAGGCCTAATACCAAGACACAGAGTCTGAGATACAAATGCCTTAGTCAAAACACCAGAAGACAGACATGACAAGCCCAAATCAGGGAGACAGATGGTCTCTGCCTATTGTGATTATGGTTTATGGCTCCTGCACCCTAGGTGTCAGTATCTTGGGAGGCACAGAGAAGCCCTAACTATCCAAAGAGTACCCGACAAACAGGATTCCACTTGGCCTTGCATGAAGGTTTCTGCTGAAGTAGCTCCTGAATCTAAGTACGACACAGTGCTGGAATCTCCTCCCAAGGGTGTCGATCAGTTACAACTTTCCATTCTCTGTTGATAAAATAAATGAGGCCCCTGGCCACTGACTTACTAGACTTACTGTAATTTCATAAAAAGAGTTGAGTAATCCTCAGGTGATAGTGAACAGTCTTTTAGAAAATGATGGGAAAGGCTATGTCAGGGAAGGTACTGATAAAAGTAACCTGCTCTACCTTGAAATTTAATTACTTCACTCAACATAAGGCAGAACCCTAAGTGTTACCCTTGATTACCTTCTTCCCCGACTTATCATGTCTACTCCTATAGGCTGCATCACCAAGACATATTCCAAATGTACATGTTCTTTTCTTCATCTCCACTTCTACTACCTTTTCCCAAGGTGGCCTCACCTTTTACCTAGACTACTGTAACAAGTTCTTCTCTGGCTTGCTTACTTTCATATTCATGCCCACAATCCAGTTGTCATTTGCACCTCAGCTTAAATGTCACTTCCTGTAGGGGACTTCACTGATTTTCTAATCTTGTGCAGCCATCTCTCAAGTCTCAGGAACATCACTCTAATGAGAGTTTCATTCATTCATTCATTCATTCATTCATTCATTCATTCATTGTCTTCTACTAGATCATAAGTACCACAAGAGAGGAACTTTACTTATCCTTTGGAATTCTGAATCCTTGACATCTAGTACTGCACTTGGCAGATGGCCAGTGCCCAGTAAACATTTGCTAATTAACAACGAAGAGAACACTTTGCTGAAAAAGATATTTTCCCATAAAGAAAATTCAGGAGATAACAAGGCTAGGTAGAACGTGGCCACAATGTGAAAAGCCTTTAATATCAGAGTGAAATGTTTAGCTTTAATTGGGTGAAATCAATGGAGGTATTTTGGGGACAGTTAGAGACTGATAGGATGAAATAGATTTCTTAGAACAGTTAATCTGATGGAGGTTAGAATGGACATGAATAGCCTATCACTTCTTCTAGGATGCCTATCCTGCACCCCTGCCTAGGTCGGATCCAGCCCCTGGTTCATATGGTCAGTTCCATAGCACGTGATATTTCCTGTAGTATTGCTAATTAATTTTTAATGCCTGATTTTATTGCTAGACTGTAAACTCTCTGAGGGGACTGTCTATTCTTGATGGCTGCAGCCTCAGTCCTAAAAGAATATCTAGCACACACTCAATAAATGGTTATTTTATTGTCCAGTGGACTCAGTAATGGATTTCATGAAAAAAGAAAAGGAGAAGTATTAGTTTTGATGCAAATACGGTGTATGTATTTGGTTTTGGACATGTTGACAATAGACAATATGACAATGAGATAATCCAGAAGATATTTACAGATATTTGAGACCAGAACTCCTATTCACGTGAAATTATTTGTTCAGTTGTATGTAAATGAAAGGGGAAAAACAAAGAATGCTCATCTCCGATTTAACATGTCAAAGAACTATCAGCAAATAATTTATTTTGCCTTGTCATATTTTAATTTAGGAAAATAATTTGCTTAGGTAGCAAAAATATTTTTATGCGATAGAATAGTTTTTCAGGATGATTATATGTTAACATATGTATGTCAAGTTCATGAACCACTGTATTTCTAGAAATAATCATTTTATTTTATACTACTGAGCAGTTTGCAATTCTGTTGAATTGAATATCTATTTCACAGATTACAGCTAAAACTTACCAAGGACAAATAAGTAAAACATTTCATATATAAAATATTATCATTACAGGATAAATCAGTTTAGAAAATAGTTTCCATTTTTGAGCATATAGTCCAGGTAGTGGGGTACAACTGGGATCCAAGTGGGATACAACTGGGATCCAAGTGGGATACAGACAGGTTCTATTGGATCATTAATGAAAAGGCCTTTGACTCGGAACCTGAAAAGCATTAGAAGGCATGGAAACCCTAAAATGAACAAGTAGTTAATTTTAATGCCAGTGGAAACAGAATTTTCCTTTCATGTTTCCATTTATTATGGTGCAAAACTGGTCACTCATGAATACAATATGGCCCATAGATGTGTTTTGTTTAGCTTGACATCATTCAAACATTTATATGAGTGCTTTAGATGACTGTTCTCTCTAATTCTGCTCTCTCACTGGGCCTCGGCCCTCACTATTCTCTATTATACTTCTGGCTTGCCTGGTTTCCATGTAACATCAATCAGAGTAGCCACAGCAAGGTTTAGCTTTGTTGTAAATTATTATTTTCCATACCAGTCTTAGAACTAACTGAATTTCATAATTCCTAGATTTGATTTTTAACATGGCAAAATATCTTAAGCTAAATCTAGTAATGCCTGAGATGTATTAGTTCTCTAGAATTGTCTTAATTTATCTAGCAGGGCATGAAGCATATATTTGACGCTGGGCCAGATTCTAGCAGCTTGATACCTTGGTGGGGAGGGGAGAGTTAGCCGTCTGGGGGAGGTTTACGAACTTTTGAAGGACACTAAAGTACTTTGTTCACCCAAAAGCAGGCATGTACCAAGAAGAACGCTGCAGCAGTAACTGTGCTAAAGCTGCTCCGGTGACTGCAGGCTGCAGAGGTGCCAAATCTAAGCTGTGTGTACGCAGTTTGGATTGGAGCCCTAGCTTGCAGTGCTGTTCACTTGATTCTCTGTGTGTCCTGCACTGCCCTCAGTAAGCCAGGAACCTGACTGACTTACAGAGACTGAAGTTTTCAGCTTGGAACTGACATCCTGCTATTAGCTAGAAACTGGGTCTTTGGAAGAGTAAAAATTTCTTTAGAATTGGATGGTTCTGTGGGTCAAATCAAAATATTCGGTGCTAATTCAATTTTGCAAGCATATGAAGACATGACCTCAACCTTAGGACTCACCACAGAATGTAATGACATGGCTTATTATGTACTGAGTGATGTTTTACCATCTATCTAAGATGAAGCAGAGTGAGAGACCTTGTACAGTAATGAGGTCAAATGCTTTCAAAAACTTGGGATATTAACCTTATTCTTTATGGTCACACCAAATATTTTCCAACTATTTCATTTTTTTTTTTTTTTCAGGGAAGGGTGGTATCCATTAGAACATTTGAAAGTTTCTGAAGTTAGTTTTAAATAGTAATTCCAAAGATCTCAGTTGCTTCTCAACAAAACTGGGAAATTTGGTGGTGGTGGTGGCAAGTCACACCATCTTCAGTAAAGCATATGAGTGCCCAAACCTAAACCACCAGTATTGACTCCTGCCTGGGTGGGGACAGACTCTTCGCCCCTTGAGATATGTTTCTGAGGAAATGGTATTTTTTCTTTCCTTCTGCTTGTGCTTCTTAAAAATTATCATATAATGACTTTTTCCCATGCCACATTTAAGTAAAATCTAAATCAATCATGACTGAATAAGGTTGAACAGATTTATGATTTGTTTCCTTCTTGAATTTATCTCAAATAGAATTGTCTCCAACTCAAATTTTGTTGATGTTATGGTTTGTGTCTGGGGGTGCCCCCAAAGCCTCATGCAGTCATGGGGTGGATTTTTAGAGTTTATGATCGATCCATGATCCAATGCTTGGATTAGGGGTGTGAGTGCTACACCCACCCTGGGGTGGATAGTTTGCATATGTAAGTGAGGGAAAGAAGCTTGCTCTCTCTGCCCCTCCTCCCCTTTTGCTCTTGTTACCTTTGCTATCTTCAGCTGCTGCCATGAACTGTTGCCCTCTGCCATGTGCCACTCTACCTTGAAGCCAGCCAAGTATGGACTGAAACCGCCACAAACCGTGAGCTAAATAAACCTTTCCTTCCTTAATTCTGGATGTCAGATATTTTGTCTCAGCAATGAGAGAAAAGTAACAAAGACAGCAGATATAGCTGAAACCTTCTGTGGTATTTTTAAGTTTAAGTTTTTAAAATAGAATGAGTTTGGCCACTACAAAAGAATGGATTTAGTTTTCTCTGACTGCTATTGATTTGACTCTTTACATACCATTATACTTCACACTACATCCGGAGTCTGAAAGGCCAGTTGGCTCATTGTGAACCCATGATTTCGACAAACACATATTTCAGAAAGAAATCAGAACACCATGAATCTTCTCTAGTTCTTATGAAAGTCCTAAAACTTAAACAAGTTCACTTCTTTTATAGCACCCCATTGTCTAATCTATCACATTCAAGAGCAGCTTAATAAATCTTTTAAAATTAGCTTGTGTAAACTTTATATGCATTTATGTGGACTTATTAATATGAATTCTGGACTTGGAAACATTAATAAAACAAATCTCTTTCTAGCTAATGAAAAATGTTACATTGTTATGTAATAGCTACCAATTTTATCTGTACTCTACTCATGTATTAGGAAAAAGCCAGTTTGCAATTTAAAAGTAAATTCAGGATTTGTTAATATAATTTATTTTACAAAATAATGGAGTCAGTAATATAAAATTTCATTAAGTCTTTAGCAAATTGCTGGACAATAGTGTGTAATTTTGTTTGTCTTATGGAGGTGATTAGAATTAGTAGCAGAAAGAGATTAATCATGTTCCAAGGACTCATAATTTCCCAGGCATTTACAACCCTAATAAATTAAGTCATGGTCTGTAGCCTCCATGGTGTGTTTTAAAGAGAATTGCTCTGCCTGGAAACCTATCATTCTGCATATACGTTACCATTTCTTAGAAAGGATCTCCGCGACTGTCCCCCGTTTAGTGGAGGTAAGGTCTTCTTTTCCTGGCTGACAAATGTGTCCCATTTCACCTTGTCACAGCCACCTAATTCCTTTACTTTCTGTAAACAAGTTTCCAAGTACTCTACTGGATCTTCAGGCTTAGAACACATCAGTCCATTCAAAAGGCTCTGAAATACAACAAAATATGCACAAATAAAATACGTTTTAAAACTACCTTTGCTTAAATGCTGTTATGTCCCATCTCTGAATTTGGGGTTCTTTTTGTCCTTTGCATAAACAATTAGAGTCAAAATTATGATGTAACTGAGTAGTTAAGATAGCCCTGACTTTCTAGATCAGTTAGTCAGCAGCTTAGCATTCTCCGGCTTTGGAACAATTCAGGGAACTATGCAGTTTAAAAGAGAAGACAGTGATTAAAGTGAGATAAAGCGTAGCATGTGGAAATGCCCCTAGTCACCATTTATCTCAGTCCTGTGCGTTCTTAAGCTCTCTAAGCCTCAGTTTCTTCTGAAAAATGGGGATAACTATATCTACCTTATAAGTTGTTTTTTTGTTCATCTTTTTTTCTTTTTTGTACCAGAAATCCAACTCAGGACTTTGGGTTTGCCAAGCAGGCACTTGTGCTGCTGAGCTATATCCCCATTTAAAAGAATCTTTAAATGTGTTATTTGAATGGTGCACATTAAGTGAGTTGCATGTTTCAAGTACTCAACAAATTTGGTTTCAGTTAGTGACTGTTAAGCTTGATTGTGTCGATTTGATGGTGTCAGGAGCTCCCCGGGGGATTCGTGGAGCACACTTCTGGGTGTGTCTGGGTGGGTCATGGGGGTTGACCTTGGGTACTACCCATGCTCCCTGCTCCTTCTTCCCTGGCACCATTGCCATGCTCTATTTCTCAGCTGCCATGAGCTAAGCGGCTTTGCTCTACCATGTTCTTCTACCACATTTCTGCCTTGGAGTCAGTTGACTATGCACTGAATTCCTTGAAACTGTGACCCAATGAAAGCTCTCCTTCTTTAGGCTGTGGGCATCAGGTATTGTATCCAGCAACAGGAAACCTGACTAATACAGTTATTATCATCGTTGTCATTACCATTAATTTTCTCCTATACTCCTAGGCCGACCTGTGGACCTCGCTTGTTTGTTCCTCTCAAAGCCAACGTGAAACGTCACACTTGTCACTCACACCTACACCACTGGATTTTGAGTCAGTCTCCTTTTGTAAACTGTAAACTCTCCAACAACAGAGTGAGTCCCCTTTATTTTTCATTCCCTAGCGCTGACACGTCCCCCCGGCACGTGGTAAGACCATATTCACCTTTTTTCCCCCAATAAATCACTGGAAACTGAAGTCTAGTCAGAAGAAAAAAAACCGAAGTCTGAGACAATCTGACATGGAGTAAGCCACTACAATATCTATTGAGATTACAGACAGAGAGAGAAAATATGAATATGAATGATCCAGCTTTATATTGTCTATTCATAGTGTCCAATGTGTCACACATACTAGTTTCTAAAAATGCTACAAGTTTGGAAAATCTGACTCCTGGGATCTGACTGATGTGTAAAACATTTTCCTTTAGACTTTTTGCATGCAAAAGTCATAGAGGATTATTATCATCAATATACATTTTATTTATTTTGATTTTTTGCATCCTGCTATGTAGTCCAGGCTGGAATTGAACTCACTATGTAGTCCAGGGTGGCCTTGAATTTGCAGCAATCTTCATGCCTCAGCTTCCCCAGTGCTGGGGTTATAAACCTGTGCCACCATACCTGGCTACTAATATATATTTTTAATGTGCAAATCACACATCCTTTCAAAAGATGGACATCTTTCCTAAATATAGTACAGTATTTTCAAATCATTCTTGTGCAACTCACCCAAAATGGCAGGCAACTCTTAGCAGGTATACTTGTTTTCCAAAATCCTAAACAAAGTGGATTAGACTGTGTGACTCTGTCAGACCAGTTCTCTTGCTTAGGGAGCAGAAAACACAAAGCAGGGCATCTACATCCAGTTTGTGTGGAGATCTGTGCTGTCCCCAGACCGTGCAGTTTAGCTTCCCGTGCTCCTGCTCCACACCGAGCAGAACCGGCCACACCACTCTATGGAGACTTCCCTGTCTTCTGTGAAATAGCTCGCCCAGTGCACTCCTGGTCCTGTGTGGCTTTATTACATCCATTTTAAAGATTAGAGAACTGTGGCTCAGAGATGCTAATGACCTGCTCAAGGTAGCTTGGCTAGACACTCTTAGGCCCAGATTTCTCACTCAGTCTCTGATTCCCAAACGCATACATTATTATCCTCTGTGTATTTTACAAAATATGATATTGGATAAAAGAAAATACTGGATTGTCTGTGCTCATCCAAAATCCATTTACAATATTAATTGCTCAAGATTAAATCTTTTACTTTTGCCTTTTACTAATGCCTAAAATGGGTAAATATGCTCAGTGGAAGCTTATCTAAGTGGGAAATGTACATTTTCTTCCTTCCTATACAAAACTGGCTCTTGAAAAGGGACTGATTTTACCAAGAACTGGGTCCCACTTCTTCCTGGATATTTAAAATCCCTTTCTCCAATAGCTGGTCACTGTTAGAAATTGAAGATAACTAGCAGACAATTTTACTCTGCCTTGAAGTTAGTTCTTTGAGAACTTGAGTAACCTAGTCTGACTTTCCACAGTATTAACTGCCAAATCACAGTTCCAGGGTATAAGATCAATATATTCATCATCTATAAAGGTTACATCTGATTGTTTGCTGCTAATAGATTTAGTAATCAATCACTTTATCTCTAATGGTGTCTAATATCCACAGCTGGGGGCAATGTTTCAGGGCTTGACCAATACCTATTAAACTTCATATACCCAGAGTATTGCAATTTTGATGGAAACAAATGCAGCTTAGAAACCTAGGGCATTTGGTTTTGCTGTGTACACTCATCACATGGAAAATTGCCAGATTTGGCTTTTCTCTTGCAGCGTGCAAGCGCAGATTCATTTTACTGGAAGGAGGGAGCCTTTGAGGTCATCACCTCCCATCTTCCTATTGTCCAGGATTGACTCTAAGTGCTCTGTCTGCCTGGTTTCACCGAGGCCTGTGGGCTTTCTGTTTAGGGAGTGCACTATTTTAAAACCTCGCCTTCGCATGCAAGAAAGCCAATGGGAGATAAGACCTGAACAAGAAATGCCTGCCTTCACCTGTTTGCACACACAGAGTAGATTTTCATGAACAAACTCTTCTTATTCTCTATGGTTACCATCCACCAAGGAGGCAAAGCGGAGTCCACATTTACAAAGAAGGGAGACTATTTATAAATGCAGTCGTTTGCGATCTAGTGGTCCTACTACAGATGTTTCTAGTTATTCTTTTGGAAATGTAGAAATGAAAGTGAGCTCTGCAGTCAAACTAGTGACAAAGACCCTTCAACTCTTCATCTCCTTATTTACTTTTAGAGAATTAAAAAAAGAAACAAAGCTCCTGATTACCACACACTGCTAAGACCTGTCTTTATGCGGCACCCCCTGATTACTGTCAGGCATGAGTGACACACTTGCCGGATTTGAGCTTCACACCACCACCTTGAGCTCAGTGGGTGGCTTCCCCGTAAATCTTGAATCCAAATAACCTCAAATCAGCAGCAAAGATCTATAATTTCGGCAGCCCATTTAAAAGACAGTTTGGGGTAGGGGGAATGTGGCAAATTATTTTCCCAAGTGGTCTTTTAAAATTCCTTTTAATTAACAGAATAAATCCCCCAAACAGGAAAGAGCAACTCATTATCTTCCGTTGACCACGTCCGTGAATCTTTTTCTACACATGGGAGGTCAGGTTTGCAGTGAATGGAGATCCCCTTTCGGGCTCGCCCTGCCAAGCCTGTCTCCATTCCAGTCTTTTTCTGTTTTGTTTTGGTTTTAACCCAAGCATAACCGGTTAGGATTTAGGAATGTTCTTTTTAAGATTCAAATAGGAAGAGAAAGAAAGGAGGCAAGCGGATCCGAGACGGAGGCTGCGGCTCAGAACTAAGCAAGCTGCCCGAGCGCTTTTCCAAGCCTCTTCCCACATTCTCAAAGCGTCCCCCGCCTCGCGGACCCCGGTGCTCGGGGCGCTCCGATGCGGTCTGAGGACTGCAAGAGGAGTCGCTCTTGCCTCGCCGCCGCCCCGCCCCGGACCCGCCGTCTGCAGGTGGGCTGGGGAGACCCTCTGTGGCGCCTCGGCCAGGTGCTCCCCGATCCTTCTCCGACAGCGCGCGGCAGCACAGCCCCGGGAGCTGTCGCCGGGAGGCTGCGCTGCACTTGACGGGCTGGGGTTTGTTTTCTGCATTTTCATCTCTCTCCTCCAGCGCCCACCCCCTCGGGCTGCTTTCCTCCACACCCCTTTCCCTGCAGGAGCCCCGATCTTGGCGCCCAGAGGACCTGGGCTCAGGATCCCCCAGTTTCCTCTCCTTGACCCACGCGGGCAACCGTGCGCTCCCCTGGCCTGACTCGTGCCCCCGCGAGCGCGGCCAGGCCGCTGCCTGCAGCCCACCCGGGGGCCGCATCCGAGGGGCGCGCGGGGCCACCCTGCCTCCGGAACCCGCTCTGAAGAGGCAAACTTGATCTGTGGGGTGCGGGCTTCTGACCCAGCCATCGGCCAAGGACCCGGCAACCGCGGGAAAGGCGATCCTCAGCGAGCGCCCCATTTCCGCGCCCGGGAAGGCAGGACCGGGCGCAACTGCTCGCCCTGAGCCCCGGGGAGCCCTCCCCGGTCCTCTGTCCCGCGCACCCTTACCTCGAACAGCTGAGGGATTTCCCTGCGGGCCAGGTACTCCTTGGCGTCGCTGGTGTTCATGTCTGCGCCGCGCGCACCCCGGGGCGGTGGCGGGGAGGCTCCGGGCGGCGGCGCCCCGGGCTGGGCT
>NW_004955423.1:15796654-15816403 GCF_000276665.1 Chinchilla lanigera
CGCGCAGGGCTCGCAGTCACACCCCACCCTCCGCGCGCACCGCCACCCTGCGCGCGCCTCGGGGACGGGGACGGGGACTGGGACCAGCCACCAGGGACCAGGTGGCCAAGGGAACTGGGGTGGGGGTGGAGGGGCTCTTGGAACCTGAGCTCGGTTTGCCAGATCTTGTACACACACACACACACACACACACACACACACACACACACCAGGTATTCTGCATTCCCAAGGAGCTCCAGGGAGACAAACTAATAGGCAAAGAATGCATCATTTATCCTAAGGCTAATGATCTTCCAGTGACTGGGATCTGGGGGAAGGACAAAGGAATTCCTGGTTGAGAATCTATACCCGCTAAGAGAGTTCTTATATTTTGAGCATCTCCTTTTTTCGGGAAAGTTTGGCAACTGGTCAAACTTTTTCCCTGACAGTGTCACAAATTCTTACAGGACTCAGCATAAGGCCTTAGGGTGGGCCTGAAATCTGCACGAACAGAAGGATTAGTTAATAATAGTCAACTAATGGATTATTTCCACCCAGAAGAATGGGATTGGAGGGCGGGGTGCCGCCGAAAGGCTGGAGACCGCTTGATGGGAAAGTGCTGGGTAAGTGCGGGGTCCTGGGCTTTACTGATGAGACTGACAGGAGTGGCCCTTGGGCCGTCAGAGTCCTCTGCCAGGGTAGTGTGCAGAAGCATGGGTGGTAAAAGGCCTGCTGGGTAATGGATCTTCTTCCATCAGGCAGAGCTGAGGAGAGGCACCCATCCTCCTCTCAGCTCCCAACATGACTCATTTCCCCATTAAGGTGGCTTCCCTGGCCTGCTGGAGAGATGGGCCATGCCCTCGGGAATAAGATCTCTAACTGCACACAAGTCCTGCCGCTGTGGGAGGGTGTGTGAGAGGAAAGCAGGCTCTGCTAGGACTGGCATCTGGGGTCTGGCAAAAGAGAAAGCAGCGCTGCAACAGCTGGAAACACCAGCGCCTGAATGCCAGTTCCGAGTTCGTCCTGGCAGACTTTCCCTTGGTTCTATTTCTTGTTGCACCACCAACTGCTACTCAAGCTTGACTGCAGCCACAGCTTTATTTTACCCAGGAGAAGGAACTCAAGAACTCGTTAGCTGAGTTTTGCCACGTAAATGAAGTTTTCTGGACAGTTGTGAAACCATGTGTCACAAGCACGTGTCCGATGGTAGTCTCAAATGAGGCGGGTAGTTCAGTTCTGTGGAAATTGGTGTCTAAGCTTAGAATCTGCCACCTTGTTTACAGCCTCAGCTTCTGTTTCTTGACCTTATTTAAGAGCAGGCACAGAAGGAGTGAAAGTCACCTCTTCCCTAGGTGACCATGCCTGAAAAGTCCCAGGGACTGTGGCCTAGAGGTTAATGAGCAGGCACGGTGCAGGTGAAGCCCGTGAGGCTGAAGAGATCACTTCCTGTAGGACTTTGCAAGGTCATCCTTCCCAGAGAAGTACCTGGCAGGGCGCAGTTCTCTCCCCTCCTGTTCCTCCCGTTGAACGGATACATTCTTTTCCTCTACCCCAGGGCGGAGAGAGACACAGGAAAGAGGTAAGGTTTCATAATTACTTTTGCAAAGGGAATGTGGCCTCTTAGGGAAAGGCCGTATGTGGGAAGTACAGTGCTTTAAAGCCAGGATGACGATTTGATAGTGACAAGGAACCCTAAGTACATCTTTGCAGTGAGAGACCTGGTGTCCCATTCCCTCTGAAGAAATTCTCAGGGCAGGTGTATAGAAGACCCATGGCCCTTTATGCTTTGTTTGTTTTACGAGACATTACAGCAAGCTCTAAAAATTGAGACGATTACCCCAAGTCTGCTTGTGTTTCTTAAAAATCAGCACTCTGACTTTTTCCCACATGGCATTCAGATTAAAACTAACTGGGTCATGACAGACTAAACTTAAACAAACTGAGATGTGTTTCCCCCTTATATTTATTATGAATAGGACTGTTTCTACTTCAAACTCTGTCTGGGATAGCTGAAGATTTTGTTGTACAATTTTTGAAAAAGGCTTAAGTTTTGAAAAGGTAATGATCTTGGCCACTAAAGAAGGATTAATTAAAAAGCCCTTCCTAAATATTCTTGCTTTGGTTAAAAAAAAGCCGTACTTTTCCATTTTAATTTTTTATTAGTGTGTGTTTGCAGGACATCATGATTCCATTGCTCACGGGGAGTTGGTACATAGACATAACACATCCTTTTCTTCCATCCCTTTTCCCTCCCGCTCCTCCTCCTCTTGGCTCCCTTCCTGTTAAAAGACCCATCGCCCTGCTTCCTAGTATCTGTCTTTTATTTTGCTCTTTAATTCTCTTTTGGGTTTCTCATGTGGGAGAAACCGTGTGCTATGTAAACTTGTGTGTCTGATTTACTTTGCTTGACATTGTGGTCTCAGGTGCCTCCGATCACACTTTGGGAAAGGGTGTTAGTTTCTGAAAAGTGACCGTGATGAAGACAGACATGATCCCTGCCATCAGGGAACTTGTATTCTCCAAGGAGCACAGGTGGACAATTAGCAAATAAAACTGCCTAAATAATGTCAGCGATAAACTAAAAACGATAACAAAAAAGACAAGCAAGAACATATCAGACCGTGCTAAGTGTGATGATGAAATTCACAATGAACTCTTGATTTAAAGCAAGGGGGCAGTGGGTCCAGGTCTGTTCCGAGGGAGTGGCAGGGGAAGTGGGAGTCGGGCTGACCATTGAGGTGCTGACTAGGGTTTCCAAAAGGCCAGACGTCCTTGAGGAGGAGGCCTTGGGTGGAAAGTCTTCTCTGAGTCTCCCTAAAGAGCCCCATGGTGACATACCAGCCTCGTCTCAGCAAAGGGTCAAGCCTGCCCTGCCTAGGACTCAAGTGTCCATGAGTAAGGACCAGTTGCCCCTTGTACACAAACAGGGCTTGAGGGCTCTCTACCCAGGATAGCTCTCCCCAAACCCTGCAGAGGTAGCCGGAAGGTAGGTGCATACCTTCAGCTGCTCCTAACAGACGGTTAAGCCATTCCAATTTAACTGGAGCCAGTTTAAGTCAGGAAGATTTTAGCCATCAAGTACAAAATATTTCTCCTGTTGCCTGCTGTTCCCAGGACGGGAGACTAATGGAAGCAACCATTATAATACTGACTGACAGTGCTGCAATGACAAGTTTGGTCATCACACAGGACAAAAATTTATTAAGTGTCTGTCATGAGTCAGGCATTGTGCTAAGCACTTAATATAAAGCCTACCATGTTACATATTTATGCATAGGTCATGTTTAAATTTAAAGCACTTTGTAAGATATGTATTAGTCCTATCATGTAAATAAGCACGAAGTCTAACTCAAGGTTATACTAATTGCATCAGTTCAACTGTAAAACCACCATTTAATGCCTGTGTATCATAACTCTTAGAGTGTCACCATCATAATGCCTTTCAAATTTAGAAAGGCATGTAACAATTTTTTTCTTGGATCTTTCATGATTTTCTAACGCTCCTTCCAGTGCTTCCACTTTTCTTTCATCCCTCCTTTTTTTTTTTTTTTGCAGGAGATGTTATTTTTGTATTTTGAGGGAAATGTGTTATTCAAACCACAAAAAAAAAAGCGTATAGCAACAAATTTATCCCACTGGATTTTCCAGTCGCTCAGTCTTCTGTTTGAAAGTTCTTGCTTGATTCAAGAGGTTGTACAGGCAATAAATACACAATTTCTCATTATTAAACTTTTTGAGTGTTGAATTTTATCATAGAAACAATGTCTTTCTCCTAATTTCTTTTACTAAGTTATAACCCATTGGACCATTGGACCATTAGTGTCTGTGGGAAATTTGGAAGCATTTAGTCTAGACAAACAGTAAATATGGAAGGCTTTCCCTTTCATGTATTTGTGCATTTTGTGTTTATATTTGTGCCCCTTGTCTACAAGTAGTCTTGTTAGGAAGTTTTTTGGAGGCATTTACTTAATTAATAAATGTGAATGTATATGCTAATCCAGAATGACTGGGATCGGCTGGAATAATGGTGTGTAGCACAGCTCTTAAGCCCGAAGAAATTTCCTAGTATTCTAGCTTTTTCACCCTCCACTGGGCAGGCGGTTAGCTTAGTCAGACACTGACATACTGGATGTCAAAAACCATTAGGAATTTTCGGGAACTGGGTTAAGCATGTGAAAGCTCTCTCACAATGTTTAGAAGGATTAGGAAAATTTCCAAGTTAAACATTTTTTTTCAGTGTTGGGGATTGAACCTAGTGCCTTGCACATGGTAGGCAAGCACTCTGCTACTTGATTACATCCTCAGTTTTTAATTTTTTAAAATTTTATTTTGAGATAAGTTCTCATTAAATTGCTCAGTGTGGCTTCATACCTGTGATTCTCCTGCCTCAGCCTTTCCAAGTATCTGGGATTATAAGGCATGTACCACTGAGACCTGCTTAAGTTAATTTTTATCCAGTACAAAGAAGAAATAGCTATGATTTAGAAAATCTTACATTATCCACCTATTCATAATACATTCATCCATCAAACATTTATAAAATAATCTTCTATGTTCCAGACCCATATTTGGAAGTGAAAATTAAAAAAGCAGGACTTAAGCTAGTGCTTGGCTGTAGTTCTAGCACTTAGGAGACTGAGGCGGGAGGACTGTGGGTTTGAGGACAGTCTGAGCTACCTACAGAGTGAGACCTTGTCTCAAAACAAAATAGCCAGGTGTGGTGGCCCATGCCTGTAATCGTAGCACTTGGAAGCTGAGGCAGGAGGATTGCTGCAAGTTCGAGGCCAGCCTGGGCCACAAAGTGAATTGAAAACCAGCCTGAAATGCATAGTGAAACTCTGTCTCAAAAAAAGACAACAAAACAAACAAACAAAACAAAAAAAAACCCTACAAACAAACAAAAACACAAGACTCAGGGTTCACTGTTTAGTAGAGGGAGACGGAGTCATAGTAATTAAGTAGAGATAAGGGTTATATTTAAAAAAGACGATAGAAATAGCTGTGTGAAGGAGGATCATTACTGTAGGAAGGCAGAGGGGTGTCAGATCAACATGTATATGACTTTAAAAGCGTATAACAGAAAGTTTTAAAAAAAGACTTCCTTTTAATTTTTTCACTACTTTCAAAAGACTGTTTGTCTTAGCTTTTCCCCTTGTAGTTTATCCCCAAGATATATAGCTTTTCATAAATATTGTGATGAGTATAACCACATACATTTTTTATGTTTGACAAACCCACCTCTCAAAATGGTCTTGTAATAGTTCCCTGAGAAGCTGTGACATGAACAATGTAACCATTTTCTCCCGTGGTTTCACCATTAGGTTGCCCCTGTTACTTATTATGCTACTGTAAGCAACTCTACCATAAACTCTGTGCATATTTTCATATATAATTTGATTAATTAATTAATTTTTATATATAATTTCATTAATCATTCTTTATAATAAATTTTAAAAAGTGGGACTGTTGGATAAAATGAAAAATGCATTGTGTGGTTCTTATTTGTTAAGTTTCCAGAAGGGCCTGATCCATTATTATTTTGAGTGAAGAAGAATTCCAGTTTTATTAATTCTCTCTAATAAGGAATTATATTTTTATAATTTTTATCTTTGTTTTTTTTTTTTTTTTTTTTTTTTTTCTGGTACTGGGAATTGAACTCATGACCTCACGCTTGCTTGCCAGGCAGGTGCTGTACTGCTGAGCTAAATCCCCAGCCCCTTATAATTTTTATCTTAATAGATAAAAATTACACATCATCACAATCCCATTGTAATTTATTCCCAATCTTCCTGGCTGTGTCATACTTTCTATTATTTCCACCTTTCTAGGGGTCATTTTTTTCCTAATTCCTTTTTCCTCTCTTATCTGTTATATTGCTGCTGTTCTGTGATGATACATTTGTTTATAATTTCCTTATAGTCTTTGTTTTACTTTGTCGTGTTTCAAACTGTGCCCTTTAACAGGCTATTGCCATCTTTTAGAAGAGATTTTTTTTTTGTTGAAGAACTGTATTATTTTTCCTCCCTTCAAAATATAATTTTAAAATATCAAAACTATCATCTCAGCAATTTGAATTTCTTCTTTTGAGATTATATGCATACATATAAATATTTAGTAAATGTTACTTTGTGTAGAGAGTGCCCCAATTACATTGTATCTTACTGTTTTTGGGCTCCCCATGATTTTTTTATTAGTCTACGTTTGTGATGCATAGCGAATATATTCATCATGGGGAGATGGTACATGTACATAGAGCATCTTAATAATTGCTACTTCCTTTTCCCGTCACCTCCATCCCTAGATCCCCTTCCCATTTGGGAAAGGTTCCCTGTTTCTTGTAGTCTTTTATATTGCTCTTTAAATTAGCTATACTTTGGGTTTCTCGTATAAGAGAAATCACGCAATGTTTAACTTTTTGTGTCTGATTGGAAGGGACTTATTTTTATATCTGCCACAGTGTGAAATGCAGCGCTGTACACACTTGGGGCTAATATACAAAGCACTTTACCATGTCATCTAATTTAACCCACTCAACAATAACTTGATACAGGCATGATTTCCCTATTTTGGGTAAAAATAACATGAAGCTGAGTAAAGAGTAGTTGAACAAGATACATGGAAATCAATTCTATATGGATTACAGATCTAAAAGTAAATGGTAAAGCCATGTTATGGTTTGTGTCTGGATGTCCCCCCAAAGCCTCATGCAGTCATGGGGCAGGCTTCTAGTGTTTTTGATTGATCCATGGTCCAGTGCTGGGGTTATGGGTGTGAGTGCTACACCAGCCTTGGGGCAGGTAGTTTGCATAAATATAAGGGAGGGAAAGATCTTGCTCTCTGCTACACCTCCCTTTTTGCTCTTGTTGCTTTACTGTTTTCCTGCTGCCATGAACTGTTGCTCCTCTGCCATGTGCCACCCTTGCCTTGGAGCCAGCCAAGTATGGACTGAAACCTTCACAAACTGTAAACTAAATAAACCTTTCCTCGCTTAATTCTGGGCATCAGGTATTTTGTCTCAGCAACAAGAGAAAAGTAACTAAGACAAGCCATAATACTTTTAGAAGAAAACAAAGGAAAACATGTTTATGACCAGGGATTAGATGAAAATCTCTTCAATAGCACATTAAAGGTGCTAATAATTAAAAGTGATTAATTGGACTACATTAAGAGTAAGAACTTTTGTACCTCAAAAAAGCAATTAAGAGAATGAAAACCACCCTATTCAGTGGGAAAAAATATGTTCAATATATGTATATAATACATGATTCAAATATAAAAAGAACATCTAAAATCAACAAGAAAAAGGCAATCCAACTGATAAATGAACAAGAGTCTGAAGCAGACAATTCACGAAAGATGATATCTGTCTTGGTTACTTTTCTCTCGTTGCTGGGACAAAATACCTGATGCCCAAAATGAAGGAAGGAAAGGTTTATTTTGCTTACAGTTTGTGGAGGTTTCAGTCCATACTTGGCAGATTACAAGGCAGACTAGCACATGGCAGAGGGCTACAGCTCATGGCGGCAGAACACAGCAAAAGCAGCAAGCACACAAGTGAGGAATGGCCGCAAGCAACCTCTTGCTCTCCCTTACGTATGCAAACTATCCACCTCAGGGCGGGTGCAGCTCTCACACCCATAATCAATCAAACTCTAAAAGTCTGCCCCATGACCACATGAAGCTTTGGGGGGACACCCAGACACAAACCATAACAATATCCCAACACAAATTCAAATGGTCAATAAATAAGTGAAAGGTGATAACTTCGTTAGTCACCAGAAAAAAATGCACTGTAACATCACAAGATGATACCATTACATACCCACCAGCCTGGTTAAATTGAAACAGACAGTAAATACCAAAGTTGGAGGCCAGGGAGCAGTCATCGCTCACATATGTTGCTAGGGGAAATGTTCAGTTGTAGAGCCACTCTGGAAAACTGTTAGTAAAGAACCGTCAACCCTAAATACATGCATAGTCACCAAAAGGCATGTACTAGAGACTTTCTACAAATGCTATTAGAAATGGCTCCAAATGGGAAACTATTCCAATGTTCACCAGTAGTGGAATACATAAATTGTGTCATTTAAAGAAAAAATGCGATAGCATAAACAGTAAGAATCAATATTCTATAACTACATGTTACAATATGAATGAGGCTTATAAATATGATATTAAGTAAGTGCTAAAGTATTATTTAAGTACTCAAACAGGCAAAACTAAACTGTCCTTAGAATTCAGACCAGCGGTTACCACAGGGGAATGAAGCGATAGATTGCTCAAGGAGAGCTTGGGGATAGAGCCTACATTCTGTTCCTCGAACTGGAGGCAAGTTACATGAGTATCTGTGAAACCCCATTCAGCTGTGCAAATAGCACATGTATATGTGTATTTGGTACACATGTATATGTGTATTTGGCAAAGAGTTATTCATTAAAAATGAAAGGTGGTCAGGTATGAGATTCAAATCCAAGACCATCTCCCTCTTAAATTTCATGCCCTCTTAGCTATTTTGTCATTTAATGAGCAGGTCTCAAAATGAATTTGCAGCCAGGAATGGCCTACCCTTGCAGTCCCAGCTACTCAGGAGGCTGAGGCAGGACATTCCAATATCCAGGTCAGCCTGGCCAATTTAGCAAGACCCTGACTAGAAAAAAATATTTACAACCCTTGGTCAGTCTTTTATTATTGCACTTAGAATCAACTTACTGCTACCCACATTCCATGTTATTAGCAATAATTTGTTTATAGTTTAGTCTTCTCACTGGTTCTGAGCTCTTCCCAGGAGGGGATCATGTCCTAGAAAGCTTTGCAACTTCAGTGATTTGGACAGTTCTTAGCCTAAAATAGATACACACGAAGGCAGGAATAACATATCTGTATTTGTATCTATAGACTGCTTGAGACTCAGCCCAAGTAATTTAGAAAGTTATTGTAGTAGGAAAAAGTAAATATTCTAATATTTTTAGAAATGTATGTATGAAACCTTTTAAAATTATTCTGTGATGACTTGAGAAAATTAATGCCACTAATTAGGATTCATGATTTACCTTATGGGAGTATGTATTTTTAGATGCTGAGAAAGTCTAGCTCAAGTAATGTCTTCATAATATGTAGAAATACAGTGGTCTATGAATACACAATTAAGCCACACAAGTCGCCATGAAAGTAGTATTGTATGATAAATTCAATCTTCAACAGATTGTTCTTGAGCACCTATTGGGGACAAGGCTTCTACCGTGCTGCCAGAAATTTGGATGCGGAAAACACAAGCCCAGAGCCGCTGATAAACAATGGATATCATAAGTAAGGATGTGATAAGGTGGCTGGTTACTATTTTAAATATGGTGGTTAATGAAGGCCTCCCTGAGAAGTTTGATGTTTCTGCAAAGATTTGGGGAGCTGAAGGAGCAGGCAGTTCCAGGGCCCTAGGGTGGAAGGGACCCTGGCAGATTCTCACAAGTGTAAGGTGACTGGCACAGCAGGAGCTGGGGTAAGGTGCGGCGTGCACAGGGGACTGGGCCCAAATCACTTAGGAATTTGCAAACCATTATGAAGTTCTTACACTTTCACTCTGAATGAAACAAGAAATTAGTGAAGGGTTTTGAGCCAAGACTAAAATGCTCTGATGTACATTTTATAGGGAGCTGGTGTCTGTTGCCTTAGGAATTGGTTAGGGGAAAGATAGCGGTGGGGAAAACAGTTGGAAAGCCACTATGACTCAACTCGGGCAAGAGATAAGGAAGGTGTGGATAGGATGTGGGTGGCAGAGGAATGGAGCTGGTGAGATTCTTGATGTACAGATAGAATATGGTAAAATAAACAAGATTTCTTGGCAGATTGGGTGTGAGTATGAAAGAAAGGGAAAAGCTCAGGATGACTTCATAGTTTTCAGCCTGAGGATAGAATGAAAATAATTAATTGGCTCCAAGCAGCTTTCTAACTTACAAAGTAGAGGAATGGCAAGGAAGCCTGTACAACGTGGAGGTCCCACCTCAAGGCAACTTTCTAAACCATTAAAGCCATCTTTAGTCATCCTCATGGATTTACTGACCACACCTTCTCCTTCCTGCATGGCCAGTGGCTTTTGGCAGCATTTGAACTCCAAGGTTAAACTGTGTATTAACTTGGTCCACATATTGAGCAATCTCTTTTGCAGGCAGAAGAGAAGAATTTCCCCTCTTGCAGACTGATGCTTTAGATCATCAGTGTCCATCCTTCTGAAAAACTATTTCACTTGCCAATGGGAAATGTGTAATTGCATCAAATCTATTCTTCCTTGAATCTAGCCAAGGCAAACTAACCTGGCTGCTATCGACACAAAGAAGGGAACAACTTGAATTTCAAGGAACCTCTGAATTTCAAAGCAGTGGGTACAACATACAAGCATTTTCATTTTGTTTTAAATATTCTGCCATATGCTGAGAAATAAAAGCTGTCATGAGTCCTATAGAAGGCCCAGAGCAAAACCAATTCAGAGACAAATTTATTCTTTAAAATCAGTTTTCACAGAATGCAAATAACACACTTGAGTTTTTATTTTTTATAAAAAATCATTATGGATGAGTTACAACTCTGAGTTTAGAGGTCTGAAATTGCTAAATCACACATGTGTGTCGGAGCCAGCAAGCCCTTTTGGGTGCTTACACTGCTTATTTTTCTGTTTTCATTGTATGTCTCATGAGCAATGTTTTAGTAATACATACATTAATCACCCTAGGATGAGTAAGGTATAATCTTTCCATCCAAGGAATAAAATGTGTTGTTTCTCAACAGTCACATGTCATTCATGTTAGTGGGCTAGAATTTTTACAAATTTTTTGCCAGAATTCACCATCTGTTCTTGTTTTTATCTAGTTCATTTAACCATGTTTTTCCTACTAATTGTTCTCCTGAAATACAATTAATTAACTCTGATTGTTTTTATGACTAGATTAAATCATAAAACTAATGATCTAGTGAAGCTACACAAGTAGTAATTAAAGGGAACCCTTCCCCAAACAAGTCATCAATTTTGATTGTGTGAAGGAATACCGATACAAAGCATTTCTCTAATCATGTCACACTCTTATGCAAATTTTGAATGGCTACCATTGTTTGCACTGTCCTCTGTGGTACCTACTACCCACCCGTGACTATTTAATTTAACTACATCAAATTTAAACAGCATTTCCATCTTAATTTCTTACATGAATGAGCCACATTTCCAGAGCTCAATAGCTCTACAACCTTTTGTGTTTGTTTTTCAGTCTTTATTTGATTCCCTCAGTTTATAATTAGCCTCCTCTGTTTTCCACTTAGTGAAATAGTTCCGAACTTTTGAGGCCCCACTTAATGGTAGATTTCTCCATGAAAGCCACCGTTATTCATCCTAATGGATTTAAGTGCTTTCTTCTGTTATCCTCTCTAGAATATTACTTGTTCCTCTCTCCTACTTTGTACTTTGTGTATGTACCTTTATTTCTGTCCTGTTCCCCAGTTCCTGAAATGTATCTTCGTGATTGAACCAATAATGCGGTTTATCATGACGTCATGCACAAAGTAAATATTCTTGAACGATGGTTTGAGTAATTTAAAATAAATTTCAATACTACTTCTATTTTGTGAGCCTCATTATTTGTGGCCCCGTTGCTTGATGTACTTTGAATGTTTACATTTATTTGCTTAGGATTATAATTCTCAAACTCCATCAGCATGGACTAGAGTGGGGATTGATTGCATCAAGTTATAGGCACAAGCCTTTCTTTGTCTGACTAATTTGGCGCTTGAACATTTCACTTGCATTTGCTGTTATCTCTGACGCCTGAAGCTAGCAAATCGGATGTAATTTGAATTAATCAAACAAATACAGAGTGTGTACTAATCTCTGATAATTGGTGCAGATGATAGGTAATCTTCCCATCCCGCTTCCCTGGTCACTGGTTTTACAGAATCACAGTTAACAGGACAGAAAATGGTAGCTATGACCTTGTCCATACCTTTCTAAAATACCTGGCCATTGCTACCCTTCCATTACTTAGAGCAAAACAAAGCCTCTCATCCATCTATTTTTAAATTGTAAATTCTAAATAGATTACCAGAGGTCATTGATCCTTTCATCTCTAGAAGATACAGCCAAGACTGTGGCATGTTCCTTTAAAAGAACCTTCAAATTGTGTTCTTTTTATCTGCAAAAACATTCTTGTCTGTAACTTTTGGAAATCAGCAAGGTTCCTTGTGAAGATTTTTTCATGCTGGTGAAATGTTGGAAGCCTCAGAACTAGAACTACCTTTATGAAACAGAAGACATTTTTTATATATCACAGTAATCCTGAGAAACCACATTGAAAAGGGCTTTTAAAAATGTGGATTCTTGGAGATACTCCTTCTATCTTCGGGCTTGATAGCTGCCGTACAGTAAGAAAGGAAAGAGAAGGTGCCCTTATGCTCAACTGGAAGTCAAAAGTATTCAGTAAATGCTCTTGAAATTGTTATAAACGCCTCTCAACTCATCTTTCTTATTGTTGCACCAGTGACTTCTCAGCAGGTGACTTCTGTACCTAAATGTCTTCAGTCTTGGTCTTTTTCCTGCGCTCCAGTTCTGCCATGAAAAAGGGTTGCTAGGTATTTGTTCTATCCTTCAGCTAGCATCTGTTGATCACATTATACACTGAGCATGATTTTAGGAAACAAAAGCACAGGTAATGTGATAAAAAGCATAGAGTCTCCTCAGAGGAAAAAGCTATTAAACCAAAGATGTCCATAAACCAAGGAGCAATCTAGCAGAATGGAAAGAGCATACACTGTACAGCCTTACACCCAGGCTTTCTCTTTCTTATGTAGATACCTTATATTCACAAGTTATTAGCCAGCTTGAACCTCAGTTTTCTCTTTTTAGAACTGGATGTATTAGTCCCTGACTCACTGAGTTATGGATAAGAGTTAATTGAGCTGGTAAATGTAGAGCTGAAATTTAAACTAATTCTCTGTCTCCAAATTCTAGTTCATTGCCTCCTAAATTATATCCTAGAGCCTAATTTAAGACCCTGGTCCTAATTATTCACTATTTCTTCTCCTACAGTATTAGCTCAAATTAGACTGAGTTGCTTTCTAGGGTACACTAACCTCTTGGTTGGTTTTCTTTCTCAGGCTTGTCTCTCCTCCTATAATACAACCTCAGTTCTGCATGGCTGAATTCTTCCCGCTTCAAGGATCTTGATGAAAAACAGCTTTCATCATTGAACTTTCCACGATCTCTGCATCATGAAATAACTGCCAGTACCTCCCATAAAAACCTCATAGCGTTGTATTACACTTTTTAAACATTATATGCGTTAAATTTAAAGTTAAATTTTTATTAGTACATGTTTGCAGAACAGAATGATTACATTCCTCACGGGGAGTTGGGACATGTGCACAACACATCTTGATTCTTTTTATATCCCCCAGGTACAGCAAGTACTCGACTAAGAATGATGATTAATATCTATGCGCTGGAAACATTACAACTGTGGCAATGGTTTGTCATTGGAGTTTGAGGAAGAGTGGTGGCACAATCTGCACTTGGAGATGAAAAGAAATTGATGGAGCGTGGAAAGGAACTGGTCAGCTTTGCACGTATCTAACCCTTAGTGTGTGCCTGCTCTTTCTGCTTTGACCAAATTTATTGTCTTCTGCTTCTCTTCAGGAAGCTAATTCTATGTTCTAAAAGTAAATGAAAGATGGTGACAATGAACCATACACACACACACACACACACACATACACACACACACCCTGGCTGACCTAAGTTCTACTGTACAACCTCACTGTGAGCATTTTCAAGCTTTAGTCATCTTGTTTTTTGGTAAATATGGGTTCGTTGGCTCATTTTTCTTGAACCATCTCTCAAAAGTCTTAAGTGCTCAAAAAGATGTGACTCTCTAGACCTTCAAAATGTTTTAGTTGTTAGAGAATGAACAGGTCTCACAGGTAATCTCATTTTGCTTCAAAGGCCATTAGACTACTCACCCAATACATAGGTTGAATCTTCATTGTTATAGTTGATACATTGTGTCAACTTGGGGAGTCTACAGGTTTGGCTAAGTGACTCAGCAGGAAGCCAGGGTGCTTACTTTGTATACATCCTGAGCCTGTGGATGAGGAGGGCATGGAGATTATGTGAGAGCTACACGCTCCTTACGTGGGGGTAGCCTGTTTACAAAGTAAGACAGAGAAAGGAGCTGCTTGCCGCCATTCTTCCGGTTTGCTCTGGCTGCATTGCTGTTCGGCAGCTGTTCCCCTTTGCTCTTGTTGCTTTGCTGTCTTCTGCCTCGGAGCCAGCCAAGTATGGACTAAAACCTCCACAAACTGTGAGCTAAATAAACCTTTCCTTCCTTCATTTTGGGCGTTGGGTATTTTGTCTCAGCAACGAGAGAAAAGTAACCAAGACATTCATAAATAAGAAATATTTTCTGTGTGAGCAATTTGGAACTCTTTGTTGTGAAGTTTGCTTTCAAAGACTTTGAGAATACAAAATGAATGAAGTTTTCACTACCAGAGTAACTTGATTTTTTTGTGTCTGTGCAAATACTACTAGGGCTAATTCATCTCTATGAAATACCTCAGCTCTCTGATGAGTAAATGTGATCTGAACGGGAACACTAGTTGCTTTCATGGCAATCAACAACCAGGCAGGGATCAGGACGTGTTGGGACCAAACCTGTGGACAGCTCTGTACAGTTGCGCATGTCCACCGATGCTGCTATTTTAACTTTTTTGCAGGAGCGGCCATTGTCCTCACTTCCTCCTTCATGTGAATATGTATAAATTGTGATTTGTAATATGAATGTGCATCTGACTTTGCAAAAATAGTTCCAGTGAACTATGATCAAGTACACCTTTATAATTTCAATTCACAATTATACTTTCCCACTCTAAGCTATGAAGTAAACCCATCGGGTCAGAATATATAGTGTATGTACCTGTAAAAATCTTATTACAGTAAAAGATACGTTGCCAATAATCCTCCTCAAAATACTTCCCCAACTTTAACCACACTTGTCCCAGCATTCTTGCCACTTTCTGAGGCAGTTCTGGAAGTTCCCCTTTCCTGAGTGTCTTTAGGAAGCATGATCAAAAATACGGTGAGGTGAGTGCTGCTGGCTAATGCCGTCCAACAGAAAGTCGGGCTCATAAGAGTATGATGTTGGGTCCCCACCCACCATATTCACTGGCTCCGGTACTCTGCAACTTCTAGCTCTTCCCCAAAGTCAGAATGACCGTGGAAGCTAAACACTTTGAAGAGTTTCCGGCTTGATACTGAGGCAGCTATGACAAGACAACTACCGACATGAAGGAAGACTTCCAGAACTGCTTCAAAATATGGCAAGAACGATGGGATCAGTGTCTTTGAAGCAGGGGAAAATCTTCTGAGGGGGATTAAGGGCAATGTGTTTCTCATTGTAATAAATTGAAAACAATTTAAACACCATATTCTTCAATCACACTGTATACTCTTCCGTTTGCTTACTTATATTGGTCACTAATAAGCTCTTTAAAACACTTGATTCGGCACCTTCAGCTTTAAAATCTTGTTCATTTTATCTGTTTATACGAGCTAAAACAGATCCTGCAGAACTATTTTTGCCTCTTTTTGTTGTTGAGATTGCCACAGAATTTAAGGTCTGCATTTTTCCAGTCGTTTAGAGTTGCAAAATTTTAGTTAATAGCAAAAGATTTGTGAAAAGAATTTTATATTGAATATTTCTGGTACATATTTCCACATCCTCTAAGATATGACATACTATTTTTTCATATTTGTCTAATCATTTAATCAGCATTCTAATTATTTTATTCTACAGAAAGCTTGCATTATCCTTCTGACCCATGGATAATTGTTTGTTAATGGTCATTGTCAACTTCAGATTTCTATAGGAAGTGTTTCATATTGAAGTATTTGACTCATGGTTGTGACAGGGAACTGGTGCTCACTTTATAAAAGTGAGTTCTTCCAGGAGATGCTGGGCAAGGAGACACCACCAAAGAAACACCACCATGTTTCTTTTCCCTCCCTCTCTCCCTCCCTCCCCTAACCCCTACTGGACACTGAACCCAGGGCCTTCACACTGAGTTGCATCCCCAGCCTTTTTTACTTTTCATTTTGAGGGGGGCCTTGCTAAGTGACTGAGCTGCCCAGACTAGGCTTGAACTTGCCATCCTCCTGCCTTAGGCTCCCAGAGTACTGGGATTATGGGTGTGTGCACCGTGCCTGGCTGTGATAAAGCTGTTCTATTTCCACTCTATCGACAGCCACCAGCTACATCTTCACCTTTGCTTCACTCATATGGTGGTGTCTCCTTGCCCAGCATCTCCTGGAAGAACTCACTTAGATCTGATTGGTAAGATATGCTTTCTGCCCCTGGGTAAGTGCTCATCTTTCTTCATTCATAGCACTTGCCATTTCCTCTTTAGCTGTTAGGGAACACGCTCTGGTTATAATTCGGGGAATGGGTAGTAAGAGCAAAACACACTTTCTTCTTCATTTCCTTTGACTCCCTTAGAATTTCGAATGTGAGTGCAGGAGAGGAGTCTCATCTGTCTCCTCTGGTGCTCTCATTGGTGGAAAAAAGAACAGAAGCTATTATGTAACCTCTCAGCTATTGCAGCACCACATAGCAGTATCAGAAGGATACTAAGGAGACCAAGAAATCAATTGTACACACGATTATGGACTGCACATGGAAAAGATTCCTCCAGTGTCTTCATTGAACTAGGCAGGCTAGTGTCTTAAATTATGCTGGAACCAATAAGTTCACAGCTGACTTATAATCATTTCCCTTCCTATGATTTGAACTGAGTCATCTGTTCCACTGAAATTGTGGACACATTGGTGTATTTTTAACTTACTATGAGCCACTCTTCTAGAAAAAAACAGAACAGAAATGCAATATGCCAGGGTCTGGGGGGAAATGGCATGAAAGCTCTTGAGTTGAGATCCATGTCTGGCTCTTGCAGGAGTGTTAAAGGGCTCAGGGCTAGCGCTGTCAGCAATATTCCCTAGGGATGCCCTACCAATCCAAGAGCAGGAAAAGCACAGTTTACAGAGTGAATTTTCCCTCTAGGCTTTTGTTGTCCTTTGTCTCTATGAATGCCTTTCTTCTGATCCTTGTTTTATTTCCCTTTGTAGCCTCCAAACCAAGCACCGTGAGTATAATCTATATATATATTTGTTAAGTTTTTCCACCCATTCATTCATTCATTCACTCTTGTATTTAACAGGTATTTATTGAGCACCTATTACATTCAAGAGCTCATGCTAGCCACTGGATATACAGCAGAAAACCAAACAGTCCTTGACCCCAGAGAGCTAAATTGTGTGTGTTTGTGGGTGCACGTGTGTACGCACCTGTATGTTTATGTGTTTTTGGAATGGGAAAAGTCAGGCTATACTTAGGCAGCCTAATAATTGCACAAATAATTCTATTTATAAGTGCTCTAAAGGACTGGAGAGTCCTAACCAAGTTGTGCTAATTAATTTAGTAATACTGTACAACATGGAGAAAATTACTTAACCCTCTGCATTTCAGTTTTCTCATTTGTAAGAGATTTGTAGGAACTGGTATAAAATCTCTTTTCGGCCTGAATGTTATAATTCTGTGCTTGCTTTGTGAAAAACCATGTTTTGTACAAACAGCATCTGATTAAAATTAAAACCAGTAACAATGGTCAGAAGGTGATCATTTAATAAAATTTAAACTGTCTGTGGCCTTAATGGGAACTTCAACACACAGAAAGAAACAAAAAGTGAAAAACAGAAACACGGTTACATGGAGAATTAGAGTAAAGGATAGGTGACTAAAACAAGGGTGTGAAGAATGACCTGAAGCTCTCTTTTGCTCCAAAAGGTTAAAATAGTGTCAAGGATACAGAGAAAACATGTTCCTGGGCATAAAATTGTTAAATTATGCAAAGCTGTTTTATAAAGGCCCTGTTTTTGGTAACAGATTGTTGTGATAGGGAGAGTAGAGTGTTTGAGGGCTTATCTCCTTGTTATGATGTATATCTAGATGTCCCTTAAGAGCCTCCTGCCCTCATAAGTGGGGTGTTTGGAGGCAGATTGCATTATGGTGATGCTACTGCTGAGTTGCTCTTCAGAGGTGGCCCCTGGCCAGAGGCCAGTCACTGCGGTGGTGACTCGGAAGGACACATCTCCTTTCCGGCTCCTCCTTTCCTTCTCTGTTTCCTGGTGGCCATGAAGTAAGTCGCTTTCCTCCATTCACGCCCTTTCTCCCTGCCACCTCCCTTGCAAGGACTGAATCCTCTAAACTGTGAGCCAAAATAAATCTATTCTCCTTTTAGTTGTGGGTGTCATGTATTGTGTCCCAGCAAGCAGGAAAGTGACTAAGATACTCCTTGTCCCTCATGGAGGAGGGAAGGGAGGCACTCAAATACTTTCCTTCCTATAAACTCACTGCTTCCAGGAGATAGTGCAGATAGCTGTGAGTGGTTGGCCTGATCTGTGCCATAGAGTCCCTGAGGTGGAAGGAAGCTGTCTTGGTTACTTTTCTCTCGTTGCTGAGACAAAGTACCTGATGCCCAAATTAAGGAAGGAAAGGTTTATTTAGCTCACAGTTTGTGGAGGTTTCAGTCCATACTTGGCTGGCTCCAAGGCACAGGCCAAGCATTCATGGCAGTAGAACAGCAAAGCAACAAGAGCAAAAGGGGAGGAGTAGCAGCTAGCAGCCTCTTTCTCCCCCTTACATATGCAAACCGTCCGTCCCAGGGTGGGTGTAGCACTCACACCCATAATCCCAGAACTGAACTATGGACCAATCAAAAATCTAGAAGTCTGCCCCATGACTGCATGAGGATTTGTGGGGACATGCAGACATAAACCATAACAGAAGCATAGGCTTGTTAGTCGTTGATGCTGCATGAATGAAGAGACATCCACATGAAAGGGATGTGCTAAACAGGGAGCCTCCACTGATAGACTCTGTCTCAAAGGTATCTCTGATGCCTAAGGAGAATTTCTAATATCTGAGCACTTCATTGGTGGGATCCCCCACTCACCCCATACTGAGACGGCAGACCAGAAGCCAGAGCAGTGGTGATAACCACAGAAAAAGGACAACAACTCTGCCACCACCCAGGCAGAGGCACAGTATGCATCAAAGGGAACCATGGCTACACCCAAGAATGATATGCTCAGTCAGGCAACTCTGGGCAGTCAGCGCATAAAACCCTTAACCTTGCCTGAGGTGAGGCTTGGTCAGGGAGAATGGGCTCCTGACCTGGCCAACTGATTCAAATAATAAATTATTCCAGTGCAGCAGATACAAGACCTTACGGCACTAAGGCAAGCAACAGTTGAACAAAGACCATCGTCCTGCAGACCAGAGGGAGAAGAAGACCTGAGGCCTGAGGATCCCTGGTTCTTCCTGCCTCAGGAAGGCAGTCCTTCTTCCCTTACCTCAGCTGCACCCTGCCCTCAGTACAGGAAGACGGCTGGGGAGACCGGGGGGGCTTCTGAGAGACTTCATGTTCATCTAGGAGACAGAATACCATGCAGATGGGCATTTAAATAGAGTAAGCTTTAAAACACAGCTGTGAGTGAATTTTATTTCCACTTGCTAGTGAATGAGGACCCCAAGGGAAATCTCAAATAATCAAACAAAACAAAATACTTATATTTACTTTGTGTTTCTAAGTTTCTTCTTCCTTCCTCCCTCTCTCCCTTCCTCCCTTCCTTCCTTCCTTCCTTCCTTCCTTCCTTCCTTCCTTCCTTCCTTCCTCTCTCCCTTCCTCCCT
>NW_004955423.1:15816528-15820826 GCF_000276665.1 Chinchilla lanigera
CCTTCCTTCCTTCCTTCCTTCCTTCCTTCCTTCCTTCCTTCCTTCCTTCCTTCCCTGTCTCCTTCGCTCCCTTCCTTCTGTTGTGGCAAAGGTTCTTATTTAATTGAGTCACCTGTAGAGGCTAGATATAGAGACAAGCAAATTTCTTGGGGACCAGCAGGGGGCACTCAGTATATGACCAAGCACCAACCCTGAAGGGCAGGAGGGGAGAATAGTCATATAGTTTTAGTTTGGGATCTATGGGGGGGGGCAATGGTGTTATGATTTAGTGTAGCTATAGAAAGACTATAAAACATGGGCTTTGTTTGTGACAAAGGAACAAAGGTGTTTGATATTTTATATAGGGGACAAGTAGTCTTATGACAGAGCATGGGGTGGTTGGTATCAGGTTAGGTAACTATGACATTTATAAGGAAAAATTTAAGGAAACAGAAACTTAAGCTTTAAAATGGCACTAGAACACATAATGGCATTGGTTTAGTTTTTTTTCCCTATCATTTTTTTCTCAAGGACACTCTCTTTTTATTAAGCTGGTGAGGTGTCCTTAACTTTATCTGCAGAGGTTGATACCCAAGATTTTTTGCCAACACCAGACGTTGTACCTGGTCCAGTCTAGCTCGAATTCTCTCTATCACCCTTTTGACTAGGCAGGGCTCAATCACTAGTAAGGCTGTGCAGATCACCAATGGCCCAGCAGACTTGTCAGTAAAGAAGTTAGCCAGGGATTTTAATTGTACATCTGGGCATACCGCCCTTGGGGATTTTGGTGGTTTTTTGTTTTCTTGTCAAGGTGCTTATGGACTCTGGCTAAAGTTTTTCTGGTGATTTTGGACTTACTGGCATAAAAATAGCATTTTAAAATAAATTCCTAGTTGGGTTGCTGGTGGTGGTAGTGGGTAGCTACACTGGCTCTGACTTGGGACCAAGGGTGGACAAATTGTCCTGAAGTCTGAGACCTGATTTTATGGGGTTGCAGATCAAGGCCTGGATGACTTTCTGAATAGTAATAAACATTTTTGGGTCATCTCTTAACAAATAAAGTCTAACTCATTTGTGGAGTCACAGCTGTTGGCCTGGTCTCTTGTCCAAAAATAAATCCCAACAGGGTTTATTTCATCTTTTAACCTTCTGTGAGGGCCCCACAGGCAGGAAAGGCTCTCTATCCTTGCATGGGTCAATGAATCTCAAGGGGTGTCAACCCTCCCAGCCAAGCAGTCTCATTTAGAATGGCTCCCCCAATGTCTGAGTCACTGTGAACTTTTAAACCAGTTTTGTGCTCTGACCTGACCACAGACCTGAGGAGGAGCAGGAAGAGGGTGACATGGACGGTCAGCTTGATGACACTGTCTTGTTTCTTGGCAGGGTTGGCTTGCCGGGTGGTGGTGTTGGTCTGGTTTTGGGCCATCATTTGACATGAGAGTGATGGATCCACAAAACAAGCCCTTAAACTTTAAGAGCAGCGGGGCTGGTTAGTATGACTTTATAGCCCCCCGCTAGCACCTAGGCTGGATGGGCTCATCCTTCCAGCCCTTGGCCAAAACTTGGTTCCCAGGCTGGAAAGGATGTAAGGATGTGTGCAAAAGGGTTGGGTGATATTTTAGGATGGTCTGTCATAGCTCCTCAAGGATCAGTGAAGTGTCTTCCTCTGGTGACAAAGGTCGATTGACCCAGCTTTTTGGAGTCCTTTTATCATGGGCATCAATGGGGAGGCTGTCTAATTATGATATTGAAGGGCATGAGGTCATCTTGGTGTGATGTGCACCAGAATTCAGGGAGGGCCATAGGCAATAAAGCTGTCCAAGTTGTTCCTGTCTTTTGGCAGAGTTAAGCCAAGGTGGACTTCAAGGTGTGATTGTATCTCCCTACCTACCCAGAGCTCTGAGGCCAGTAAGCTGTGTGGAGTTTTTATTTTACCCCTAGAGCCAAGGCCAACTCCTAGACTACTTTACCTATAAATGCCAGCCCACTATCTGATCCAATGGTCATGGGGAGTTTATATCAGGGGACAATCAACTCCAAAAAGCCCTTAGTTACCTCTCTCAACGTTTTAGTCCTAGTCAGGTCAGCTCTATCCAACCTGAGTAGGTGTAAATCAGGACGAGCAGATACTTTTGATTTTTAGTTGTTGATTTGACCTCAGTGAAGTTAACCTCTACATTTTCAAAGGGGTGGCCCTGTACCTCCTAATACCAGGCTGGTGGTGGGGCTGTTGAGCAGGGTTGTTGTGGGCACATATATTTCTCAGGCACAGGGGAGCACAGTGCCCAAAGTCTGGGGATATAAAAATACTGGTGCAGCAACTCTGCCATAACAGTTTTTTTCAAATGAGTGCGGGTATGTAGTTCCTGTATCAAATGTCCCAAAGACTCTGGAAGGCCCAGAATCTCTCCTGGCAGCACTTGTTGCCCATTTTTATCAGCGGCTCCCTCTGACTTAGCTCATATTAACTCAATCTCTGAATAGGAAGGTCCTTTTAGATAGAATGTTACAAGTACTTTTTTAGGGATGGGGTCTCTAGATTGGCTGCCTGTTCTGTCTCTAAGTCTATGGCGTGATTGCATCAGGCCTCTACAGAGTCCCTCTCTGGTGGCCAGGACAATGTGTAATGCCCACCCTTTTTGGCAGTCAAACTGTTTGTTGCAACCCTAATATTTCTTGTGAATTATTTATTATTTTTTTAACCTGTTGTCAGGAGCCATCTTTTTTATATATGGCCCCATGCACATGGAAGGTGGCAAAAGCATAACAGGAGTCAGTATAGATATTGACCCATTTCATTTGTTTTTTTTTAAATTTTACAGCCCAGGTGAGGGTTGTCAGCTCAGTTTTTTGGGTGGATGTCCTAGGGGGAAGTGTTTTTGATTGAACAATTTGATCTATTGTGACAACAGGGCTGGGGATTTAGCTCAGAGGCACAGCGCCTGCCTGGCAGGCACAAGGTCTTGAGGTTGATCCCCGGTACAAAAAAAACAAAACAAAACAAAACGATAAAATATTATGACAACAGTTCCCACCTTTGAGAACCCATCTATCACTATACTGCTGTCATCTGAAAACTGGGTCAAATCAGGGTCCTGGAGGGGCAAAGTTTGGAGGTCAAGTAGACCTTCTTGATTGATTGATGCAGTATGTTTGGGTGGTTCCATGGATGTGGGCAACAGTGAGGCTGGATGACCGCCTGGATGGTTGCTGTGGTTAACCTGGGATCTTCAAGAAGGACCCTCTAGTGTTGGGCCAGTTAGGTTCCTGATAGTAATTTGTCATCAGGACCCTTACATAGGGTTTTAACTGCATGAGGGGCATATACCTTTAAACTCTGTCCCAAGTTCAGCTTGTCAGCCTCTTTTACCAAGATGCTGGTGGCAGTCATGGCCTGTAGGCAAGAAGGCCAACCTGCTGCCACTGGGTCTAGCTTCTTAGACAGGTATGTCACAGGAAGATGCCAAGGTCTCAGATGTCCCGAACTATGTCCTCCTTATGTCTGGGAGGGCCAAAGCTGGCATGTCTATCAACTCCTTTTAAGGATGTAGCAGGGAGACATTAGGCTTGACTAAAAGGCCCCATATCCTTGGACAAGGCTTTAAAACTCAACTGACTTACTAACAAATATTTTTACTTTAGTAGGTAATATTTATAATTTAAAGATTTTTCTTTTATAAACATAGTGGTCTGGTTTTACTCACATTATTTTTAGTTTTTTATCCATGAAAAATACTATCAACACTTTTTTTACCCTTAAAGTGTGGTGTCAGTTACTAAACCTCAGGGCGGGGGTGGGGGTGCTACCAATGATTTTTATGATGTAGAAAAGATATTTAAATAATTTTAAAGAAAAATGTTTTTGATATACTATATTTTATAGTATAGATTTTCAGTATAGGCAATTATCTCCAACTTGTGTCAAATTTTTAGGAACAATAAACACACATGCGCACAGAGACACACTCTTTTTTTTAGTTACACACCTAAGACCAGAGGTTACTTGCACAAGACTATGGAACAAAGAAAATTTGGGTGTTAAGTGTAAAGTCTCAGTGGTGTTGTAGTTCTCAAAGCCCAATTTTTTTTCCAGAGGGTGGGTGTAAGATCATCTCTTTAGGGCCAGGGATATAGCTCAGTGGCATAAGTGCCTGCCTGGCAAGTGTGAGGTCCTGAGTTCAATTCTCGGTACCAAAAAAAAAGAAGTATTTTTAGCATTTTTAACTCTGAAGTGAGGTGAAAACCTTTTTATACTTGATTGTAAAACTTTCAAGTAGGTTTTTTAATGTACCATTACTTACGTAAATGATAAATACTTT
>NW_004955423.1:15822026-15822895 GCF_000276665.1 Chinchilla lanigera
ATTGTTATAAGAAAACCTTTATATAATTTTTTAGGAAAATGAAAGATAAAAGACTTTTTGTCCCTCACCTTTTACTCTATAATTTGTTTTACCTTTAAGCCCAAATTATTTTACACAGCTATTTAATTGCTTAAATGTCTGTAGTAAAGCTCTGTTACAGCAAACTGGATTTTTAAAACAGGTTAGTCAAGGGTCACATCATACCATAGCCCTTAAAGGTGAGAAGGAATTTGTTGTTTTAACAAATGTAAAAAATGCCAGATATTGGTACTGTCCTGTGAGGTTTTTAGAAATGGGAATCTGTGGCTATACCGTGGCTTTAAATTCCTTATGTGATCGTACTAGTTAATCTGCTTGAATGCTTTTTGTTAGTAAGACTAGCAATCTCTCCATCTCAGTTGTTTACTTCTTGTTTAGGAAAAAAAGTCCTTTTTTGCTGGGTGATAGAAGGTGGGTTTGGGATTTTCAAACATATAAGTCACTAGTACAAAAAGGGACATAAACCATTACAGATCATATTCTGTCTTTTTTTTTTTCAGACACTAACACTTGGCACAAAGGAAGGGGAGGTGTGCAGGACCCGTGGACACTGAATCCCCTGGGATGGAGTCTGGCCCCATATCTAGTGATGGCTGCCACTGGCCTGGTGAGTTGCTGGACAGGGCAGTGGAACAGCAAGCAGTGGGAGCATGGCAAGGGGATCATCCTCCTCTGGGACAGAGAGTAGGACTCCTGGTCACGGCTTTTTAGTGTGGTCTTTTCCCTTTAAAAGGAGGATATACTCAGGGGACTCACAGGTACACATTCGGAACCAAGGGGGAAGGGCTTGGACTACACACAACCAAGAATCAATATAAGGAAACTGGTCA
>NW_004955423.1:15828205-15895415 GCF_000276665.1 Chinchilla lanigera
AGAAGCACTACTTAGTCTGGGGTTTTCTGGCAGTTGTTGATTTGTATCTAGTTATATCAGGTCTCAGACGTGGGCATTAGTATCAGCTGATGGCAGACCATTTGATCCAGTGTCCTCTTGCAGTTCAGGGCACATGCACAGTTCAGACTTAGGTTGCACTGGTGTGACAATCCTGGTCCAGTGGACCTATGTCCCCAGGCAGTTCAGGGTACAGGCAAACCCAGACATGAACTGCCCGGTTGACAGTTTGTGAATCACCTGATTCTGTGTTTCCAGTCAGTTCAGGACACATACAGGAACCATATGTGGGCCAGACCAGCAGCAACCACATACTGCCTGTGTCTGTGACCCCCCAGGGTGTCCAGGCTCAAGTAAAGCACGGACTCGAACCATGGGACCAGCATCGCTTGGAGCACTTGCCTATTCGGTGCAGGGCATACGCAGGGAAGGCCCACACATGAACCCTGGTGAGAGCAGTACCCAGGGCTTCTGAGTGAGGACCTCCTGTCTGCCATGGGTGCATGGAGGCAGAGACTCAGATTGTAATGGTGATGGGGTCCTCGGTCTCCCGCTCTGCCCCCAGGAAGTAGATGGGAAATATCTGGCTCTCTCCACGAGTTTCAGCTGGGAACCGTGGTGGCAGGAGTAGGTCACAGCCTGCCTGGTTCTGCTTCTTAGTCAGTTCAGGACATGCACAGAATGAGCCTCCCTGGTTTTATCTTTACTCTATAATCATTCTTGAATCTGTTAAAGTTCTAAGTCATACATTCTAATACAGTGGACTTAAAGGGGGTGACAACCGTATTGACAATTTGAATTGGGTTGTAGATCAATTATCTCCTACCTCAGTCCCTCCCAAGCCCACTTTACTAGAAATGCAAACAGCAGTCCCAGACTCAGCAGATTGAAGACTGCTGTGACACCGGTGCCTATTTTTGTCAATTGATCTTTATCAGGGTCTCAGGTCATGTTGACAGTGAAGAAGGGTCCAGGAAGGTTGGATAGGAGTCCAGTGCTTATGATCATGAAAGCAGCAAGGATGGAGGCAATGGACACCTAAAGTCGCAGGTGCAGGGGTGGGGTTGTGGGGGAACTACACAAATTTCCACACACAAAACAAAACTCATAGACAAACATGATAAACAAGTATTTTTAGTGCCGGGAAAACATACCTGACCACTTTTTTTTAAAAAAGATGAGACTTTGGGATCCCTGACAGGGCTCCCACAGCCTCCTAAACCCTGATCCATATGGGTTAGGACAAATGTAGCAAATGGGCTTTCAGAAACCCTTATGGGGCTCCCACAGACTCACAAACCCTAATCCAGATGGGTTCATGATAAATGACCACTGCATCCAGAGTTTGGGCCTACAAATTTCACAATTCCATAGTCCAAGCATAGACGGTCCCTGGATGAGCCAAAAGCAAAGCCAAATCTTACCAAGTGTGGTTGGGAAGTATTGATTGTTTTGCTCCATGGCACTCAATCCCTCTCCCTAGCCTGTGGTCTCAGCAACCAGTTGAACTCAGCGAAGATGCCAGTGGCCTCCCAGGTCACAGATTCGGGGTCCAGGTTGCTGCCTCTCTGGAGGGGCCATTCAAGGAGTTCTCACTGGGGCCTCCAAATGTTGTGGCAAAAGCACTTATTTAACCAAGTTACCTGTGGAGGCCAGGTACAGACACAAGCACGTTTATTGGGGGCTGATGGAAGTGAGCACCTAGTATATGACTCAGCACCAACCCCAAAGGGCAGGAGGGGAGAATAGTTATAGAGTTCTAATTTTGGGTCTAGTTCCAAGTCTATATGGGGTTTGCAGATATGATTTAGTGCAGCTATAGAAAGACTACAAAGTATGGGCTTAGCTTATGACAAAGGAACAAAGGTGTTTGATATTTTACATAGGGGACAAGCAGTCTTATGACAAAGCACAGGGTGGTAACTATGACATTTACAAAAAATAAACTTAAAAAGACAGAAACTTAAAATTTTAAACTTAAACTTTGAAAACCCTAAAACAAAAACTGACATTGGTTTAGTTTTTTATATCACTTCCTTTCTTTGTTCTCTCCTTCCCTCTTTTCCTCCCTCCCTGTCTCTGTTCCTTGCTTCTTTCCTTCCTTCCTTCTTTCCTCCCTTCCTTTCTTTATTCCCTCTGTCTCTTCCTTCCTCCCTCCCTTCCTTCATTTTTTTTTCTGTTTAAAACAGTCTCTCACTTTGGTGCCCAGGGTGTTCTTGAACTCCTGAGCTCTAGCTATTCTCTCAGTCAGCCTCCTGAGCAGCTGAGCCCATAGGCATGTGCCTCTGCACCTGGTTTATTCCTAGGTTCTCAAGTCTGGATTTCTGACGTGCTATGCATTATTACTGAGTTAAAGAAATCATTGTATAACAAAGCCTGCAAAGTTAAATTCTCTGTTTAAGAAGTAACATAGTAGTGGAGAAAAAGTGTCTGTGGTAGAACCTGTTTTGATATGAAATACATTAGCTTCATTTCCCAGCTCTGCTATGTACATACTAGATGTACAGCCTTAGGTGCACATTGCTGAATCTCCCTCCTTCAATTCCTTCATCTTTAGAAAAGATAAAGTAAAGCCTGGGCTCTTGGATGATTGTAGGGATTAGACACAATACACAAGGAGTTTATATACAGTCTCTTGTGTACAAATGATGCTACCCACTGGCCATTACCATTAGTGCAATTACTGTATACTGTGGCTTTCTTATTCTGTATCAGGGAAACCAGAATCTCTGTCACCCTTGCTTATATTTGCTTTTCATAAGTAAGGTTAAGTAAATCTCTCAGTCACAGCTAATTTTCTTATTATATATTGTGGACAACCTATGCTCACCAGAAACCACACTGGAGGTTAAATTCTACTTGTTTACTTTGCAGAGTCTTTTAAACTAATAAGAAAAGAAGTGAGAACAAAATGTGAAAATATCACTTCAGAAGTTACTAAAATTCTGGAGACTTGTCTTTTAGGCAGACAATGAAAATGGAGAGTTGATAAATTTTTATTTCATTCTCTGAGGTAGCCAATTAGGTTATTTTTGGTTCCCCAAAATAACCAATTTATCCTTATGTTTGAAATTAGTAGGAATATTTTGTCCTGAAACATCAAAAAGTGACTTTAATTTCTTTTAAAGAGCTAAGTAAGTACCTGTTTTGATGGAAAGGACAGAAAGCATGGACTATGAAAATAGTCATAGATAACAGAAGTTATTCTTAAAATAACACCATTTATCAGTTGTATAAATGCAAAAATAGCAAAGGATACAGAGATTTTCTGTTTCTGGCAACTTATTCTTATTTATTCATAGCATTTCTTCATACCCAAAGCATTTGCTAACACACATTTTAAAAAAAACCAACAACAAAAACATCTCTTCAGCTTTCTAATTTAAGTGGATAAAATGTATACAAACATGATTATAACCACTGAGAGGAAAATAGAAAAGCTGTCATACATCCATCTATTCCCTATGCAGTAGTCCCTTCTTAGTTATGGTTTTGCTTTCTATGGCTTCAGTTACCTCAGGTCAACTACAATGTGAAAATTCCAGAGAAGAACAATAGATAATTTTTAAGTGGCGTGCCTCTCTAAGTAGTGTAATGAAGTCTTGCACCTTCCTGCTCTGTCCCTTTCAGGATATGTGACTCATTCTTTTGTCCCAAGCACCCACTTGTGTACACTATCCACCTGTTAGTGGCACTCCCAGTTTGCAGGTTGGTTGTCACCCTCTAGCAGTGCTTGTGTTCAAGTGACCTTTATTTTTACTTAAAAATGGTCTCACAGCCCAAGAGGAGTAATGCTGACAATTTGGTTATGCCAAAGAGAAGCCATAAAGCATTTCCTTTAAGTGGAAAGGTAAAAGTTTTTGATTTAATAAGAAAAGAAATATATGCTGATGTTGTTAAGATCTATGGCAAGTTATTGTTAGTCTCTTACTGTATCTAACTTAAAAATTAAACTTTATCATGGTTATATAAGTGTAAAAAAAAAACCAGTATATGAAGGATATGGTGGTGTTATGGTTTATATCCAGATGTCCTCAGAGCCTTATGTGCTCATAGGTGGGGCCTTTGGAAAGGTGATTGGATGATGGGGGCATATAGCTGACCTGTTACTAGGAGGTAGGGCATGGTCAAAAGAGGTGGGTCATTGTGGGAGGAACATGGAAGGTTAAATCTCCATTCCCAGCTCCTGCCTGGGCTCTCTCTGCTTCCTGCCCCCTATGCCTGAGCAGCTGTTCTCTGCCATACCCCTGTGCCATGCTTTCCTGACTTGGAGCCAGATAACTATGGACTGAAACACGAGCCAAGGTAAGCCTCTCCTCCTTTGAGTCATGGGTGCCAGGGACTGTATCCCAGTGGTGAGAAAGTGAGCAAGCCAGGTACTGAGAGTGATTTCAGGCATCCAGTGGAGGTCTTAGGATATATTCCCCATGGATAGTGGAAGGTGGCTGGATTTAGAACTATGGAAGTCTAATATTAAAATTAGCAAGGAGGGGGTGGGGATATAGCTCAGTGGCACAAGCACCTGCCTGGCAAGTGCAGGGTCCTGGATTTGATTCCTGGCACAAAAAATAATAATAATAAAAATAAAATTAGCAGTGAACTCAGAGGTGACAGAATAGTACATCCTACTTTTCTTGCTATTTCACTGACTACTCCTTTTTATTGATTCTTCTTCCAGATGCTTAACTGTGGAGTGTACCAGTACCCATTCCCACTGGGATCTCACCCAGTCTCATGGCTTTCTGTGTCATCTATATACCCTTAGTCTTTCCAAATTTATATCCCCAGCCTAGACCCTTACTCAAACTACAGAAACTCTTGGATAAAATGCCTAGTCGATAAAGATATTCTTGCAATTGGCACTTCAAATTTAACATTCCAAAAGCAACTTCTTGATCATTCCCCTCTCTTCTGTCTTTGTGAAGTATTTACTGCTATGGTTTGAGTATGGTTTATACCATCTGAAATTCAAGTTGGAGTTTAATCTCTATGGTGAGGTCCCGAGAGAGTGGAAATTAATCCAACTACAGTATGTACAGTTGGAGCCTTTGGGAGGTGATTAGACAGGCCACCAAAGTGGAGCCTTAATGAATGAGTACTGAAAGCTTTAAGAAGAGAGAGAGAGACCAAAGGACTCACACCACACATGCGTGCTCCCTAGCTCCTGCAATGTGATGTGGTATGACAGGATTTTGCTAGCAAGAAGGAAATAAGTATGGAGAGTCCTCAAAACAACAACAGCAGCAGCAGCAGCAGTAGCAGCAGCAACAAAAACCCTAGAAATTCCATAGACCCAGCTATTCTCCTTCTAGGTATCTTCCCCAAAGAGTTAAAGACATCATATTACAGTGGTATGTGCATACCCATGTTTATAGCAGCACAATTCATAACAACCAGATCTTGGAAGAGGCCTATATGTCCATAAGCAGATGAATGGATAAAGAAAATGTATTATTCATACACAATGGAGTACTACTGTGCTGTAAAGAAAGATAAACTTGGGTCAATTGTAGAAAAATGGATGCACCTTGAGACTGTAATGTTAAGTAAAATAAATTGGACCCATAAGCTTAAACATTGCATAGTTTCTCTTATATGAGAAACCCAAAATATAAGTAAAGAGAAAAATAAAAGATAATAGGAAGTAGGGAGATAGATCTTTCTCAAGTGGGAAAGGGATCAAGAGATGGATGGGGGATGAAAAGGGAATGAACATATATTGTGTACAATGCTGCAAATCCATACAAACAATGTAAACACCATGTATTGAAAACATGGACTAATAATACAAAAATAAAAATGTAGGGATAAACAAAAAGAATTTTACAAAGAAGACCATTTGTCCACAAGATGCGGCTCTTTGACTTAGACTCTCAGAACCACGAGTCAAAATAAACCTCTTTTCTTTATAACTTAGCCATACGTGGTACTATATTATTAGAAAGAGAAAACAGACTCATGCATCTACCTCAAAGGCTACTCAAACCTTCTAATTAGGCCAGAAGATTTGAGTTATCTTTGACTCTTTCTTTTATTGCCCATTTCCTGTTGGCTGTAGCTTCAGATCACGTCTGGACTCTAGCCACTTCTCTCCAGCTTCATCACCTCTGTCCTGGTCCAAGGACTACAATTTCCCACCTGCAGTACTGTGGTTGCCTTCTTTTTTCTTTCTTTCTTTTTTTGTTTCTGGTACCGGGAATCAAACTCATGACCTTGCGCTTGCCAGGCAGGCGCTGTGCCACTGAGCTATATCCCCAGTGCCTCACAATTGCCTTCTGAGAGTTCTCCCTGCCACCCACCTCTAGTCTCAATCCAACAGCTAGAAGGATGTTATTAGTGATTACGTCTAATTATTTTATTCTTAATCCAAAACTTTCCACACCCAGAGAAGAAGACAAACATGCTTTACAGTGACCCAGAGTGCTGTGGAATCTGCTTTACACACACACACACACACACACACACACACACACAACCTTCTCTACCCTACCTATTCCACTCTGACCTCATCTATGACTTCCTCTGTCAACATCACCATCCTCCTCTGCCTTGTTCTTTTTCCTCCTTTTGATGCGCTGAACCTGCCAAGTGTTTTCTCTCCTCTCCTTGGGGCCTTTTCACTATTTCTTCTTAGATTGCTCTTCCCTCAGACACCCATGTGCTCTATGCCTTCACTGCCTCACGTCTTGCTCAGATGTCCTCCTCTCAGTGATGCCTTGCTTGACAACCTTATTTAAAACTGAGGCCCTCCCTTCCCTGACTGTCCCATTTTCTAGAATTTCCAGTTCCCTATCTTTTCCCTTGTTTCTCTACACACTACGTATCGCCTGTCAGCAAATGATACGATGTGCCAGTTTCCTATCCGACTGCCTTCTCTTAATCAGAAAGTAAGTTCCATTATAATGTGTGGGTCTGTTTTTTTTTTTTTTTGCACCTGCAGTACCCCACACAGAGTGAGCACTCAATAAATATTTGTGAAGTGGATAATCATAAGCATGTGCTAAACTCTGTATTAATTAATTGAACTCTCTCAATAGCACTGTGAGACAGGTCCTACCATCATCCTCCCTCTATGGACGAGGAAACTGAGGCACAAAGTGAATGAGGCTCCAGCCAAGACACAGTGATGTTGTCTACCATGGAGATTAATTTCCAGCTGAGGCTTTTTAGCTCCTGAAGCCAAACTGTTAATCACTTTCCTATATAAGAGAACGTTTCCCCTCAAGGTTGGAGAATTTTATTTATTTATTAGAAAACAGTGGTTTTATTTTTATTAATATATTTTAATTGACACAATAAACGTACTTATTTATGGTGTTGAATGTGGCATTTCAATGTATATATGCAATGTATAAGGATCACATCAGGGTAATTTGCATATCTATCACCTTGGATAATTTTTTAAATTGTGCAATAGTTTTAATTTGTTCTTTTCCTTTCTGAATTATTAAGTTAGATCCCAAGAAACAAGGATGCTTTTAAAAACTTAGTGTCAGTTAAAATGCAAAATTGTAAGTAGGTAAAGAGTAAATGTATTCCCCTCCTTAATATACAAAGCTAGGGTTTATGATTTTCATCTTTTGGTATAGCCCACCAAGATGCTTGTGGCATATGTGTAATATTGAAAGAGTAGATCAGACTTCTCTGGTCAAAGAACAAGAGATTTCACCTGCTAGACCTTGTCCTCTGATTTTTGGTTTGGAGCTATTATGTTGACCTGATGGAAATAAAGTTGGATTTGATTGGGATTGAGTGTCAGCTCACAGCATTACAGGAAAAATTTTGTTTTCCTCATCTGCAAAATGAAGTCCATGCTGTACACCATGTCCATAGCATTGCTTCAGAGTGTCACATAAATGTAAGTAAGGGGCCGGGGATATAGCCCAGCGGCGCAAGCACCTGCCTGGCAAGCACAAGGTCCTGAGTTCGATTCCCAGTACCAAAAAAAAAGTAAGTAAGAATTCTCAGTGATAATACGTGTGTCAGGTTGTTTCCCCAGTCCTTCCAAAGATTAGAAATGAAGTGGAAATAGACACCAAGTGTCTGTTGGACACTCTTCTCCAAGGAGTGGTTTGTGTATCCTAGTATTTATTTCACTTCTTTGATTATTAATATTGCATGTAAAAGTTTGGAAGCACTAGCCTCATAGGCTGGCAAGATGTTTTGGATGGTCTTTTATAATCTTGAGAAAACAGTGAGATTCGATTTGATTTGATTTGATAAGACTTAATTCCTGGAAAGTATTTAAAGTCTCATCTAAAATTATTGGTAGGGGATTTATTTAATTATAAATCCTGGTTGGGTTTTTTGCTTAAAATAGTAAGCCCAATAGATCATTTTAAAACTGACTATCCTATCAATATAGTTGCAGTTTGACTTAGATATATCCTTTAAAAACCTATTTTTCTCCACGCTTTGCCACTAATTCAATGCTTTTAAGTGCTACAAATGTTGTTCCATGTAGGGAATTTTTTTTAGCATTTCTGGCATTCAAAATAGTATTTCGTCATTAAGATAACTAGCTCTATGTCCTCCGCCAAGCGTCGCCGAGGTCCTCCTGCTTCAACAGGGCTTGGACTGAGCCCGGCACTTGCCCGCCCTCCCCGCGCCTGCACCTCCACCGCTGCCAGCCTCCCCGCCGCCGCCACGACCACCACCTCGCCCTCGCAGGTGCTCCAGAACTACCACCAGGACGCCAAGGCCGCCACCAACCGCCAGATCAACCTGGAGCTCTACACCTCCTACGTCTCCCTGTCCATGTCTTACTACTTTGACCGAGATGATGTGGCTTTGAAGAACTTCACCAATTACTTTCTTCACGAATCTCACGAGGAGAGGGAACAGGAGGAGAAACTGATGAAGCTGCAGAAGCAGCGCGGTGGCCGGATCTTTCTTCAGGAAATCAAGAAACCAGACCGTGACAACTGGCAGAACAGGCTGAACGCGATGGAGTGTGCCTTGCCCTTGGAGAAGAGCGTGAATCAGTCACTCCTGGAGCTGCACAAGCCGGCCACTGATAAGAATGACCCCCACCTGTGTGACTTCATCGAGACTCACTGCCTGGCTGAGCAGGTGAAGGCCATCAAACAGATGGGTGACCATGTGACCAACCTGCGCAAGACGCGAGCCCCCGAGTCCCGCACGGCAGGGTACCTCTTTGACAAGCATACCCTGGGGGACAGCGACAAGAGCTAACATCACTAAGGCAGCACATGCATGCTGGGGTTACCTTTACCTTTTCTATAGATGGTGCCAGAACACCTAAAAAACAACAGCAACAAAAAAATAGCTGCATGTATGATATTTATTATTCATGTCACTTTAGAAAAAAGACCGAGAATTTCTAACTCAACATCCTGTTTTCTCATGACCCTTTTTCCTACTCTTGCCTTTTTCCTCTTCTAACCCATTGCTCCTGGGTCACTCCAGCCCCCAACACTGGACTGCCCTGTGTGCTGCGAAAGCATCCCCCAGGGTATCTCTGAATACTTAGTAAAATTGCTGCTTGTTTGTCTTTTTGGGGAAACTACTGATAAGCTTGATCTTTGTGCCCCAGTGAAGGCACCTGAGTGAAGACAGAGGAAGGATATCAAGTTTCCATAAATTTCTGAAAGACAGAAAATCCTTAAACAATATTTGGTTACAAAATATTACCCTAATCTTTAAAAGACAGCAGGGATCCTTAAGGAGGATTTTAAGAGTCTTTCAAAATCAGAAAGACTGGGAAATATTGTCCAAGCCCACAGTCCCTAGTCCTCTTATACCTTGGATACAACCTGTGTACACATCTCACTGAAGTAAAAATAGTTCTACCTTGATGTAAAAATAATTCCTTACATACAATGTACAGCGGAAATGAAAAAGAAAGTACTTCAAAATAAAATAACACATTTCCTTGCAAGAAAAGCTGATAAAGGTACTTGTTATGATTTAGAGGGAGAAGGTCACCCAAATACGTCATGAGCTCAGAGGTGGGGTTTGGAAAGCGATGAATCATAGGGCGATATAGCCAACATGCTCACAGTAGGAGGGGTCTGGTTGGGGAAGGCATATTGTTAGAGGTACAGCCTAAAAGGGGTTATCTATCTTCCCAGGCTCCTCTTGTGCTTTCTGCTTCCTGGCTGCCGCAACACGAGCAGCTTTCCTCCATCACCATGCCCTTGCACTGTGCCCTTCCCTGTCTGTGTTTGAGCCCCCCAACCATGGACTGCAACTTCTGAAGCTGTAAGCCAAATAAACCTCTCTTCCTTTAAATTGTAGGTGTTAGATATTGTGCCTCAGCAATGAGGAAAGTAGCTAAGATGCTATTGGAAGAACTAGTGAGAAAATTAGATGTTCTATGTGTAAAATCCCTATGAATATAACAGAAGTAACTTTAATGTAATATGAATGTGTGGTGATGGCTTCCAGTACTTATGAGGTAGAGATGCATCTTAGGCTTAGCATATGAGAGCCTCTAAGATGTTATCCTTCCGTCCACTTCAAGTTTTCACATACACAGGTACATAGTCACACGTGCTGCTGTTCTGTGACTCATTGAGTTTGCTCATGTACTTGAAAGTTTGGAAACTTCCATCCAGGATTCAGCTCAGGCATTTGCATTTTTTTTTCCATGAGGAGGCCTTCTCAGAATTTCACAGTCTGAATTCTCATAAAGCTTTGTAGAAACCTGAGGTGCTTACCAGGGTTTATTAAAACCATCCACTTACTTCTCTATTTCCTTTACCAACTTGGAAACTTGGCCAGTGTAGTGACAACCTCCTTCTAGGTCATCAGCATTTATCAGTGTTTTGTGGACATCTCAGGGAATTAAATGGCTCTGATCAACAGCAAAGATGCTGATGCTAGTAGTTCTCTGACCTATATCCCTACTCCTCAGTTAACTCCCATGACACTTCTTAGCCATTGTTTATAAGTTTTTTGGTAAATGCTCAGCTATGATGCCCCTATGCAGGATATTTGGACCTCTTCTTATTAAAATTTCCTTGATAACATATAGATCAGAGCATATGTTGCTGGTAACAAATCTCAAATAAAAATTAGCTAGTCAGAGTCTTTGGAAAACTTATAGTGAACTTTACTTAAATTAAAATCCACTTCTTAATTTTCACTCGTAGAGGAAAACCCCTATAAGATTTTGCAATGAAGAGAGGCAGGGTGGATTAGTGGTTAAGAGGGCAGGCTCAGGAGATACAGCCCAGGGCTGGAGTGCTTACCTAGCATGCTCAAGGCCCTGGTTTTGATCTCCAGGATTGGAAAAAATAAATGAAAAGACAGGCTCTATAAAGTCTACCTGCAGGGGTTGGAATTCCAGTTCTGCCCATTACAGTGAATCACTGACTCTCCTAGACAATGGACTCAAACTCTCAATGTACTAATTTTCTCACCTGACAATAGGGGTAAAAGTACATGAAGCACTTGGCCAGGACTCAGTAGATGTTGACCATTAATATTATTGTGCAGTGGCTTGAATGAGGTCGTTGGACATGTTAAGGCAGAAACAAAGTACATTAGCAGAGATTCTATAATGACAAATATTGGTTTATTCCTACCACTTAAGCTATTTTCAAAATATATAAAATAATAGACCTTTTTGTCCCAAACTGAGGAGGATCTCAGGCTGGGAGCCTAGTGGGAGAGGAGCCCAGATGGCAAGGACATGCACCCTGAGAAACAGAAACAACTGCATAGATTAAGGGAAGACGTTGAGCTCATGTGAAGACCTGTGTATAGATTTCACTGGAAAAGGCACCACGGAGTGAGGATCTGACCTCCCTACACCTGTTTAGGCAGAGAAAAGTGCCAGGTTCAGCTGTGCACTGAAAGCCTCAGGAAGTGAAAACTTCGGGGAGAGCTAGAGAGGGCAAAATGGCACAAGAACCGAGCGTGCTTGCTCCCTCTCTGGAGCAGCAGGTGGCCTCTTATTCCATTTAGATCTGGTCCAAAGAAGTAGCCAGCACGTGGTTCAGCGCAGATTAGAAGTTAGCCCAACCTCCAACATCACTGTGAGGGATGGATAAAGAAATTAAGCTAGAGTTTCACCTTCAGTAACACTAGAGAAAGGCTTCCTAACACCCACTGTTTGCTGGATCTTGTGTTGAACTGCATATTAGGACCTTGTTCTTTATTTCCATGGAATGAAATTTTTTGTGGTATCTCTTCCTTCTCCCTCATCTATTTCAATATACATGCACAGGAAACAACTTCTATTGTTGAAATACATGAAATTGCATTTTTTGCTGAGTGGTAGACATGTTTTGGTTGAGCCAGGTAGGTACTTTGTCCACATTAGGTGCCCAATAAGTGTTTCAAGAATTAAACATTAACAAATAAAAACGCAGACTCAGCGTTTAAAACTTTTGAAAAGTACAGAAGTAAAAAGGTAAAAAGGAGATTACTTTTCACCCTCCATGCCAACATTTATCCCATTGTGAAAGGTGGCTGGTAGTCTCTTATTTCCTTTTTCTTCTAGAAAGTATATAAAGGAATAATATATTTTTTCATTTTATATAAATAAAATGATGTTTCTCTTTGTCTCTTTGTTACTACATCATACAAAGATACCTGGATGAGTTTCCATCACATTTGAGAAGAATTTCTAAAGATGGTCTGACTTGTGATACAATCTGTACAACAGAAATAAAATTTACTCTAGCGACTCCTGTGGGACATTCCCATGAAGTAAACATTTATCCTCTAAAACAATTGACATTGAAATACAGGAAGTTACACTTGTACTGCCAACTGGAAAAAAAGTGCCAAATAGATTGAAAGAAAAAGGTAGAGAAACAAACTGGGATTTTAGATACTGATCCCAACAGGAAATTCACAGGAATAAGCACTCTAAACTGCAAGTGTTAATTTCTAATGGCGGTCTTTCTCCAGTGAGAGTTGGGTTTCTTTTTCTAGTCCTTTAGGATGCATATCAGCAGAGATTCATTTATTTAATACAGATTGATGAATCTCTCAAACTGCACAGTTTGCTGCTTCTGCATGGATTCTTTCTTCTCTTACATATAGCATTTTGGAGAACACACCTGAGTGTTTGGAGAGCATGCCTGAGTGTCTACTCTGAGTCAGGGACTGTATGAAGTGATAGGGTTATAGAAATAGCTAACAGCTGAGTTCAAGTCAATTAAGAAGGAGTCAAATTTCACTAGTGGTCTGGACAATATGTTGGATGTCTACTTTGAGTGTGAAGCCCTTAAATTAGCAAGGCAAGGAGCATAGAGAGTATTTTTAGAACCTATTGATTGATTTTTTAATGACTTTCTTATAAATATTTATTCATTCATTTGACAAATGCAGTCAGCCCTCCTATTCATGGTTCTGCGACAACAGATAGGACAAACTGTGGATAGAAGATATTTACGAAATCATCTGTATTAGGCATGTAAAGACTTTTTCCTTGTCATTATTCCCTAAACAACATAGTATAACAACTTTATACTCACCATTTACATCGTATTAGGTATTATAAGTAATCTAGAAGTGATTTAAAGTATATAGGATGGTGTTCATAAGTTCTATGCAAGTAAACCATTTCACATAAGGGAATTGAACATATGCAGATTTTACTATCTGTATTAGTCACTTTCCTGTCTCTGGGGCAAAATGCCTGAGACATACAATTTAAGGGAGAAAAGGTTTATTTTAGCTAATGGTTTCAGAGGTTTCAGTCCATGATTGTCCGGCTCCAAGGCAGAAAGTTTATGGTAGAAAGGCATGGCAGAAGAAAGGGGCTCAGCTTAAGACATCCAGGAAGCAGAGATGGTTGGAAAGGTCCAGAGAGAGGAAGGGCTTGAGGACAGGGCATACACTTCCTAGATATGCCTCCAGTCACTTACTTCTTCCAATCAGGCTGGACCTCCTAGTAGTGCATTCAGCTGTGAACTCATCAATGCATTAATCAACTGCCTCCATGACTGAATCATATGCAAGGCCCCAGGTTCGAGCCCCACACAAAGATAGAGAGGCAGTGGGGGAATTGAACACAGAAGTATGGAAGTCAGGTTGGATAAAGAAGGATTCAAGGAGCTTAGATGAGGTGGTAGAGTTAATGGATTATTGAATTTTATATTGTCAAAGGCCATATCCTTGGAGACAGGATTCTAATAAAAATAGGTACTGGGGGGGATTTGGGTACTGGAAATTTAGATTATAGTGAGGTGGCAATTTTTGTGATAACAAAGTGTGAGATATACCAGAAGAATGAAAGGCTGAGCCAGGGTAATGGACCAGATTATGAAGAAAATGATGTGTGGGAACTTAGGCGTTAGAGTCAGGAAGGATCATTTTGATTGACCTTAAAGTCATTAAGAATTAAGCTAACACTAATGATTTACATCCTAACGAATTTACTATGGCTATTGTATAGTGAATGCTGTCTAGGCAGCAAGGGGCTGTGAGTTAGAATTAAAATCGAGTGGATGACTGCAGCCAGAAAAGGTCCAGGCTGGTCAGATGAATGAGATTCAAAGGCAGAGAGCTTTAGGGAGGAGGACAGGAGAATGACACGGAGTGAAGGAGAGTTCAAGTACCACACATTCTATTTTATCTGCAGGCCCAGTGCTTCATGAACAGAGAGGAACAAGCACCACACAGAGCATCCTGGAAGAGAGTCAGGTTTACAATAGCATAACAGGAGGAAGAAGAGATTGAGAAGAGCTTGTTGATGATGGACCATGAGTTCAGAGGACATAATCTCCCTTCCACTCCCATCACTGTATAAATAGTGTATTCTGAAAACCTTTTCATGAGCTATACATTTTTTAGTCTTTGGTAAATCATACATTTGCATTAGTAGAGTATGCATTCTTTTGAATTTCTGTAGAGGAAACGTTATTTTTGCATTTTTCCAGTGAATGTACTTTATCCACTACAACAAGTGCCTAGAAGTATCACTAAGTCACATACATGTAATAGGTTTTCTGTAACTGGCACCAGGCAGGACTAACCAGGAAGAGAAGGGATTCATTCAGATTAGTAATTGCAGCCTGGGCTTAGGACAAGTCAGCACACAGTGGGTTAGAGACTTCCAGAACTTCTCAGCAAGTCCCCAACTGGTATAAAGGAATTAACATGAGGCTAAAGAGAGCTGAGGTTCCTGGGTGTCTTGGTTACTTTTTTCCTCGTTGCTGGGACAAAATACCTGATGCCCAAAATGAAGGAAGGAAAGGTTTATTTTGCTTACAGTTCGTGGAGGTTTCAGTCCGTACTTGGCAGATTATAAGGCACAGTGGCACATGGCAAAGAGCTGCAGCTCAGGACGGCAGAACACAGCTAAGCTGCAAGCACACACCAGGGCGGAATTGGGGAGGAATGTCCTCAAGCACTCTTTTCCTCTCCCTTACATATGCAAACTATCCACCCCAGGGTGGGTGTAGCTCTCACACCCACAATCATTCAACTCTAATAGCCTGCCCCATGGTCGCATGAGACTTTGGAGGGGACACACAGACATAAACCATAACACTGGGACATCTCATGGGACAACACTGGTGAATTTTAGCAATTCTGTTGAGTGAAAGTTGACAGCCAAGGACTATTCTTTGCATAGTTTTTGTTATTCTCACAACCTTGGACCTCTGTTATCCACTCAAGGTGCCCAAGAAAGCCAAGGCTCCATACATTTTAAGTTGATTAAATCTGACAATGCTTAGCACTGCTGCCCTTTAAAAAAAATAACTATTCCATGACATTAATCCAGAGCAGTAAGTGGATTTAGATTTTCTTCAAAATGTTTTTGTTTTAATAGGAGGCTAAATCATTACTGTATTTCACTTGCCTCCCTCAGCTTGAATAATGTAATAGATTTTTAAAACTCTTTTCTTCCTTGATGTATTATTTTGAGAGTAAAAACTGATCTTGTGTCCAAGTAATATTAAAAGCACCTTACTGACTTGTTTCTGGAAGATTTCATTTATCCCTTCTTAGAAGGGACATCAAATGACATTTGACTCCCTTAAGCTGTATGCATTATATTTGATATCTCTCATGGCCATCATTAGAAGAGCAGCAATGTAATCAATCATAGGTAACAGAATATAAATTTTTTGGCACTCCTAATCTCATTATAATCAGATGGCACTGTCACACATTGCTAAGCACAATTTTATCCTTAGTTCTTTGCATTTTTTTGTTCTTTTTGGGTTTGACTCAAAAGTAGAACATTGTGATTTTTCAAGGATCAAAATAATGTTAGGCTTGTACCTGTAGCAGATATAAGCTTCATCTATACAAACTTATGTGCCTCAAAATGTCAACTCACTGTATTTTTCCACAGCTAAATTTAATGTGAACCTCTAGCTCCCAGTTCCACCTGATGGTGGAAAGCTTTACCTTGTTAACTGAGATAAACCCAGGCAAATATGATAATTTCTCCATGATTTAGTTTAAAAAGCAGTGGAGTTCAGAGTGTTGTCCTTTCTTCCCGTGCCCTGGGATGGAATGTCCTTTGGAAGTGGGTCATGTATGTCATTATGGTACTGGGTCAGTAGAGAATTCAGCTCTGGAACTCACGGAGGTGGCTGGTAACTGCGCATGGTCACATACACTGGATCTACACTGGAATCTTCAGATGTGCTGTCTTTGGAGAACTGTAAGAATTTTGAGACTCTGGGTGTTTCTTTTGTCCGATTTATTTTCTGAAGCAAGACAAGTCTTGGTCATTGCCTCTCATCTTCCTTGGGGCTGTGAGTGACCCAGAGCTGTCAGTGGGCTTGGTTTATCTCCTGGAGAATCAATGCACGTCTTTAAGAAAATTTGCACTTTATCTCCAGAGCTCTGGATGTGAAGTGGACATGGTTCCCTCTACAGAAACTCAACAGTTCCTATGGTGAGCCTGTTACCATCTTCCCAAAGATAGACTCTCAGAAGGGGCTTGGAAACATCTTCTCATAGTGACCTGCCAAAGTCTAAGCTTTCTCCTTGCAGTCTTGAAACTCATCTCAAAGGATGGCAATGAGATGTTACTCTGGCTCTTTTAAAAGAAATCTTAAGCTTCCTTTCTAGACCTCAGCCCTTTAAAACTCAAAAAATTACTAGCTTGAAGAACTACTTTCAAATTTAAAATATGCATGTTGACCATTTATTTTTATGTCCCTGCTGTTGCAGGAAGCAAAAGATGCCTTGACCAGGTTTGGGGAGCTGACCATGTCTGAGGAGGTGCAGGACTTGGGCTGAGGAAGAGGAGGTACAAGTGTGGGTGAATCCTTGAAAATACTGTCCTGCACCCTCTCTTTCTCTACTGGACATGAGGAACATTGCCATTTGTGTTTTCTTTTCTAGATTGTGTGACATTAGCTTATTCTAACTTTTTTCCTATGTCCTCCCCAGCCTGTTTTAATTTTCTTCCTCCCAATCAGTTCCTTTTCCTCTGCTTATTATTTTGTTCCAAACAGAGGACTGCTGGTTTCGGTTCTTGATTTTTGTCTTTTTAACCTCTGCCCTGCTCAAACGTCATGTATCTCTGCACTTTCATCAGGCATAGCTACATAAATGGTGCCTACTTCCAATCCTTACCCCTTGTTTCACATTTCAGTGAACTTGAAGGCATTTCTAATTGGATCTAGCATCACCAAAAAATAAGCACAGGCTTTGTCATTTGTCTAGCTCTCATGTTCCTCTTATTGTTGTTAAAGGTATCACCATCATCCTAGTCACTGTGTTCAAAATCCTTCCCTTTCCTGACTCTCCTAGTCATCAAGTCATGCACATTATTATTTTGAAATATCTCAGACATCTGGGGCCCTAGCTCTGCTCAGGTTCTCACCATGGGCCATGAAGCCCATGATCTCTGCATTCACACTCTGACCTAGGAGTTTCTCTCGCCTCATCTTCTCCTGCTGTAACATCTCTGGATCTCTCAGTTACTTTTATCTTATTTGGCTCTGTGCCCCGGCTTTCATATTGTATCCTGCTTCTTAGATGGATGAATGGATTCGTGGATGTTCTAGCCCGGCTCTGACACTGAGTGTCTTGTAGGGTATTATTCCCTCAATTTTGTGACCTAAGTCCGGATCCTGACTTGATTGATGAAAGAGCCGCTAGCGAGGACCCAGTCCTCATTGACTCCTGTCTAACTGGGGAAAGGGCTTTGGTGGAACTCCTCCTGCTGCCTGGAGCCTGCTACATACCACCCTGAGATTAAAGGTAGTTTTGTCCTGTTTCTCCCTTACCTCCTCTTCCTCCTCAGGCATTCCTTGCTACCTTACAGAAGAAGATTCTAACACACTGAGCTTGCATTTAAGTTTGTCTGCCTCCCATCATCTCCAGCTTTCAAGTTTTATGACTGCCATAAAAGAACCTGCAGAAGCTGAGTACACCTGCAGTCCCAGTACTTTGGGAAGCTGAGGCAGGAGGATCACAACTTCAAGCCAAGCACGGGCAACTTAGTGAGACCCTATCTCAAAATATAAGAAATGACAATGGCTGGGGATGTAACCCAGTGTGAAGGCCCTGGGTTCAATCCCTAGTATCTCTCTGCCAGAAAAACCCCCTCAAAAACCCCTCAGTAAGCCTACTAAATTTGTCTCATTATTGTCTTTCCAGCACATTTTGCTTTTGGCTGTTGTCTTCTCAGACATCTGGAGTACCTGCACTCCTCTGCCTTCCCCCACTTCCCCTTAGGTAACACTTTTGTTTCAAATTTTAGCTTAAATTATTTCCTGAAGCCTTTCACCAGCTTATTGGTTTTCTCCTACTGAAAATATAAAATAACAGGAATGAATCATTATAATCACATAAACAGAAAGAAACGCTGTAAAGCTACCCACATATACTAGTGGAATACATAATTTTATTGAGTGTTACAGCTATTGGAGTGGGCAGGCTCTGACAGGTGTCAGTGCATGAACAGAGATGGTTTTTAATTGCTCTTGCAAAGGTAATAATCCCTTCTTCCGAGGTCTGTCTCCTCTCCTGGTTTGTTGCGCGTGTCCTCCTTGCCCCTCACCCATCTTTCCGTTCTTTCCTGACTTGGTTCCTCCAGCATCCTTGCTGTGATGACTTGTGTCTAGATGTCCCCTCAAAGCCTCATGCAGTCATAGGTGGGGCTTTTTGGAGGGTTCTGGATCTAGGGTATGATGCTGGTATTAAGTGTGCGATGTTGAGGTCAAGGGTACGTGACTATTAAATTAGTCTGCTAGTTGGTTTGGCACAGTTCTGGGTGTGGATAATGGGAAGGCCCACCATGGGTGTGAGTGCTACCTGCCCTAAGGGTGTGTAGCCTGGGTGGAATGTAAGGGACAGAAAGAGGGCTGGTGTCAGAACTTGATACTTTGCTGCCTTCTCTCCACCATGAACTGTTTCTCCTCTGTGATTCCCCTTTGCCATGTCACCCTGACCTGCAGCCAGCCAATAATGGACTAAAACCTCTATAAACTGAGCTAAATAAACCTTTCCTCCTTTAGCATTGGGTGTCAGGTATTTTGTCTCAGCCACAAGAAAAGTAACCAAGTAACGCAAATGGGTCCTCCCTGCTCGCTGAGTGTACCACATCAAGCTGGCTTTCCACTGAGCTCTGCTCCATACGGGCCGCACATGTGGTTTTCTGTTCATTCCCCAGAATGGCTTATGACTCACATATAGCAATATCTGCCTTTGTCTCTTCTAGTGAGTTCCGTCTAGAGCTATGTTGCTAGCTTGAAGGTTCTGGAGATAATTCAAACTCTAAATGTCCAAAGTGAATTCCCCATTAGCACCCACAGCCTCAGTGCACTCCTCTTTCTCTATTCACCCCTGCAATGGAAACCACACCATCTTCTTATCACCCTTTCTGAAATAGTACTCAACTGCTCTCAGCGGCTCTATCCTCTCAGCCCCAGGGAGGGTCCCCTCCCTGACCCCTCAGCAGCATCTCATTACACACAGAGGAACAGCAAACTGTCTACCATGGTGTTAAAAGTCTTGCACCAGCTCACCTCTGCCTGATCTTCCAACTACATTTTGTGCCACTCTTCTCCTGCCAAACTCTCATAACTCAGGTTTTTAACCTTATAGTGGGATCATTAGCATTCTTCATGTCTTAGTTAAAGGTCACTTTCTTAGAGTCACAACTGTACTAAGTATGATAACTTCTCCTGTATTATTTTCTATTGTCACTCAACAATTCCTTCTTGATTTATTACTACGGAAGGGTGGCAGAATACGCTACTGTGAGAAAAGGGTTACTTTGTGCCAAAGGCACTTGAAAGCCAAGGGTTCTCTGATTCCCTTCTTTTTCTTCCTGAAGACAGCAGATAAAACGCTCTTATGGAAGACATACTCCCTGTACCAAGAGGAGAGTAACAGTCTTATCATCGAGGACAGGAAGCTGAGATGGAGAAAAACCAGTACAAGAACAACCCTTCTCTCTCTAGTCACTCTGTCAACTAGCTATGGAGCCCAAGACCCTTTGCTTCATTACATTTCCACAACTGACTATTTGTTCCATTCTGTATTCTCTTTGTTTAACTCTGTGCCTTTGGGTCTTCTTTTTTTAAAAGAAGGCTCCTGCACTATGTAAAAACTGTATTAAATAAATCCATATGTTTTTCTCCTATTGATCTTTTTTTTGGTCAGTTTAATTCTCAGGCATGGCCAAAAACACCTTAAGAGAGAGCAGAGGTGAAATTTTGCATTCCTTATACCGTGGGCCACATACGGTCTGCTCCTTCACTGGCCAATCAAACTCAAGAAAGGGGAGCCCTGTGAGTTTTCTCACTGCTGTAGCTGCAGGTGTCTGCCACGTGGCTGGAATTTAGTGGTCCTTATTGAATTAAAAATCAATTCAATCAACAAATTCTGTTGACTTTACTTTCAAAATGTTTTTTGAATGTACTATTATTCCCACTTGACCCTTATGTGACCCTTAAATGGGAATATATTATTATTCCCACTTGACCCTTATGTGAAGAACAGTGGGAAATAGCTGATTCAGGAATGAGACTGCTTGAGAGTGAATTCTGGACTCAGCATTTTTTTTTTAGGCAGGCAGCCTTAAGCACATTGGTTTGGTTTTGTTTTGCTTTTGAGACAGGCTGTGGCTATGTCCTTCAGGCAGGCCTTGAACTCATACGTAGCCCAGGCTGGCCTCTAACTCCTGGTAATGCTGCGTCAGCCTCTCAAGTGCTGGGATGGCAGGGGGAGTACCACCACATCTGGCAAGTTGTATAACAATTGTGTACTTCAGTTTGCACATCTATAAAATGGAGATAGTAATACAGCTGCCTTTCAGGTCTAAGAATGAATACACACAACTATATGGAAAACAGCACAAGCCCATAATAATTATGTGTAGCTGTTGCTCCTTTTTGCTTACGTACTATTTTCATAGCCTCCATTCAGGTCAGTGCATCTATGTTCCAGTTACTTGGGCTACTTATCCTTCATCAAACATTCACATCATGACTTTCCCTGATTCTTTACCTTTGCCTGGAGTGCCACTTGGCCCTTCCAAGTAGGCAAGTTCTTATTCATTATCCACACCTTGAAGACATAGTTCTAAGGCTGCCTCTCAATAAAGCCTTCCTCTTAATAATAATTATAGCAATACTGGAGAATAACTACAACCACTGTACTTAATGAGCACTTACCATATGCCAGACACTGCTAAACATCTCACATTTGCTGTTTCATTTAATCTTTTTAACAATGGTATGGACAGAGCTAATATTAGTCTCCATTATATAAGTGGAGAAAGTGAGGTTAGAGAGGTGAACTAGAATTACACTTTCCTGTCCTCAAGCAGGACGTTAGCTATCCCTCTATGATGACTCTTTCTAACAGGGTTGTACAATTATTTATTCAAGTGGTTGCTTTCTGTCTCCCTTCCTGCAGAGTGAGCCCTTGAGGCTAAGACCTGTGCTGTTCAGCTTTTATATCCCTGCGGCTCACTGTGAGGCCCATAGCAGTCAGAAGGAGCGTTTTCTTGCTGGAATGGCGTCTTCATGAAGGTGTCCCCAGTCTGTTTTAGACAAGTTTTTCTCATGATGTCTAAAATTTCCTTCAAATTCTGGGACTGGTAAATTACTTTGATTTTTTTGAAATAAATTGAAATTATAAATTCATTTTTTAGAAAAAATATTTGAGAAGCTGGTGCATGACTGTAATCTCAACTTTGGGTGGGGGGTGTTGAGGTAGGAGGGTCACAAGTTCCTTTGAATCCAGCCTGGGCAACTCAGTGACTTAGCAGGACCCTTTCTCAAAATAAAAACATTTAGAAAAGGGAAAAGCTTAGTACAAAGGCCTTAAGTTAAATCCCCACTATCTGTCTCTCTGTCTCTGTTTCTCAGTCTGTCTAGCTCTCTTTCTCTATTTCTCTCTCTTTCTGTCTCTCCGTCTCTGTCTCTGACACACACACACACACACACACACACACACACACACACACACACCAAAATGAGAAAATAAGAGATAGCCACGTGGAAAATATTAGGCTTTGTTTTGCTTACATACTTGAAAAATTGACTTTGATCTTAAATAATAGAAAGCTCCAACTCTAAACAGAAGTAAAATGTAAACAAAGCATTCATACTCATTTCCTGGTAAATGCACTTTATTTTGAGGAAATTTGTTCTGAGGCCTCTACACTTAATGATGCCCTTAAGAACTGAATTTCTGTTCATTTGTTTTTCTGTTTTTTGTTTTTTTTAAACAAAAATAAGGCTCTAGCTATAGGCATTTGCTGACATGATAGCCCTACATGTCTTCCATTGATGTGTATTTCTTTATTCAATGTAATCTATTTTCTATTGGCCAAGAAAGCTTTTGAAACAACACATGAAAAGATTAGGCCTTTTCATCTTAGCTGACAGATAAAATTAGAAATTCTGTGAAAGATATAGTTTTGGGGAAATTTTCAGTGGTTGTTTTTTTGCCTGAATGTATCCCTATAGAGAGATATATCAGAATTAAATTGACATAAGACATATCCACAGGAGCAGAGGCAATAACTACTTATTTTTACTGCTTCCATGGGTGTAAGTATTAGAAATACTAATTTGAATTTTGGAAAGGTTTCCTTGAAGCTGTAGGAAAAATGGTAACATTGAAAACAAATTATTTTTATTAACTAAGTGAAATTCAGAAAGGCAGTGAAGTAACTTTTGCAATGCACTTGCAGGTTGAGCGATCATAATTTTTGCCCCCATAGGCCTTCAGTGTGGCTTTCTGTGGCCACAGACAATGACAAACTAGGGAAATTTCTGGAGATATGGGGTAGGACTGACCCTAGGGAATAGAAAGAAGGGAATATTAATAGTTAACATTGATCAAACACTCAGAAATCAGACTGAACTAAGGGCTTTGGCATGCATATGCACATAATTTCATTTAGATCCACAACAATCCTAGAGTTGGTCTATTCTCCACCTTTTGTATATAAAACCGAAGCTTAGATGGATTATATAACTTGTTCAAGGAACACAGTCAGTAATACCCAGCTTGGTGAACCCCCACACCATCTTGATTCCAGAAGCTGCTCTTTTAACCACCATGCCATAAAAGATTAGAAACCCACAAGCTTCCAGTGGCTCATTAGTCTCCGTAAATAGTAACTCATGGTGATACACTGCACAACTGTGGGGTTGAACTTAAGAAATGAAACATATAACAAATTAAGAAAAACATTTCCAATCAAGACACTGTTCAATTTTGAGGGTCTTGGAAGAGACCCCACATTTTAGGCATCCTCTTTAGACAATTAAGACATACATAGAGTCAAAGAGTTTTAGATGATAAATGAAGAGATGTACTGCCAAAAGCATTATGAAGATAAAACCTTTGCAGTAGTTTCAAAGGTCTTCAGAGAACATAACTTACACCTGTTGTTATAAAACATCGTGGTTTGGATTTTTTTTTTTTTGATGTCTAATCTAAATCTATCAAACTGAAATTTAAACCCCTAATTTTCTAAGCGTAAATGATGCATATATACTCAAGGAAGCTATGTGTACAAAATACTGGGTGTAATTCTGCAGGGAAATGGTGATAATTTGGGTAAATTCAGGATTCTGCTGGGCAGAACTTCTAGGTTATTAAACATTTTTTATGAGTCTCCAACAATTTCTCGGTACAATAGTTGATGATTTGCCAAATGTTGATATCTAGTCAATGCTAAAGGCCTAAGATAATGATTATGCACTTAGGGATTAGCCATGCCCTTTCATTTTTCCGTTTCTCCCTTTGGCTGACTGCCCATATAATTGCTCTGCTTATTTGCAATTAAAATCCATCCATCTTTGTTAGCAGATGTGGGCAAAAACATTTGTTAGGCATTAAAACAACACTTAGCCAATATTGTATATTACCCAGAGTCATCTTTTTTTCAAAATAGCACCTCTTTTTACTACTAATAATTGACTTATTTTCCTTTTTTGACATGCCTTGTCATCTTGTTCCAGACTAATTCACTGAATTGGGTCCTTGCCAATGGTTTATTGTTATGTGACAATAACAAGGTCTGTACTTTTTACTGATTTTTTTCATTTGTAAATAAGACTGTTATGTTTAGAGCAGCAGGTCCACAGCAAAACTGAGTGAAAGTACAGAATTGTCACATTCCTCCTGCCCCTACAGATGTGCAACCTCCCCACAGGAGTGGTGCGTCTGTTACAATTAATAAACTGACACCAGCATATCATTACTCTCCAGTGTCCATACATTCCACTGGGACTCACTTTTGGTGTTCATACTGTGGGTTTTGACAAATATATTTCATGACGGAATTCACCACTCTACTATTGTAACAGCAACAGTGAGACAGGAGTGAGGATTCTATTAGGCAGTAAAGACAGTGGCCCGGAAATGGTGTAAGGAAGCCCAAAATGGAATCTGCTGAGTCATGGCCTTCTAGGGATCTCATGCAAACATCTGCAAGGTGTCCTTTGGGTGGGACCTCCGCAGAGCAAGATCAGACAAGTCACTGGCTCAAGGGTACCTGGGCCCTGCATAGACACTGTGTGTACACTGCATAGATTGGACCCTAAAACAAATGTAGTCTCCTAAATGGTAGAAATCATACTGTTTACAGAAAGGCCTGAACTTCTTTCTAAACCCTTTAAAAATTCATAGCCAAAGAGCTGTTGTGGGTGTCTTACTCACAACACTTTCCTGATTAGCAGGAGCTTTACTTCATTGCCTTTGTAGCTTTTACTTCCTTGCTTTTATAACCTTTACATAAATTTGCTCCTTCTGTAGTTTCATTCTTTGGGACACAACCCTAGAGTTCTGGTGACAATATCATTCAATTGTTTCACTGCCCTAGAAATTCTGTACTGTGCCTGTTCATTCCTCCTGAATGTCTAATCCCTGTTCACTAGGAATCTATTTTGCTAGCTTCATAGTTTTTCATTTTTCAGAATGTTATATAGGTGAAATAAAAAAGTACATGGTCTTTTTAGATTCGCTTCTTTCACTTAGTAATATGCATTTGTAGCTCTTTCATTTCATTTTATTGCATGATAGCTTATTTCTTTTCAGTGTTAATTAATATTCCATTATATGGATATACCACAGTTTATTCATTCATTCACCTCCTAAAGGATATCACAGTTGCTTCTAAGTTTTGGCAATTGTAAGTAAAACTGTTACAAACATCTGTGACATAACTTCCTGTGGATGTGAATTTTCAGTTTGGGTAAATGACAAAAAGTGTAGTTGCTAGATTTTATAATGAAGGTATGTTTAGTCTTATAAGAAGCTGACAAACTGACATAAAAGTGACTGTACCATTTTTGACTGTATCATTGTTACCTAGCAACAACCAATGAAAGTTGTTCTTGCCCCACAGCCTCATCAGTATTTGGTATTTTCAGCTTTTAGAATTTGGCCATTCTAGTAAGTGTGTAGTAATATCTCCTTGTTTTAATTTGCATTTCTCTACTGACACAATGTTAAACATTTTTTGATATATAAAAGTGTGTTGGTTCATGAACATAATTTGTTCTATTAAACTGGAAAAACCCCTTTTATTCTATTCTTAGTTTTCCAACCTGCCCCATATAATATGGCCCCTTCACTTGTTGTTCACAGATGCCCACAATTCACTTACTGGTTCTTTATCCACATTGACATCTTGGGCACTATAAGTTTCCGTTTCCCATTCAATGCACCAGTTCCCCAAAGTCACAGGACCTGCCTTGCCCTATCAAAAACTTATGCATTCTGCTTCTGTACTTCCTGCCTGTAAAAGTCCATAAAAACCCCAGACCACCAGAGGTTGGGATCTGGGTCTTTTGGGGACAATCCCAGCTAGGTCCACCAGTGTTAATAAACATGTACAGTGCCTCCAAACCTTCTCAGGTGTCATTCCTTTCCCAGTCCTGGTTTGCCAGAGCCCTACGATTTTGGAAAAGATGACCACATTTGTGTTTATGTGGTTGTATTTGTCACGTAATGCAGAATTTGCAAGCAAAAAACAAGAATTTGCCAAATGCTTCTGTTTGTGAACCAACTTGTTTGCAAACAAAAGCACTCATGAAACTAGGTACTACTCTACTGTACTTATTTGCCATCTGCATATATCCTTTGCTGAAGTATCAGTTCAGATCTTTTTGCTTTTTGTGTCATAGTGCTGGAAATTGATTCCAGGGCTTTGTGCCTGCTAGACAAGTGCTGTAACTGGACCCCACACTGTGACCAAGAGTTTTACATGCATGATCATATTTAAAGTTCATATAGGTCCATGATATGTGTACATTTTAATTTCATTAAAGATTTTTGTTCAATGAAGTGTGGAAAAGTTAAATGGTAGAGACAGAATGGGGAAGACATATTTGAAATGTCTAAAACTAACAATGTATTCAATATCTAGACTTTGTAAGGAACTCTTGCAAAAAAATGTAAGAATAGAAAATACAACTTAAGAATTAGTAGAGTATAAGCAGGTAATTTACAAAAGAGAAAGTCCAAAATCTTTTTTTTTATTAGTACATTTGCAGAACATGCAGTTGACAATCATCTTAGAGAGTGGGTACATATACATAATACACCTGATGTGCAATACATCTAATGCACAGCTGTACATAATAAACTTTAAAAAAAATTTTAATCCTCCTCCCTCCTGCTTCCCACCCTCTCTCCTCTAAATTCCCTTTCCTTATTTTCATTCTTGTTGATATTATGAAGCTTATTTCATGACATAAAATGTTTACATTCACTGAGGTTATTAGATGTTTCTATGTAACATATCCTTATTATTTCTCCTCTTCCTTACCTCTCCCCCACTTCTTGGACCCCTTCCCATTTGCAAGAGATCTATCTATCCCTTTCTGTTCATCCTTTGTTGTGTTCTTTGTACTTTGCCTTACTCAAATAAGAAACAGTATATGGTATTTAAGACTGTATGTTTGATTATGTCATTCAACATTATATTTTCCAGGTGCAACCATTTTCCTACAAATGTCTCAAATTTGTCCTTCCTTATAGCTGAGTAGTGTTCCATTATATATATAGATACTACATTTTCTTTATCCAAATGTCTGTTGATGAGTGTATAGGCTGCTTCCAGAATTTAGCTATTATGAATTGTGTTGCTATAAACATTGGTATGCATGTGTTGCTATAGTATGATGTCTTTAGTTTTTTGGGGGAAGATATCTAGAAGGGGAATAGCGGGTCATATAGAATTTCTAATTTAGTTCTTTGAGGAATCTCTATATCTATTTCTATAATGGTTGTACTAGTTTACATTCCCATGAACAGTGTAGAAGGGTTCCTTTCTCATTGCAGCATCACAAATCTTTGTTAATTTTTGATTTCTTTATGATTGCTATCCTCTATGGTGTAAGGTAGAATTTTAGCATTGTTTTAATTTGCATTTCTCCAATGGCCAGAAATGTTGAACAACAAACATATTAAAACATACGCAAAAGTATTATAATAATCAGAGAAATGCTTAGTAAAACAATAGACTGTCACTTTACTCCTATTAGAGTGGAAAAAAATAAAAGAGAAACACCAACTATGGGGACATAAGAATCCTCAGCACTGCTTGTAGGAGTTTAGATTGAATATTTATTTTGGAGAGCAACCTGTATCACTTAGTCAAATTAAATATACATAATTTTTAATCTAGCAATTCTACTTGGCTTCCTTATTCACAGGCCCCTTGTTTCTTTTCTGAAGCAATGTTATCAGCCCTCAGAGACATGTAATGATTGATTTCAACTGACCCTACCAAGCCTGTACTCTTTGTCAGTCTGGAAATGAGCCTGTGAACAAGCTCTGCATGAATACAAATGGAAGCCTGCTAGGAGCCTGCTAAGATTGGGCTCCCTGATAAAAGGCAAAGATGTGATAATAAGTGTTTAAGCAGCCATTTTGCTGCAATGGCAAAACAAATCAGATTTTTAAAGGAAATATTCTGAGATGGTGGAGCAGTAGGACTCTTGGCCTTTGATGAAATCAGAGTTGCACAACAACCTTGAAACCACCTTTCAGTGGACTTCTGTGTTGGTTACTTTTCTCTCAAGCCTGAGACAAATCCCTGATACCCAAAATTAAGGAAGGAAAGGTTTATTCATCTCACAGTTTGTAGAGGTTTCAGTCCATAGTCAGCTGACTCCAAGGCAGGGTGGCATGGCACAGGGTAACACTTCAGGGTGGCAGAAGACAGCAAAAGCAACAAGAGCACAAGGAGGGAGAACAAGCCTCTTTCCCTCCCTTATATTGCATGCAGGCTATCTGCCCACACCATCTTTGTGCCCTCTTCTTGTACAAGCTCAGGATGTTTACAAAGTGAGGACCCTGGTCCCCTGCTGAATCCCTTAGGTAAAGCTCTAAACTTCTCATGTTGACACAATGAACAATATCCTAGAGTAAGGGCATGTTCTCTACACCCCAGGATGTAGAACCGCTGAGTTACCTAGTTAAGCTTCTTCAGTGCTCAAGTTGATACAATGTATCAGCCATTATAACTACTAAGCTTGCCAGGTAATTAAATATTCTTCCAGCTTAATTGCTTTTAGTGAGGTTTTCTGTTACTTGTGGGCAAAGTCATCCTGATACTGTGCTCAGATGTTTGTTGTATGAACAAATAGTCATTGTTACAAATACCACAAAACCAGCTAGTTTCTCTGCATGTCTCTATTTCTACCAGTAAGAAGTTAAAATAAGTGGAGGGATAAGGAATGCAAATAGCATAATGCACACTGAAAATCTTGGTTTGTTACGAAAATATCTACATTACGTCCCAGTTTTAGATACTGGCCAGCTTTATAAAAAGATGCTAGGGTGCTGATCAGTAATTGAGTGCTCGCCTAGGATGCATGAAGTCCTGGGTTCCATCTTCAGCACCAAATTCCCAGCTTCTGGGGTCTTCTGGCAGTCTCTGGCATTCTCCGACTTATCACTGTGTCACTCTTAATATTTGCATCCACTTTTTAACAAACGCAAATGCAATTGATAGCGTTTTACTTATTTAGTGATTTTTGAAGGCAGGCTATTGATTAATAGGTTCTCTATTTTTTCATTTGGTTTAACTAGAGAGGGTAATCATTAACTACAAAGATCACTAATGTGTGTTTATTATAAGGATATCATTCTCCCCAAAGGTAATATCCAATTGCAGTATGGAAAATTACCACTCTTCTGGGAACTGTAACCAAAGACAAAGTTCTTGTCCTTTGTTCCTTCGGTTGTGTTATTCCTCAGTTTTGATCCCACAGAAATAGAGCTTCAACTTGCAAAGAAGCTGGATCTTATTTCTCTCAGGCAATATTAAGTGCATTTCACAAGCTCTTTTTGATAGATTGACTACTGGAAGGTCATAAATCTAATAGTTTCCTAATGTAAGCTCTGGGCAAGGAGGCTTTGTAACTATTATATTACTGTACATTTTTGTTTAGGGCTGTTTATTAACACAAATATTTCATTTGACTGAAATATTTGCATGAGAGAGAAAAATGCCTGATCATTAAGCTGAATTTGGCTAAATCAGGCAGAGACAGCAGACCATTTCCAGCTGCTGATACCAGATACAAAGGGAAAGAGAAATGGTAGTTATTTCTTTAAAAACATTTTAAATGTTAATTTTCTTATAGTTTGTTGACAAAAAATGGTACATGCTCTTTGTGGAAAATTTTATTTCCTGTCTCTGCCTGGCAATTTCCCATTTATCCTTTAGTTCAAAGTGAAGTTCATGAAGAAAGCATTCATTGACTGGGTTAGGCTGCCCTGGTACATAATGAGGTCACCCTGTACTTGTCCTTTGTTTACTTATCATGATATAATTTATTAATAATTTGTGTAATTATCTGTTCAATATCTGCCTTCCCTACTATGTATAAGTTCCTTGAGAGAAAGGACTGTGTCTTAATGCCCGCTGTGCTCTCAGTTCCTAGTTCATTTAACTGCCCTGACGACATGGTCCATGGGTAACTGGGGTGAGGGAGACACTAAATGAAAATAGAACGTCCATACTGAGAGCCCAGAACTGAGAGCATCTCAGTTCTCAAATAAAAACAGGTAACCTTTTAGTAAGCTACCTCCTTAATTTTTCCATGGTTGAGCTATTACCCTGTGTACAATTTCCTATCATTTTCTCACTTAAATCATCTAGTCCTACTTTTCTAGTCATCTGATTCTATTTAAGAAGCAACATAAATCTACAATAAAACAAAAAGCTTGAAATGATACTGAAGAATGGAGAGTGGAAGTCCTCTTACACTCCAGTCTTCCTTACAAATCTCCAGGGGTGACCACTGTTACAAGTTTAAATTTCCTATTACTGGCTTAACAGATAACCACGGATTTAATGTTTTCATGTAAAACAAATATACTAAGCTATCGTTCAGCAGATTGAAGTCCAAGATGGGTTGGCAGAGCTGCGCTCCTCCTGGAGGCTCCAGGGGAGAAGCCTTTTTCCTGACTTGGCAGCTTTTAGAAGAGACCCACATTGCTGGGCTCATGGCCCTCACCCCTGCCCACTGCTTCCTTCTCCACATGTCCTCTTAGACCTTTTTGTCCTTCTCTTTTAAGGGCTCCTGTGATTACACTGGGTCCCCTACACACGTCAATATAATTTCCCCATCTTGAAATACTTCATTTGCTCACATTAGCAAAGACCCTTTTATCATGTATCCCGCTCAAAAGTTCTAGGCATAAGGACATAAAGATCTTTAATGAGCCATTACTTTGTCAATAAAATCCTTCTAGCAATTTTCTATAAAAGATAGACATTCCTTGCTCTTCTTCCAAACACTCTAATATCTTCCTAAGAGAGGTCTTTGAGGATGTCCCACTTATAACACATAGTGTAATTAAAATATCTATTAAATGTCCCTGAGGTTTCAGAGAATCTCACAAGTTCTTTAATGAACATTTCCAATGTCCAGCTGAATCAAAGTCAGTTAAACAAAATCAGTTGCACTGGTACCAAATTCACAGCTCATGGAGAAGTGAACTCTATCACATAGTTTTGTATTAATACAACTAGTGGCTTCTTGATTGACATGGGAGATAGCACTGTTTGAACTGCATACACATTTGACACAACTTTATGTTCAGGTCTTTATGGCATTTAATCACAGCACAGCATTCACAAAGTGAGACTTTCAGGAGTAATTGTTCTACTTTTACACTGAAGCAAATTTATTATGGGTTAGTCTAAAGCTAATTAAAGGGTCATGAGGTAGAAATGGATTCCAGCAGAATAACTACTATTGTTAAATGGCCCTCTGAAAGGAGGGAAGTATTTCAGGCCAAGTTAAAACAGGGAATCCACTCTCAAAATCAGAACAATGAAATGATACAAATGCACTGGAATGAAAGTTCTTGATTTTAATTATTTTTCATACTTGTATTTTATTATATATTTAATTTGCTCTTGTTGAATTTAATCTTTCCAAAAGAAATATTTTGGCTGGTCGGTATGAAATTCTTAAATCACATACTTTGCATTCTGATTGGTTTAGCAAACAGACTTGCCTGTATCATGTAAGCTATGCAAACCCCTTGAAAAATCTCTCTCAGGGGACCTGTTTTGATCCTGATTAAATTTATTCTTTCCACTCATTTTATTTTGTAACATTCATTTAGTGCAAAGGTATTTGTAGTAGATTTATATGTGTTTTTCTTCCAAATTGCTCTGAGTAAATATTTAGACCAGACTTCACTTGTATAAATTGTAAAATTGTAACCCTGACCCATTTCCTGTGGTCCCTATGTTTAAAAAGAGGCAGTACTGTGCATTCAGTCATACACACCAGATATTCAAGATATCCTAGAAACTGCCCTCTCCCTTACTTCCAAAATATAGCCAGGCGTCATGTTCTTTTGGTTGTAACTTTAAAATCCATACTGGTTCTCTTCATTTTGGTTAATTCTAAGCATCCTGGTCTAAGCTACCATTGCCTGGACTATAGTGATAGCTTCCAAATGCCCAGCCTGTACCTATTCACCTCACTGGGGCCAGTACAATTGCTCCCATTTGGAAGTTTTTGTAGTGCTCTTAGGGTACAGATAACATCCATACCCTCATCCTCAAAGCCCAGAAGAAAGGTGGCACCTGTTCCACAACTCAACTTTATCCCACAGCACTCTTGCTTTTGCTCTTTTGCAAGACCAGTGTCATTCTAAAATATCCGCTAATAATGCTAAGTCCCTTCTCCACGAGGCTCTGTAAAGAGAGTTTGCTCTACCCAGACAGTTCTACCATCTCTTCCATCTTTGACTTTATTAATTTATTAATTTCAGCTCAATCCATTTCCTCAGGGAAATCTATGCTGGCTTTCCTTAAATGATTGGATTTCCTCAGTAGGAACTCTGCTCTTAGACTTCCACATTTGTTTAAATGCTTCTACTATTAGCATCTGGCTCCCCTGAACTGTGAAATCTGTGTGGCCAGGAACTTCCTTAATTTTTAGTCTTTCCTGTGTTGTCTGTGTCTAGGACAATGTCTGGTACATAGCTGATGCTTAATGAATATCAGTTGAGAGAATGAATAACACAGTCATGGGAGAACATAATTGTGTAGAAAGTAAGACAGAATAAAAGGGAAAAGAAGACATAGAAGCAGCAGAGGTAAGAGGAGGTGGCAAGAATAAACTGATCCTGGAGTCAGTGAGGTTCATTGTAATAATCATTTGAAGAACAACTTCAGTAACAGCATGAATAGACTTTGTGATGTGACTTATTGTGAGGGTCAGCTATATATACTTTTATTAAATAAGCCACACATGTGTGCATTTGTGTAATTTTGAGCAACCAAATGCTTGTTTTCTCTTCCAGTTGCCAAGCTAGGTCTTAATTAATTCACTTACTTGAATAACTTTACAATTTAATGAACAACTGAATGGAATTCTAGTCTAAGCACAGACTATAGTTAACTGTTCTCACTAAACAAATTATAAACAGTGCTATCTCATGTGTTCTCTAATTAGGTCTGAAGTGTCTTTTATTTAGGTATGAAGCTAGCTGTAGCCTGTACTTGACAAATCATTGGTACAATGTAAAAAACAAAGATAAATAGGAATCTACTTTTTAAATATTTCAGTGAGTATTCTGATCCAAGTACTAAAGATAGACTTTGATGGAAAGGTGCTTAATCATTAGTTTAAAGACAAAAACAACATAAGAAAAGTTGCTGCTGCCACTGTTCATAATATTGAGTCATAACATCGCTATGAAAAAGAAATAATGCTGTAAAGTAACAGACAAAAAGATAATTCAGGTATTATTTTAAGATTATAAAAGGAAAACATCAAACAAAAGTTTTTAACGAATGTCAATACTAAAGTTATAAAATAATTCTTATTAAAATAATGAAAAAACAGTTGGACACAAAATATATCCTACATATTAACAATAACTGATTCAAATATATCATGAATGTTACAGACAGTAAACACAATAGACACATAATATTCATGTATATATTTAAAGAAAAAAGAAATCCACTAAGTATTTCAACAAATGTTAAAAATACTTGTGAAATAGTTTAATTATAGATATTTGTGTCTTAAAGTTTTATTGAGAAATTATAAAAAGAAAATACAAATAAGTAAAAGAATCCCATATTTCCAGATGGGAAGAGAAAATATAAAGATGTTAGTTTCTCTCAAATGTGTCAACAATTTTATATAGTCCCAATTTAAAACTTCAAGTAGCATTTTTTTCTTATAATGTGAAAAATTTTATAAAATTTAGGTGGAAAATTACCAGGTAAAATCAAAGTTTCATTTTTAAATTTTTTTTTCTAAAAAAGGAAGTACACTGAAATGTTATTAAAACATAAATATTTGAGACAACAACAATTAAAGTAATATATGTTAGCTTCAAAATAGATATGTATTATAATAGAAGATCACAGAATGGTCAGAAATCCTGTATTTCTTTTGAGAAGTTAGTAAAGAATTATCATGAGGCAATGGGACAGGTAAGGTTTACACGGAAACTTTTGTTGGACAAGCAGAATACTAATTTCCACAAAAGAAGTGCTAGTTATCACAGCAATGACCTCAAGAGAATCAGGTTTCCCTGTATGGATTGTTAACCTTGTTAACCTTGGAGCTTGGACACAACACAAAGTTGAGTGGTTTGTTATGTAGCAATGGTTAATTTAGCCAAAAACTTACAGCATAGACCAAAGTATATTCCAGACAGTAAGAGTTAAAGATAAAATAAGAAGAAAATAAAACTAATGAATAAATTAAAATTTTGAAACTGCCCATGTTTGCGTAGCTACCTCCTTTTTGTCATTAAGGTCTCAGGTTAAAAGTTGCCTCTACAGAGAATTTTCCCTAAAGACACCTCCCTCGGTTTCTACCACTTTACCCAATTTGCGTCATTGTGTGAATTTACTGTATTCATTTTTTCCCTTATTGTATTTTTCTTACTGAAATGTAAACTTCATGAGAACAAGAACTTTTCAAGTATTTTTTTGTTCAAATATCTTGGTATATTATCATCATTCAATAAATATTTGTTGAATTGATGAATAAATGAAAAACATTCTGGTAGAGGGCTAGTATTCTAGGCTTCACATAGAGGAAACTTAAGTTTGACTACCTAACGTTAAACCTTTCTCAAACAGCAAAACAAAAGAAACAAATGGAAAAAAAGACAATGGAACTGGAAGAAGCAAAAGCATAATAGGTGGCAAGGATTAACGTTATTTCTTTATAAAGCTACTCAAATTCTTATGTAAAACATGAAGATATAAATAGCAAATTCACATCAGAAGACATATAGTTTGAAAATAGAAATAAAACCAGCAACTATTGATACCAATCAAATTGACAGCATTGAGATTAACATTTTTATGCCAAGGAATATGAGGGGGAAAATGGCATAATTTATTGTTAGCTTGCATATTTTGAAAACACTAAGTTTGTACATTTTGGAAAGCAACATCTGGACTGCTATTAAAATATTTTCAAATCTTTTAACACAAGATTCGCTTTCCAGGAAAATCATCCCAAGAAAACAACTCCAGAGGTGTGATACGCCAAGTACACAAGATACTCTTCAAAATATTATTTTCATAGTAAAACTTAGAAGACTTGCTTTTCTTAGTAGAGGGGCAATTAATTATCTCTTTGGCTGAATCTATCAATAATGGATAAAATCTCGTATTACCACTGTTAAAAATTGTGAAGACCATGAAGCATGGGAACATTTATGTCATACTAGACGAAAAGTAAAATTTAAAATTGAGGGTATACAGAAAGAAAATGGTGTGCTACATGCACATAATCTTTCTTTGGGGTAAGTTTTACCTCCAAAATTACACAATAAATGGAAGAAACAAACACTGAACGCCTTCGTGCTTATATCCTGTTAATAATGGACCCGAAGTTTGAGTTTCAGCACGCATCCACATTTCCTCTCGAAATTCATCATCTTTTGTGACAAAACGCTTGTTTTTTCCGCTACATCTTGCCATTTAAACAACTGGTAGCACGATGCAAAAAAGGGAAATAGCTCTTTTAAAGTTCGTGGACTAGCAGGTTTTCCTCATCTTTCAACATTTTCTTCTTAAATGTATCATTTTACAATACAAAAATTGAAAACGCAATCAAGGATATAAAATCAATATTCTTCATCTATCTTTTCTCAGCTACTCAGGAAACTCAAGCCCAAGCGCCTAGTTCTAAAAACTGCTGAGGGGCGGGGCTCTACAAGGTGGCGACGGCGTCGCAAAACAAAACACCCGACGACCCGCTCCACTGCTTTACGGCACTTGCTCCGCCTCTCCAGGCGCCGGAAGTCTGAAGCCGGCAAACATGGCTGCCGCCTATTTCCTCAACCGCTCTGCGACTGCCCTGGCAGCGTTCTTGCTCTTGTCTTTCGGCAGCTCGGCCGCTAGTCAGATCGAGGTAGGAGTCAGGTTGTTTTGACGACTGAGCCCTGGGAGGACGGCTCTGTCGAGCCTGTGAGCAGCCCTGCAGATGTCAGAGGCATAGCAGTGGAGGGCAGCCGCCTGCAGTCATCCTCCTGATCCAGGCTGTGCTGGGGGAAGGGTGTCTCTAATTCAGCGTCGGCCTGTTTCAGCCTTTCAGAACGACTAATGAATGGAGGCAAATCCTCAGAGTCCGAGGAGGACCTGATCCATTGCTCCGACTCCTGTGCAGTCTTTCCTAGCAGGTGCAGTGTCACCCCCGAATGCAGCATCAGCTTTCCTTCTACCGAAGTGCACCGCTATGCTGTATTTCTTGATGGGGATCCGATGGGTATGGGGTTTTGCCCTGGGCTCGCCAACCCACCCGTTTACTCAGACGGGATCCCCCGTCGTTTTAAACGTGGCCACAGGACACATTTTGGGTCTGTGTAATGCTTTCACTACCCAGTGCTGAGTGATTTGTCAGTGCTGTAAAGTAGATCTTTACCATCATTTGCAGGCTTGCATTTGCAGCTGGCTAAGAGGCCGAGATAGTCGCACAACTAGACATTTGAAAGGGTGACGGAGAGAATTGGAGATGTAGGCAAGGTGCTTTGTGAGTCATAATAAAGAATTTGTTCTTTATGTTTTGAGGAACATTTGAAAATGAGGAACGTTTGAGAATACGTTCGCAGACATTTGAAAATCCACTTCTAAAATTTTATCTTTTGCTTATCCCACCCTTTAAAAAAAGGACAATGAAAAACTAGGCACCTCTTTTCCTCCCACATTTCCTAATCCAGAAATGTTATGGATAACTCAGAAATCTGGAGTTTAAATAAACTTTCATCCCACATCATGAGTATCACCAAACTATATCTTCTGGATTCTTACATGTGCTTTTATATCTCCAGTTCCACTGGTTTAATCCAGGCTTCAATCATTACTTGTCTAGACTATTCGAGTTCCTTTGCTTCCTCCAGGGTTCCATACTCCCTCATTAGAGGGAAATACATCAGAGGTTATTTGGGTCAAGCCTCATATTAATGCTAGTCTTTACAAAATACAAGGCTTATCAAGTTATTCTGATTGAATCCAATATTTCTCCATTGCTTACAGAATAAAATCTTAAATATTATGATCTGGTTCCTGCCTGCTTTTCTATTATTGTGTGTTGGAAGCCTCCTCCTACCACCTTCAGTACCTTGACATTTGACTGGTGGACCTCAGGCTCTCAGTTGAAGAAAGATTGCAGGTGAAGTTCTGCTGGTTTCTTCCTTTATCCTAGTGGATTATTTTACATACTTCATTTTGGATATCATTATTGTTTTTCTATAGTTACCTACTTGCTATATTTTTTTCAGGCTTTTCGCCTCCAGTTTCTTCTGTCTTTATTAGATGCAATAAAAGCATAACCTCTGTTGAACCTTTCCCTACCCCTTGTCTTTGCCTTTACTGTTGTAGTTTGTGTAGTTAGTAGAGCACTCATTTATTATAACCCATGTATTTTTTTGACTATGATTCCATCATCTTTCACTTAAGGTGCAGCAGTTGCCCAACTGGTCTGCCTAGGGTCATTCTTCTTGCCAAACTCTTCTCAGAGTTGCAGCCAGAGCAACTTTGTAAAATGCAAATCTTTATCATGCAATTCATATTTACCTTAGTGTTGCTCAAAACATAAAGAATAAATTCTTTATTGTGACTCAAAGCACCTTGCTGACATCTCCAATTCTCTCCGTCACCCTTTCAAATGTCTAATTGTGCTAAACTTCTTTCCATTTCTTAAATGGAAAAGCTCCATTCTGCCATTGGCCCACATTTTCTCTGTCTTCCTTTTCTTTTTTCATCTTTTGGATCTTAACCCACATGCCAGTTCTTTAGGGAAAACATCCTGCTCAGGTTCTCCTGTTATATTTTTTAAAATATTGGGTGAATTTCTATTACAGGACTTGTAATTTGCTGTTATTTGTTTAATGTATGTCAATCCACTAGTAACCTCTTGGAAGGCAAGTATTTTTGCCCATCTTGGTATTCTGAACAATTAGAGCAGTGACTGCCCCTTGATATCTAATGAATATGATGAATTAATGAATTTTACAGTAATATAATGTGTTTGCATGTTTGTCTTATTTACTAAACTGTAGAACTCTGGAGAGAAAGTGGCATTTGAATATCACTGTACATTACATGGTACCTGACACATAATCAATGTTCCGTTAACTATATGAAGAAAAATAACTTTACAGTGACCGTGTTTTTTAGATAATGAGAAGACTTTCACAATCTCTTAATTTTTCACTGATGTCTTAATGGGATAGGACTTTTGCTGGGAAATACATTAGAGATTATTTGGCTCAAGTCTTACTTTTCTTCATGAGAAGGCAAGTCTAAAGAGCTAAGTGGCTTATCCTAGCTGGATTTTGGCTCAGGTCTTCAAATTCCCAAATCAATACTTTACTCACTATAGCATGTTTCTTTCTCTGACATCTAGTCAGCTACTGGGAATAGTTTGGAGTGGAGGGAGACAAAATATGTATTCTACTTATGCGTAATTAAGTAGAAGAATTTTTCATATTTCCTGAAATTTTCTTGTTAGCCAGATGATTAAAATAGCCATATACATGTTGGGTAATCACTATTCCTGGATTCTGTCAGTCAGATAGTTTATTACTATTTTATAAATGGGGAAATGGAGGCATAGAGAAAGCTAGCAACTTTCATAAGTGTATTTAGCTATTGAGTAATAGGGCCATATTTGAATACAGACATTCTGACTATTCCAGTAATTAATATTGTTTGGCAGCAGATCTGTGATCAATGTGAATTATATCCATTATTATTTTAATATATAATTAAAAACATGTTTACTAGGTGTCAAGATGGTAATGAATGATGAAGTTTTTATGTCTAGAAATGACAAATATAATCCAGACTTACTGTAACAGATTTCTGAAATTGTACATGGCAGTATGCTGCAAAATATGTTTCATCAGGTATATTACTGAGTTTAAATAAAGCATCCAACATATAGTAGGAATGGACCCTGAATAAAATTTTAACAGGAAAAATATTAATTTTTATGCAGGGAATCATAACATGAAAGAAGTCATTCCCAATTTTAAGACTGAATGGAAAATGAGAAGCATATGTGGAAGATATGGGTGCATTTGAGATAAAATGTTAAAAAACAAACAGCTGTCCAATAATATTGTTCATTAAAAACAAAAACTGTGGTTTTTATGGTTATTTCAGCACACTTGTCTGATTATTATTTTTTTTTTTTTTTTGGTTTTTTTTTTTTTTGGTTTTTCTCCGGTACCGGGAACCGAACTCACGACCTTGCGCTTGCCAGGCAAGCGCTTTGCCGCTGAGCTAAATCCCCAGCCCCCCATTGTCTGATTATTAAGTTTACTATTGTGACCAATATTGACTGAGTTAGCATAATTGCAAAGATTTTAGAAAACCAATAGCAATGATTATTAAGCAAAGGATTAAAAAGACTTCTGTGAGAAATTCAAGGGTTGTTTTGGTTGAAGAAGGTAGTCTGTTATTTCTCATGGGGATAAAAACTGTCTGTAATAGTATTTCACAAAAAGTGAAATATTAATTCTGAGAAGTTCTTGGCATGAATATTTTCATCCTTCTAATTGCAGAGAATGATAGCTTGAGGAATTAGGAGAGTAAAATCTAGATGGAAATTGTGAAATTTGCAGCTTTATATTATAGCCTTTACTTCATACCTTCATATTCTGAACCCATCATCCATGTGGTTTCAGTTTTCCAGGAGACACTCTTGCTTTGTTCACTGCCAAAAAAGACAAGTGAGCATTTTCATTCATTAAAAAATATTTAAAATCCACTATGTGCCAAACTTGGAGTACATTAGTGAATGTAATTGGATGCATGGCTCTGTCCTTTGAGCTGAAGCTTATATCCCCTGGGAAGAGACAATGATATGCATCACAAATAAGTTAATGATATGCAAGAGGATGATAAAGACAATGGAGAAAATAAATCATGGTGAGGAAAATGGTGGGTAAGATTATAGTTTTAAATGATGGCCTGTTAAACTTTTAAACAGACATCCTATTTCCTCTATTGAGCACACTTTTACTTCTTCAGTTTTCATGGTATAGGAAATAATGAAATGTGACATATATACTATGCTTTCATTTGTATGATGCTTAATAATTTTTTAAAGCTGAAGCTCTTCCATGCATACTATTTCAGTCTTATAAAATGACACTGATGTAGGGCTGGCATTGCTTTTATTTTGCACACAAAAGAGTCTTGAGCAAAGTAAGCCCTCCCCTCCTGGCCCCATCCATGGTCTGGTGCGTGTGCTAGGCAAGTGCCGTACATAGGGTTACCTTGTTTAATCATGGTGTCATGCAAAATGGAAACATATATCTCTGCTTTTCTAGTTCAGGGCTTTTTTCCCCCTAATATAGAATCTTAAACTAGGGCTTTTTTTTTTTTTTTTTTTTTTTAATGTTAATCAAAAACACATTTTTCATTTCTTCTTTTTAGGCAGGGTCTTGCCATGTTGCTTAGTTAAACCTCTAGCCTGGTCAGGGATTGGTTGATTAGGATTTTTTTTTTTTTTTTTTTAATGTTATAGCTTAAACTGGTTTCCAATTTAAGTTTGATTATTTGTTCATAAGGTCAAATACTAGTAGCTTCATAAACATGTGAATCTTAATTTGTGTGACTGTATATTGTTCTTTATCTTTGTTTTGGGAAATTGTGACTTTTTCTTAATCATTTTGCTTTTATTTGACTGATAGGATCAAGCAGAACAATTTTTTAGAAGTGGCCATACAAACAACTGGGCTGTTTTGGTAAGTGTATTCTATAATGATATATCTTGCTGAGCTGGCTGTGGGGGCACATGCCTGTAATCTGAGCACTTGAGAAGCTGAGGCAGGAGGAGTGCAGTGAGTTCAGGGCCAGCCTGCTGCTTATCGAGACCCTGTCTCAAAAAACAAAAAAACAAAAAACAACAAAACATCTTGCTGCTCATATTCAATATGTATCTGGAAATTTTTATGTGACTCAAATATTTGAAAATAGTTTGTTTTCTTACATTTTTAACAGAAATTTTTTACTTTGATTTGGCTATATTTTAAATTGACCATGTCAAGGAATAAAATTTTAATAACATTTCTTGCCGTTCATTTATGAGTCAAGTGGTGATCTGTAAACATAAGAGCTAGGTATGGTGGTGCATGTTTTTCATCCCAGACTTTGGGAGGCAGAGGCAGGATGATTGCCCTGAGTTTGAGCCCATCCTGGGCTACATAGTGAGTTAAAGGCCAGCCTGGACTATATAACAATACCCTGTCTCAAAACAAAAACAAAACAAATAAGTAAACACAACAATAAATTAGGGGTGCTGTTGTGAAAGAAAGCATGTTGTGAAACGTAGACTTACTTAATACTGTCAATGAGTAATTATATATCTTACTGATAATACTAGTTTATAAATGCTCTCTACTAAGGCTGATTTACTCTTAGAATTGTTTTTTCTATTTATAAAATAACAAATTATAATTGTAGGAAATTCAAATTATACACAAAGTTTTAAAAATTACATGTGAATATCACCTCAATTAAAAAAATAGAGGGAAATGTCTTAAAAGTCCCACATTCTAGAGCCTGTACTTTGGAGAGTGCTATCTCTCTGCATATAAAGAAGAAAATTATGAAGTTAGATATATGATTTTATTCACCTGGGATCATTATTCCTGCTGTTTTGCAGTGCTTTAAGGTATCCTGAAATTGTTTCCCTACTGGTAGTTATGCAGGTATAATATAGTATTTTCCACACACTGTATTTTCTATATTGTGAATGTGCAGTAATGTGTAGTTCATTAACATTTGAGTAATGTGTAGTTCATTAACATTTGGAATCTAAACTTTTTATTATTTTAGTCACAACTGTGTTGAATAATCTTAAACATACATTTTTGTGAACTTGACTGATTTTCTTTTTTTCTTTTTCTTTTTTTATTTTAAAGATTAAAAACACAACTTGTTTGTCTAAATCCAAGTCAGTCATGTAGTATTAATTTTTCATGACTTCTGGGCACCAAAGTAAATTTTATTTTAATTTACCAAATTATTTAATTATTTAAAATTATTTAATTTACCAAATTTTATTTAATTTACCAAATTAAATTTTATTTTAATTTACATTGTTGTGATCCTAAGATTTACTTATTTATTCTAATATTCTAATATTTGTTTATTAGCCTATTGCTTTTTTGGGGGGGAGCTTTTTCTCCCTTGGCATGAATTAACATCTTTAATTTTGTCTAGATTCATATAGTTTTATTATTCATTCTGTAAATAGAATATATGTAATCAATTTTACTTTTCTTATATTTAGACGATAGTTTCACTACTGTGGTTCTAGTTAATGATGTTTTTACATTATTAGAAGATAGAATAAGTTTGACTTAATGAAAAAAACATACAGAAGGGTTGGTTACCTTACTGTGTTTTCTATGACTGTCAACATGGTACCTGAGCCTGGGTAATTTATAATGAAAAGAGGTTTATTTGGCTCACATTTCTGGAGGTGAAGTTGGAGAGCATGCCCCTGGCATCTCTTCTGCATCTGATGGTAGCCTTCTTGTTACCCTGAGCTCTAGAGGGCATCCCCGTGTGAGCCTCAGCATGTCTGCTAGCTCAATTCTCTCTTCCTTTTCTTATAAAGCCTCTGATGCCTCCTGCAGCCCATGCTGATGACCTTATCTATTCCTAATTTTCTCTTCGGTCCAACCCCTGGAGTACCATCTGCATATGCAACTGGGGAGAAGTTTTCAACACATGGAACTTAGGGGTCACATTCAAATGACAGTGAGGGTCAGCAAGAAGAAGAAATAAAGAAATGAAGTGTAAGGTCAAAGAGACGGGGAAGGAAGCCGGTATTTGTGAAAAAGAAAGGAAACAGTACACTCTGTTTCAGAGCTGTTAGCGTGCGTGCTGGCAAAGGAAGAAAACTCAGAAACGTGAATTGTAAGGGTAAAGGAAGAGGGTAGAGGAGTTCAACTAAAAGAAAGGCAGGACAAACACAGAAGACCATAATGAACTTTACTAAAACCAAAGATAGAGTGCCAGAAGTTTTGAGGCCTTACTAGTTTATTGAGCGTTGTTTCATAAAAGCATGTAGTTATCTACAGGTTGCTAAAAGTAAAGGGGGTGGTTGCAAATGCTGTATATGTTGTATTGAATTTAAGTAGAACAGCATAAGATAGATTCATGGCTCATTTTCTTGTGCAAGGAAGGATAACTTCTATACGCTGCCCCTCACAGGAGAGTTTATGAAGGAATTGAACAAACGCTGCTTGAGATTAGGGGAGAAGTTTTCAGTGACTGATTAAAAATGAGGAAAATTATTAGTAACTTGAAAGGGTGTACTTTCTGTGCAGGAAACTAAGGGCTCTTCCATGATAGTCTTGTGAAGAGTTCTCAGAGAGAGGAATATGTGCCATTATCAATTGTCAAGGGCTCCTTTTATACAACTAAGACCCTGTGAGCTTATGCCACACACATTTCAAAGCTGCTTTGTCTGGGAAGCCTCTCACCAAGTCCCTTTCCACTTCAGTAATTTGGGTTCCAGATGAAAAACAGAGGTGATGAAGGGCTTTTACTGCAGTTTCATGACAACTGCAGGTTTTATATTTAACACAATATTTTTGCATTAGATTTAGTATTGTACAGTGAAATTTAAAGAAATCATGCCTTTTAAATGAAAAATTATGAAATTTGACTGAGTGTAACTGAAAGTACTAAAAATGCATTCTTTCAGTGTTAAGCAATTTAGATTTTTAACCATTTCCCCCAGTTTGAATGAATTTATTTCTTGATGTGATGACCAGAGGTGAGTGAAATGCTCCTTTACTCTCTGAGGAAACTTGCCAACAGAAGGAGAGAGAAAGAAAATCGGGTCCCATTTTGGTTTCTAAGCTGCTTTGTATAGACATTTTTGCTGTGTTTAATAACAATGATAAAGGTAATCCATGTTTATGGGTGGATAGCAAAATTGCAGTGAGGAAAGGAATCAACTGCAAAGTTATTCCTCCCACTTTGACCCTTGTTTTTATGGTCTAAGGGTAATTACTATTACCAGTGTCTTGCATATCCTCTCAGACATTTCCAGTGGGTATAATCACATCTATGTCTACTCTTTCCCTCTTCTCAAAAGACTAGTGGGCCATGTCTTATGCCCCTTTTACAATTTGCATTTTAAAAACTACAGTAAGTGAATATTTGATAATTTATATTAAGTTGGTATTTCCTGGTAGCTTATATTTGCTCACCTTGTCGGTATAATAAGTTGCTTGTGAAAATGAGGTCAGTTTGTTAGGTGTATGCTTTTTAATAACATAATAGATGCACAAAGCTTTTCATCTGTGCAGAAAGGCCACCGAAAATACTGTACTGGTTTCTATATGATTAATTCAGGTAGAAATTATTTTATGCTTTTTCTGTTTCCAGTTAGGGAACATGTAAATTTTTTACTAGATCTTTTTGGCAATGATTTGGCTTCTAGCTTTTTGGTTTTTATTTTTGCTAATTCAGGCAGTGTTACAGTGAAAACCCTAGAGCACACGTTTTTGCATACTTATTTGAGGTAGGTGCAAAAAGACAACTATTTTTTTCAAACTTGATATGTATTGCAAATTATTCCTTTGGAAGGGTTATATTAATTTACATTTTTATCAGTAAGCTATGAGTACTGTACTTATTTCCCTATAACCTTGACAATATGGTGAATTGTCAGACTTTCTATATTTATCAGTTTGATATGTAGTTTTAAAAGTATAGCTGAGGTTGAGTGAGCAATTTTAAGAGTTTCATAGTCCTATTTTATTTTACGGTTAAGAGTTTCATAGTCCTATTTTGCTAAGTTTTCCAGGTTGGGCTTGAACTTGTGACCCTCCTTCTCCTGCCTCAGCCTCCCAAAGTGCTGGGATTATAGGTGTGTACTACCACACCTGGCTTTGTTGCCTATTTTTAACACTTTTGTTATGATATACTTATTTTTACCCTTTCCTCATTTAAATTTAGTCGTTTTTTCCTGTTGAGTTCTAATTAAGGAAATTAGACCTTTTATTTGTTTTTTAAGTTTTTCCTTGTTGACATTTATGTTACTTTTGACATATGAAGTTTTATATTTTTATGTGGCCAAACATTTTAGTCTTTTCCTTGTTGGATTTTAGGATAAAAACTCACTTTACTAAAAAAAAAAACCAAAACCAAAAAAACCAAAAAAAGCTTCATGGAGTTCCTTCGGCAGGGCCAAGTGCATTTATACTATCTCTAAACTGTCGTATGTGCTGAAGCGCAGGCATGCCGTTGGAGGACTGTGCTTGGTGGATGTCTTCCCAACTGACCCTAATTTCTGTTTACCTAAGGATTTTCTAGGAAACTAACTTTTAAAGCTGAGGGTAGGATTTTTCCTAGGCCCTTTGTTATTTTTAGCAATTGTTTTAAAGTGTAAAATTTGGTTGAATTGTTTTTTTCTGTTCAGTTCAATAACTTTATAGTGTATTTTTAATGTACCTATAAAGCTGTTTTGCAAATTATGTTTTAGTCTGTGTCTTTTTCTCACAACTAACAAGAGTAGCTAGTTTTCTTCTCTATTCTGTAAAGAGATGCATGTTGTCTTTTATTCTAAAGAGTATAATCTTTTAGAAATAGGAGCATTATAGAATCACAGAAATTGAGGGTAACTAAACTGGTTCAATATTTGATTAAATTCCCCCAAATTTGTTTTCTATGAAGGTGGCCTTTTGTAATATTATTTACGAAGGCTTCTCTTTACAGCACTTGATAGTTATGTTCTTTGCTGTTTTAAGTTAGAAACTCTGAAGGAATTTCTATGTCATATTTAAAGAAAAATAATTCTGTAACTCCATGAAGTATTTTGACTTATAAAAATCATATTTTTGTTTTTTGTTTTGTTCAGGTTTGTACATCCCGATTCTGGTTTAATTATCGACATGTTGCAAATACGCTTTCTGTTTATAGAAGTGTCAAGAGACTGGGTATTCCTGACAGGTAAGAATCTTAATAAAGTTTTATTTTGAAGTTCAGTAAGATGATGGTTGGATAACTGTTATTATATTTGTTTGTGTTGCTTTTGAAAAGGTAAGGAAACCTGATTTGAGGTCTTTTCTTTTTCTTATTGTCATTAGAGGATACTACCAGTTATAAAGTTGATGTCACTTAAGACTGTAATAAGAAAGCATATAAAAAAAGATCAATCCTGAGGTAAAAACATTTGATAAGTATGTTTGTTTAATGTTATTTATTAAATGCTTTATGGGGACTGGGGATTTAGCTCAGCGGCACAGCGTCTGCCCAGCAAGCGGGAGGTCGTGAGTTCGATTCCTGGTACTGGAAAAAAAACAACAAAAAAAATGCTTTATGGTTATTAACTGCAGCAATATAGGGCAATTTTGACTGATTCAAAGTGTGGGAGGGATTTGCAGAAAGCTTGTTGATTAGTTCTCCAAATTCCTCGGAAGGCTATGGCCTTGAAAAGAAACAAGAAAGAGTACAGAGCAGAAAACACACAGCTAGAATGATAACATAAACCAGTATGGAGACAGTGTGGCTGCCAGCTGCTTGTCTGCCACTGCTGCCTGTAGAACCTTAGCGTTGCTGCCTCCTCCTGCTACCTGAGTTCAGCCATTGCCGTTCTGACTTTGTACTGTTGCTGGTTCTTATAGAGTCTTCGGTGGGGATGTCATAGTGGCAGAACCTAGGTTAAGTGCCCATGTCCATGCCGCAGGTAGCTGGAAGAATGAACAGATGGCACCGTCAGTTTCCGTGAGGGAGATGGGCTCGGCCATCAGTGAAGATGAATAAAGGGGGAAATTGCCCACTGACGAGAAGACAGCTCAGATACTAGGCAGTACGCCTATACCTCTACCCCTACCCAGATCGTGTCCTTTACATTTGGCTTATCTGTGAATGATTAGTTTTTGCTGCTACCAAAATGGTGGTACCAAGAAATTGCAGTTAATCTGTTGCTTAGGTTTGACTCATTTAGTAGTTGTGAGGTAGAGTAGATGTAGAAAGAACTTTGTGTGAGACGTGAGTTTGAAATGCGGGTTTAGTGGTGATTTGGGGCAAATCACTTCACTGTCCTCAGCATGCCTTCCCATCTATGGCATGGTGCTGATAGTACCCTCTGTGCAGGATTCAATTCGTGCAGTAAAAACAGAGATACGAATAAAATGTTGCAGGAGTGCAAAGGAAGCGGTGCATGACTCAGGAAACATCTATTAGATCATTTTGGCCTGAGAAACTGGCAAAACTCTAATTTAATTCCTGTATTTCATGTGGAAATTAGGGCAGCTAGATAATACTTGTTTAAAATTTACATTAAATTAAGTCTAGAAAGTGGTCGGTTTGTTGTACTAAAGATACCAGCTATAATGCTGGTTGTTTGTCAGTTGGTCCTAGGTCTATGTGGTTAATCCTTTGTTCCCTAACTGCTGTTAGGCCTGTGTTGTGTCTGCTCCTCCAGAGTCACCATGCATGGTTTGGCAATAGTTTTTACTCTGTAAGTAAATTGCTATCTGCTTTATGAATCAATCATTAAGCTATATTTCAATGGCTTAAGATTTGGGGGATCTTTTTAGAAATAGAAGATAATGATAAGTGGTATTATTTTGTATGTTTATTAGGTTTGTTCCCAGGCTTCTAAAGAATTTTCTTTAACAGCTTATTTCTGTTTCAAATGATTGCTTGTCCAAATTTCTGTTTAATGAAGTCATTCTTCTGGAATGTGAATTGGCGATTTAAACAGAGAATTAAACTGTTTATTATTTAACAAATAGAAATCCATACAAAAGATTATGTTTTGCTTTTTGTGTAGTTGGTAAGTGTTCCTGTTGTTCATGGATATATCATTTATCGCTTGCCTGGAATTGAGTATAAAAACACAATTACAGGGAAACTTTAGTCAGAAAATAGTAAAGTGTTATGAAATAACAGTTTGAAATTTAAAATTTCAAAATACAGCTTGAATTTATTTTATACATTACAAAACATTTTCAAGTTAAAACAGCATTATAAAAAAACAACATTATAACTTCTATCTTAATTGTAAAAATGATCCTGAGGTAAATGATTAGTCACTACATTTAATAAAAATTGCAAAGAAGTGTTCTAGTATGCTAGGTTTCTTTGTATTTTTGCTTTTTTTTTTTTTTTTAATGTCTTTTGAGACAGGGTCTCTATGCATTTCAGGCTGACCTTGAGCTCCCTGTGTAGCCCAGGCTGGTCTCCAACTTGCAAGGATCTTCCTGCCTCAGCCTCCTGAGTGCTGGGATTGCAGGTGTGCGCCACCACACCCGGTGTTTGTTTGCTTGTTTTTAAAGGAGCATTTTATCATTATGTTGAAATGCACAATATTTTCATTGAAATTTCCCATATGCTTCAATAAGCAATTAGTTCACGTCAGAAATCCTTTACTACAATACATGACACGATATTCTGCAGACCTGAAAGGCCAGTGTAGTCAGACCCCAACTCTTGTTCTGATTTTTCTCTGGTCTTCTGTTTGTATTTCCCATATTCCTGTCATGCTGAGTTCTTTCCTGTGCCTGAAATGATTATCTGTACTTCTGCTACCCAGTCTTGGTTTTGATTCTGAATCACTTGTGGCACATATTAAAAATATGAATTTTTTTAGCCCCATTGAGAGATTTGGAAGATTTCGTTTGTATTTGTGATTTGAGCTTTCTGAAATGGTTCACCATTTTTAGGCAACTCATTGGATTTGAAATGAGCTCAGCATATAAGCTCTATGTTTGGCTCTGTTGTGTAAGCGAATTTGGGGAGCACAGCTTTAATTTGACCTGATCTGCCCAGTTTACTTCACCCAGGTAGTTTTTGATCCTTAAAAAAGTATTTTCTGATTTCCTCATATATATTTTTATTATAGTATCTTGTGTGTATTTTTATCATCACATGGTTGTCCTAATTACAGTATTGTCCCTCATTAGGTTGTAAATGCCTTGAAGGGAGCGAAGCTTTTTTCCGTCCTTCTCTCCCTTTTGCAGTGGTAGGGATCAAACTGTAGGCCTTGTCCATGCTAGGCAAGCTACACTCCCAAGCCCTGTATGTTTCATTTCGTTTTGTACCTCCCGTGTCTACTAGAGTCCTGTCACGTAGTAGGTGCTCAGCAGATGTTGTGTAATAAGTACACGGGGGATTTAGGAATATTTTATCCGTTGCACCAAATAAACACGAGCTTGTACTTTAAAAGTAAAAATATTTACATCCCCTAAATTGTGTTAGTCTACTTTTCAGGAAATGTTTATCTGATATAGAAGACATTTTAGTAAATACGTTGCCAGAATTTGATAGTATTATTTGAAAATATTGACTCAGGGAAAGAAGATACTAATGGTGTTGTGGGAAAGTGAAAGCGTTTCTCAAGGCCTCCGCAGTGCCTTCCGGCTCGACCCTTACCCATCTCCTACCTGAGTTCCGCGGAGGACAGGCTCCTTTCCCCGTGTGCCCACACTTTTTCCGCAGCTGTACTCAGTGCTCAGAGATTTTGTTTTTGTTTCCCTGACTTCAGCTTCTTGAAGTGTCTCTGTTCTAGGCAGATTTCTGCCTCCAAATAATTACTTTGGATGAAATCCCTGCTTTGCTACCTCTGGTATGCTTAGTATAATTAAGATGAGAAAACAAAAAAGGCAATAAATAAGGAATGGGTTCAAACTCTGTGTGAAGCAAAAACTGAGCCAAAATACCTCTCAGCAGTTTCTTACATAGCACATAAATTGCAGTAGAGTATTGTCTTTCAGCAAGTACAGCACAGCCAGTTTTCCCTCTATGCTTGAATAGATGGATGAGTTCTCTCTGAGCACTGGTGAAAGTGGTTTACTTGAGTAGGAGCTGTGTTAGGTGAAAATATGCATATTTTTAGCTCTAGAATTATGACACTCATGCTGTGAGGGGCACCTGGGAACTGAGGCTGATTTAGGGAGCACAGATTTACAGTCCCCACCTCATGTTTCCTCTGGGAAATAAGAGCATCTTAGTGTTAGAATGGGTGAGATTGTTTTCTCCTCCTTTTCTAACCGAATGCGTGAGAAGTTCATGAAATAACACGTGTATATAATTTTTCTTAAAATATGATTTAGTTCTACTATGAGCTGGGTGGAGGAGAGTTTATGTCATCATTCCTGTTTGATAAACTGCCTGCTTTTATGGTTTAGTCTGCTAGCTTTTCTGAGCCCACCCAAAGCTATTTTACCTTTCCTCCATATTCCAATCATTGCTTGAGACTAATAGTTCTGATTTAAACCTTTAATCTTTCATTTCCTGTCATTCAACAACTTTTAGTCTATACAGAATGAAGTTCAGATTTCTAATGCTGTTACCTACCTAGCGGAAGCTTTTTGCAGTCCAGTTTTGAACCTGCCATTCTGACCATTTCAGCTGCTTATGCCTTAGCCGGGCCCTCTTCGTTAGCCCCTGCCCTGGCCTGTGTCCTTTCCCTGTCTGTCCTCCACCTCATCTCTTTCCTTCTCCCTCCTTTCTAGTTTTCTGATGTTTAATATATTCAACTCATGCATTCCCTAAAGCCTTCTTGGTTCTTCTTGCATAACTAATATTTACATTTCTGGAATTGCACTTTTGTGTGTGTACTGAATCGTTTCTTCAAGGCTGGTTATGATGCTGTGTTTTCCTCAGCATGCGTTCTTTGGTATATTGCAGAGTTTAGTGAATGAATGGTGTGCTAGAGACCTCTAGTTAATTGGAACCTCAGTCTAGACTGGAAAGGAGACATTCATATGTGCTGATTGTTTATGTTCTCTTTTATTCATGTTTCTCAAGGCTCACTGAACCAAAGTGCTAGATCAATTTATAAACTATTTCATAACTCCTACTTTGGCATTCATGGTGGGAGGTTCTCACTAGGGCATTTCAAATTGATTTCTTTTTACTAGACAAGTCCATAGGAGTCTTCCCTAAGATAAGTTCAGTCTTAGTGATGCCCTGCTTTGCTGCTATTTGGGTTTCTTCTGGATGTACTTTTTCCTTTTCATCCCTTGTACCTTTTAACTTTTTTCATAGGTAATAAAACTTAGATATAGGAGCTATTTAGACAGTATTTAAATTCTAGTAATGTTTGTGTAAATTGGAAACATCACTATTTGCTTCTTATTGTTGGTCTTTAAATTGTGTTGGTCATGTGACTTGACTGTCTTCATGCTGCTGTAAATTTGGTCTTGTCTAAGGTAGAGCCTTAGTTAGATATTTTCCCACTCCTTGTTAAAATAGCCTGGAGAAGGGCCTGGCTATTTTGGTCATTTGTAAGTCCTGTAGCTTTCTTTCCAGGAAGGACAGCCAAAATGAACTCCTACTTTTGGCCTCCTCCACAATGCTTGCGACACACATTCACTAATCAGAGACCATGTCAAAGATTTTTATAGTGAATTATTGAATTTATTCTTTGAGGCCTTTATGAGGGATTGGTTTTTCCCAATGTACATATTAAAGATGATTGCTCAGGATGGTTAAATGGCTTGCTAAGGTCCACTGAATGTACCATTACATAAAAATAGAGTCAGAACTTGGATTCATGTCTGACCTTATGGACAAACTATTTCTATTCTGTCACACCTATCACCTTCTTTTTTTTTTTTTTTGGGTTTTCTCCGGTACCAGGAACCGAACTCACGACCTTGCGCTTGCCGGGCAAGCACTTTTGCCGCTGAGCTAAATCCCCAGCCCCGCCTTCTTAAGAAATTATAGTTGTTAGTATTGTTTAACACTTGGAATTAGAGAATTCTTTTAATGTACATCATTTCATTCTTATGACATTCTGAGATTGGTTTAATTATAAATACTCATGACTTACATGCTGTATTAAATTCTAAAAGTTGTATCTGCCTGTTGAATGTAGTTACTGGGGAATTTTAAAAGTAGTTAATGTGAAATAAGTGTAATAATGCTTCTCCAGTCTTCTTTTTGTCTTGTTTTTTTTCCATAGTTTTTACTGCTGTCTTCATTATTTCATCTCCATGTACTTCATGCTCTGTATTTCAGCATACTTTCATAGCTATACTACATGTAGAACATCCCTAATCTGAAAATCTGAAGGACTCTGAAACTTTTGTGTGCTAACATGACACCTCAAGAGAAAAATCCCACATGTGATCTCATAGGATAGATTGTGGTCAGATTGTACATGCTCCAAAACTATTGTATAAAATTACCTTTAGGTGATATGTGTGTGTATGTGAAACATAAATAAGTCTTGTTTAGACTTGGGTCTTATCCCCAAATATCTTATCACATATATATACAAATACTGCAAGATTTGTCAAAGTCGGCAGTTTGAAACTCGGTGGTTCCAAGCATTTCAGATAAGGACTATCGACCTACACATGCGCTTGTGTTTTAGCAGCTTTGTAGCTGTTTATTCCTGCCTGTGTCTTTCTCCTTCCAGCTCATCCTACACACAGCTGTTAGAATTCTCTTTCTCAGACACTGCTTTCATCTTTTCCCTCCCACGATCAAGAACTTACAATGACTGTTATCTTTCTAACAAATCCAGAATTTTCAGCCAGCCTTTGGGCTTTCAGTACTGCTTTGTTAATTCCAATTCACTGTGTTCAATTTGCTGATTTGTTGTGACAGTACTGTTTAATCTGTGGTCATTCTTATTTCTGTTTTTGATCATTTCTCTGCCCTGAAATACTCAGAATGGGCTATTCTAGCTGTATATCTTTATTTTGTTTCACCTTGGAGAACTTCATACTCTTCATTGGAAGATCATTGTTTTTTTTTTTTAGGTGACTGAATTTTTAAAAATCATTATGACTAGTTTATAGAAAGTTTTAAACAAATTATGGTTTTAAAATTTATTCTACAACTATTTTGATATTATTTTAATGCATTGATAATATATTATGTTTTTCTTCCTATTTTGATGAGCAAATGGATTAGGATGATATACATTTGTTTTATAAATAATTTGTAGTATACTGTCATAGTATTGTTGAAGTAATTTTAACTCATGCCTTTGGAATGTTCTTTGTCTTTTCTCCTGTCATCAATAGTTTTTTTCTCATATTATTCACTAAAATATAAATAATAGTGTTTGGATGTAAATATATTCTGAGCGGTCTTTCCCCTCAGTCTCAAATTGGCAACTGATCTGTGACACCCCGTGAAGTTTCTGGTAGAGTAGAGTATCTTAAATGGGAAAACATTTCTCATAATTAGGAAATTGGAATGAGCGGTAAGGAGAATAGTAACAAAGGTGAAAGGAACATTTTGGTTACTACCTTCAGGCTCTTGTGTTTAGAGGAGTAGGAACAATCTGCAAGACTAAGAGGACTGGAGAGGTTTTATGGGGCATAAGGGAAATATCTTTATTGAGTTGTAAACAGGATATTGGAGAGAGATACTTGTTCCTTCACTCATACTATAATGTCTTAATTACTGTCATTATTCTCATATCTAGTAACTTGTTTTTCTTGACTTTGCTCTTAAAAATGGACTATTCTTGGGTCTGGTTCTTGGGTATTTTTTTGTTGTGATGCTGGAGCTGGAACTCAGGGCTTCATACCTATTAGGGAAGTGCTCTACTCTGGAGTTACACTGCCAGCTCTAATGTCAGAATTCGCTTGTCAAGTTCTTAAAAGAAAAGCCCTGCTAGGATTTTGATATGTGTTGTAGTGAGTTTATAGATTAATTTAGGGAGAGGGAGCTTCTTTGGGGTATTAACTTTCCATTTCCAATTTCCATTTATATTAAAGTGTATCTCCATTTAATTATATGTTTAATTACATTCAGGTAATTTTTATAACTTGTAACTTTTTCCATAAACATTTTTGGTAGAATTTTTGAACTTTTTTATTGCTTTATGAATGATATTTTCCCCCAAATAAACTTTCTAACTTTTGTTGCTGTGCATGTAGTTTGGCTTTTGTTCTAACAAATTGTGGAACTCTGTTTTAATAACTTGACTATATATTCTTGTTTTTGATGGTATAACATCTACAAACAGTGACAGTTTTCAAATCTGAATACTTTCAAATTTGAATATTTGGGAGTGAAAATTGCCTTTAAAGGCCTCACAATTAATAGTTCAGAGAAAGTCTTCTTTATGCAGGAGAAAAATGTACTCTTAAGAATTGAAGTGGGGGCTGGGGATTTAGCTCAGCAGCAAAAGCGCCTGCCTGGCAAGCGCAAGGTCGTGAGTTTGGTCCCCGGTACCGGAGAAAAACCAAAAAAAAAAAAAAAAAAAAATTGAGGTGGTGCTTGAGGTTAGCAACTTCACAATGGCAGACATAATACTAGAATCTTAGTATACTGATTATATTATATTGCCCAATTCATTAGTATAAATAAATAAAATAATACAGAAGACAAAGAAAGCAATTAATTAAAAATAAAGATAAATGCTGATAGACCTTATGAAGTTCATGTTTGCATAAAAACTTAATATACTTGCTTCACGGTTAGAAACAGTACTCTAGTAATTTCACCAAAACTGAAATAGCTTCTCTGAGTTTTCTCCTATAAGAAACCTTCTCTGCCACTGTCCATGTATTTCAATTTGAGGATGACTCAGCAAATTATTTTTATTTTCATTTTGGTACTGCTAGTAGAGTGAACCTGTTGGCATTTTACATCCTGTATTTGTGTCCAAATATATAGTAACTTGGTTTCCTGAGTATTTGTAATGGGCTTGTTAAGTTACTTTAATTATTATTTTTAAATAAATTCTAAGCTAGTTTAAAATTGAAGACCTTTTAAGGATTGTGCGAACATTAGGATATCACAGTTTAGATGGGAGGCAATTAACACAGTGTGTGGGAATACAGGCTGTGGTGTCAGAGGACTTTAGTTAAAGTACTGTTACGTTATTGAGTTAGGCCAGGTGGGAAAAAGATGGGCACAAAGGGTAAGCTGCTTTGGCATCATGTTATTACCAAACCACAAAGAAGGAACTCAAAGGACATATAAGATGGTGTCTTGGTTACTTTTCTCTCTTTCCTGAGACAAAATACCTGACACCTAAAATTAAGGAAAGAAAGGTTTATTTAGCTCACAGTTTGTGAGGTTTCAGTCCATAATCGGCTGGCTCCAACGCGGGGTGGCATGACACAGGGAGCAGAAGACAGCAAAAGCAGCAAGAGCAAAAAGGGAAAGCAAGCCTCTTTTCCTCCCTTGTAGTGTATGCCAGCTATCTACCCAAGCTCAGGATGTTTACAAAATGAGGACCCTGGTCCCCTGCTTTGTTGCTTAGATAAATTTCTAAACTTCCCAAGTTGACACAATATACAGACAGCGTAGAAATATATATGAGATAAATCAGCTTACAGCTCCTCTTTTTAGCTCTATAGTTTCTCACCATGGTGGTCTCAAAATGTAGCATGTGGCACAGCCTGTAGAGAGTGAGAAATTGGATGGATTGGAGGAATCCAGAACAGTCCGTAGGGGAAGAACTTCGTGGTCACTCAGAATTGTACTGGTGGTCAAATAAGGCAGTTAATTCCCTGCTGTGCTTGAGGTTCATACTTTCATGGTTTGCTTTATATTGCATCTCCAGGCCTTCACTAAACAGGAATGGCCTGAGAAAATCACTATCATGTTCTCATCTTGAACAAATCTGTTAGTCTCTTGGAGCTTTAGTTTCTTTGGGTATGGGATGGGGAAACAGCAAGTCAGGTGAATGTTGGTGGTTGGCTTACTCGGCAGTGATTCTGAGCTCCCTTTGCCCTTGCTTCATTTCCAGTTTCTTGAATTAGCCTATTGTGCTTTTTAATTACTTCAGTTACAGTGGTCTAATATTAATTGAGTTGGCATTAATTTAGTGATGCTGAATATTCGTTTTATTATTACTCTGTGGCTTAAAGTGTTCCTAATGTGAGCCATTGCTAGATAGGAATATGTCAGTAGGAAGAAGAGAAAGAAAATAGGAAAAAACTGGGAGTTTATGGCATGCTTCAAACTTACGTTTATATCCAAACTATTTTTTGAGTTGTAATTTTTGTAAGGCCTCCTTTTCAGTGTCCCATTTTTTTTTTTTTTTGGTTTTTCTCCGGTACCGGGAAACGAACTCATGACCTTGCGCTTGCCAGGCAGGCGCTTTTGCCACTGAGCTAAATCCCCAGCCCCTCAATGTCCCATTTTTATTTTTATTTATTTATTTATTTGCGTAGTGCTACAGATTGAACCCTGAGCTCCTGCATGCTAAGTAGGTGCTCTACCACTGAGCTACTCCCCCATGCCAAGCTTCGTTCTTGAATTTCTACAGAATTGTGTACCATTTTTATACTTAGCTTCCTTACTTGAACTAGCTTTGGTGATTCCTTGCAAGTAAGAGATTATGGACTCCCCATGATGAATGTAATTATTGTGTACTGTAAACATGTACTACTAAAAAAACAGAGCCTAATTAGAATAGACACTAAGATGTAGTAGAGGTAACAAAGCCCTTTCCTTCTATTGTAAGAATTGCCTTTTGTTTACTTTCTACTTTGTTTCTTTGGAAACCTAATAAAGGCAGTCATTTTCCTTATGGTAAAGATGTTCCCTTATTAAGTAGATGACTGTAACTAGACTGGGATAAATGGGTGATAAAAATCCAAACAGAAAAGCATATCTGTGTGCCTCCCTGAATGTGACGATTCTTGTTACTGTGCTTGTTTCCAGTGTGTCTGTAGAGTTGCTGTATGAGATACCTAGTCTAGTGGGGCATGAATCTTTTCAACCAGAGTGGATATTCTGACTAACCAATGTGACTTTTATTCTATCATCTCTGATTTGTCTCTTGAAGGACCAAAGAGAATAGCTTGGGAGGATCGTATACACACACACACACACACACACACACACACACACACACACGTACATATGTGAGTGACGCACTGTCAGCTACAAACTGTTTGACTTGAAAAAGAAAACTAAATTCTGGCAATTGTGCATGTTTGAGAGCTTTTGCTGTTTACATTTGCCAATTTGTGTAATTTCAGCGGAGATGGGTCTACATAGAAGAGAGAGTGATCAGGGAGTAGTCTGTAGCACGCAGTAAAGAGCTTAAGTGCTTGGGTGGTGGCCGTGGGAGTGACCTCAGAATCAGCCAGATCCTATTTGATGTTTCACCGTGGAAAGTGGTGATATTAGGCGCTGGGGATTTAGCTCAGCGGCACAGCGCCTGCCTGGCAAGTGCGACGTCGTGAGTTTGATTCCTGGTACCGGAAAAGACCAAAAAAAAAGAAAGTGGTGATAATTACAATTATTATTGCCAAGAAAGCCAAGAAAGCTCTGAAGACTTTTAATAGATAGTTGATAAAATATTTTTTCTATCATATTACATCTGATACCTTTAAGAGTGTTGAAAATGCATTAACATTTATGATTGTAATTTGAATTCTCTGGAGAAAAGATGTTTCACAGAGTTTTATAGTAATTGTTTTCAAGAAGTTGGCCTGCGCATGAGTGGGAGATTGCTCAGCCCATTAAATGGTACCCTGACGCTAAATCCTTACACTCATCCATTAACTTACGTTTGGAGCTATATCCATGTCCAACATTTCAGATCATGACATTCACATCTGTTATTTTAGTAAGTAAAACTCATACTAATGAGAACATAATTCAACTACACTTTCAATTTTGTGCAGCCCTACAGGGCTTCTAAAGAAAAGAAAGCAAAGGAAGATCAAGTAAAGATCTTTTTTAGAGAAATTCTGTATAAATGTATTTCGTTTCTTTCCTTTTTTGTCTTGAGACAGGGTCTCGCTATGCAGTTCAGGCTGCTCTTGAGCTCACTTTGTAGCCCAGGCTGGTCTCTAACTCTCAGGGATCCTCCTGCCTCAGCCTCCCGAGTTCTGGGATTAGTTTCTCTTCAGACAAAGAAAGCCACGCTACTTTCCTGCATTTCATCTAATTCTGTCTGTATCATTATGCTTAATGAAAATAGATATTCAAGTGTTAGCTTTAGCATGTTGGTAAAGACTGTTTCATGTAGTACATTGTACTTGAGAAAGTAGTTTACATACTCTTTTCTTACTGCAATATTTATTTAGTTGCTAGGTGCTCACATTAGGTTTTTTACAAGACAGTAAACACTGCACAAGTCTTTCTCCCACAGAACTGTAATCTCAGAAGTGTAACTATGTGGTTGAACTAGCATGAATGTACATCATAAACTATCAAGTATGTAATAAAACAAATTAGCACATTCAAATATTAAATTACACAGGTCTATAGGCATATAAAATATTAGGTGTCTGCTTCATTCAGTAGCAAAATCCCTCTTCTTCCTTTCTTTTTTTTTTTTTTGCAAAAACGAGGAAAGGAGAAAAAATATGCTAAAGACAAGAAGAATAGCTGGTAGACATTTTCCAATAGAAAAAAATAAGCTCCCCAAATTTTATGGTTGGGAGTTGTTGTAGCCATGGTAACAAAGTATCTGTACTTACAAAAATGCTCACTGAAGAGCTTGTCCTTCGTTTTCTGCCCATGACAAGGGCAACAGGGGGTTCCTTTTAGGCCTCCCCTGTTAAGTTTCATCTCAAAGTGCAAACATCTGTAAAAAGTTTTTTGCCTGAAGATGTTAAAGACTTCTGTACAATGTAGTGTTTTCGAAGTGAAAGTTTTCCATGACAGCATAAAGATTTATAGAAAGACGTTACATAATCATTGTAAGACTGGGTAAAATATTCTGCCAGAGTCAAAGGTCGCTGAAGCCTGCTGTAAGTGGTGTGAGTGTAGGACACGGGAATGCAGAGGGAGCAGGCCAGTAGCTGGGCAGGTCCTGATTTCAATATTTGAAATGACTAAAAGAAGAGATTGCATAATTTCTAGAGTGTTCATAGTTGCTCGTTTACATTCTATACAATACTAAAACATACAAGTGTTATGTTGGATATTTTGGTGTTCAGTTTACCTAAGTTTCTTATGTACTGATAAGATTCTGCCATTGGCATAGATTTAAAGAAGACATAATTCAATACTCATGGTTTCAGGAAAGGTCAACTGGCATAAATAAATGACAAGCAAATTTTAAATGCTGAACAACATGAATCTTTTGCTCAGTGTCAAAAGGTCAGTCATAACCCAAACATAGAAGTTCTGTCATTTATGCCCTGGTAAAACAGCTTTGCAGTTATTCCTATGACAGCTTCATCAGGCTTATCCACCAACCTAACTTGTTGACTGACGCATGTGACAAATTAGGTCCTGTCTCAAGTTCTGCATCTGAGGAAATAGCATTATGCTTCCCAGTTTTCTGGAATGCAACAGTTGTTTCTGTGGTCATTGAACTTGGAGCACAAAATATTTTGATGGGATGCCTCTCCAGATATACAAATTTGTTGATGTTAAAGCCTCCATTTTTTTTTTTTTGTCTTTTGAATTGTACTACTTATTCAGATTTCTTTCCACCTGCTAATGGTGCAGAGAGTAAGAACTGAAGTTCTTCTAAGGGCCACCGTATGATGAGTAGCAGTACAACAAGGTTATTTACGAAACTTAATTATTGCAAAACTTAATGCATCATCAGCAGTCTGAGCAGAGGAAGGTGGACCTTCGTCAAAAGGCCAGTGAAGACCATGGGTGCCTTGTTGTTCCACAAGAGCAGCATCAAAAGTTGCTTCACGTCTTTGTATTGTAATAATTCCAAACTTCCTTATGTTTCTCAGTAAATTTTTCTAAGCTTCTATTGTTTAGGTTGTGTATAAGAAGTAGCGTGTTTTTCTGTGTGATTGCTTTAAGAACTGGATGGTTCATTGAAGCCGTCCTGATGTTGTTTTTTAAAGAAACAAAGTTACGTAAACATTACATTAAAAAGTTTTTGTTTTATTGCTTGTATATTACATAGGGCAATTTTTAGAAATTTATGATACTTAACATATGTATCAATATGAAGGAATCTTAAAAGTTGAATACAGAAATCATGTAAAGGAACTGAAGTCTACTTCAGTACCCTCCAAATGAAATTCTTGGTGTTTGGAGAATAGGCTTGGGAACAGAGGATATGAAATGAGCCTCCTGACGTGGAGGTCCTCAGTCAGCGATACCAAGGCCGTGGAGAGAAGTATGCAGAGGCTTGCTCTGTCGGGGTCAGAACTGTAAAGAGCCCTGCCAGTTTCCGTCCAGCATTTCCGAGTCCAGCTTCCCTGCCCTCACGAGGGCTCCTGGGGGAGTGTAATGACTTGCTACAGCTCTCTTGTCCTCAGAAAGGTCATGCTGTGTCTGCCCATAATTTCTGCTGCCCTTCAGCCACTCGATGATGTATGGCTGCATGAAGACATTTCTCTACCCATTGAAGGCCGTGGCCTGATCATACAGCTGGTACCAAGGTGGCAGTGACACAGGTGGTAGGGAGGGCAGTGGCTGCAGGACGGAGGTTCATGTGGGTCCGTTGGAGGGCAGAGGTGGTTCAGGTGGTGATGGAGGCACACTCAATACTGGGTTTTAATTAAAAGAGAATTGAAGTCAGAATATCTCATTCTCCAAGCACTGTCAGCCAGATGTTATTATAATTAAATTTGGGGAAGTTTTTGTTCTTTTTTTTTCTTTTTGAATTGGTACATATAGGTAATATAGCATGATGAGATTTGTTTTGATATGTTGATGCATGCATGTAATATACTTTGTTTAAGGATCCTTCATAAATATAGGGTTCTGGCTTTCTGCCAGTTTTCAGGAATTGTATTTTTCTAGAGATCTTTTCATCTCATATAAATTGTTTTCCTGAACGTATTAATATTCTGTTCCATTTTAATCTCTGTGGAATATTTAAGGGTGCATTTCTTTTCATTTTCAGTCATTTTTTGTGCTGTTCTCTTTTTCTTAATTAGTTTCACCAGGGATCGTCAGTTTTATTAGTCTTTCAAAGAACCAATCCCTTAGCTATGTTTATTTTATACTTTATTAATTTCTGCTCTTTCTTTATCTTTTCATTGTTTTCTTTTTTATTGGACCTAAAAGGTGTTATTTTTTAAACCGCTTGGAATGGATGCTTAGATCACTGGGTAGTCCGTCCCCTTTTCCCCCAATAAGTACATGTAAGTCAGTGAGTGCTCTGGCAAGTGTGGTTGCACTACATCCCAGCAGTTCTGGAAAGTTATAATTTTATCATCATTTAATTAAAATATTTCGTTTCCATTGTGAATTGTTGACTCAGGAATCACATTCAGGCATATTGCTTAGTTATGAAGCATGAAAATTTTCTAGTTATACTTTTTGTTTATATTAATTTTTATTGGTGCATGTTAGTAATACAGGATAATGAGATTCATTTTGGCTTATTGGTATGTGCATATAACATAGTCTGACTTTTTTATCCCCCTTTTATCCACCCCCTCCCCCTCCCTGATTCCCTTCCCCACCTATATGTCTACATTCTAGTTTCCTGTCACCTGTCATTTAATTGTTTGTATGTTATTATACTGGTCATGTAAGAGAAAATATGTGATATTTAATTTTCTGGGACTGACTTAATTTTGCTTAATGGTGGTCTTCAGTTCTATCCACTTTTTTTTGAGACAAGATATCGCTATGTAGTTCAGGATGACCGTGAACTCACTTTGTAACCCAGGATGGCCTTGAACTTGAAGCCATCCTCCTGCCTCAGCTTCCCGAAGTGCTGGAATTACAAGCATGTGACACCATCCCTGGCCTTCCTTTGACTTTTCTACAGAAGACATGATTTTATACTTCTTTACGGCTGAATAACTCAATTGTGTCTGTATACTACATTTTCTTTATTCACTCATCTGCTTTTGCAGCTTAGCTTTTAATGCCCACTGTAAACACGGGTATGCATGTGTCATGATAGTATGCTTGTCTTTAATTCTTTTGGGAATATGCCAATGAGTAGTATAGCCAGATCAAATGATGTGTCTATTTTTAGTTTTTAGTTTTACTCCCTTTAAATGTGGAATATCTGTTTTTAGTTTTTTGAGGAATCCTTGTACTGATTTCCATAGTGGTTATATTAGTTTACATTCCCAACTGATGATGTAGGAGGGTTCCTTGTCTGCCTTCCCAAATCCTCCAAGCATTCATTGTTTTTTTTTTTGTGTGTTCTTGATAATTGCTGTGAGACTGGGGTGAGATGGAATCTTAAAAACTGTTTTGATTTGTATTTTCCTAATGGCTAAAGATGTTGAATATTTTATTCATATATTTATTGGATGTTGTACTTCTTTTGAGAATTCTCTGTTCAGTTCATTTGCTCATTTGTTGTGTGGGGTATTTTTATGGTGTTATGGTTTCTGAGTTCTTTGTGTATTATAGATATGAAACCTCTATCAGAAGAGTAGCTAGCAAAGATTTTCTCCTGCTGTGTAGGTTGTCTCTTCAACCTTGTTGTTTCCTCTGCCATGCCTTCTAATTTGATGTCGTTTTATTTGTTCTCACTTTTTACAAGTGAAAACAGACTTGAAATCTGAAGCTCTAAAATTAAAGACTTGTTTATTTAAAGTTTAAAAAGTGTATGTAATAAAATTTGCAGCCTAAATTTCATTGATTCATGGAAAATGAAGGTAATGAGATGAGGCTGTTGGGAGGAAAAGCGACATTCCTTTACTACTTGTTGATGTGAGTGTAGAAGTTGTTAAAGATTTTCTTCTTGTCTCTGCTCACTGCTTAGCAGTGGGATGAGAGGCGATATACACATTATGCCAAAGAATGTAATAGTGGCCAAGTGGGTGGGCTTTGGAATCCAATCTCAACTCTTCTGCTTACTAGCTGTGCAACTTTGGACAAGTAACTTTGCTTATTTTCAGAATGGAGGCAATAGATTGTCTTCACAGGATCGTTGTTTTGTTTTGGTTTTTTGGTTTGTTTCCAGTACTGGGAATCGAACTCACGACGTTGTGTGCGCCAGGCAGGCACTGTGCCGCTGAGCTAAATCCCCAGCCCCAGGATTGTTGTGATTTAGTGAGAATTAAGTATCTGAAAGGGAATGCCTGTCATCATCCCATGTCTACTCCTGTTACTTCTACTTTCTTGTGACTAAATTTTAAGTGTCAGTAGTCAGTACTTCCACAGTTATAGCTAGGAGAAGTTTTAACAGTTCTTTATCTAGAACTCTGCCTTCTCTTCTATTTTTTTTTTTGGTTTTGGTTTTTCTCCGGTACCAGGAACCAAACTCACGACCTTGCGCTTGCCAGGCAGGCGCTTTGCTGCTGAGCTAAATCCCCAGTCCCTTCTCTTCTATTTTTAATTTGGTTGTCTACTAAAATTCTGTGTTCAGGGGGCTTAATAGAAGTTCTACCATTTAACCCATATTTCTCAGTTTAAACCACTTTTTTCTTATACTCCCTTTAAATGTGGTACAATAGTTAATTCTCTAATCTTATCTAATTTCCATTTTTAATATAACCTTTAATCTTATTTTTCTGTAATCTTATTAAAATGTGGAATCCAAAATGGGTTATGTGTATTTTATAGTAAGTGCCTAGACACTTCAATATAGAATGGTTAAATCATATTCATGCCTATGAACATAATTACATTGCTTTTAAAGAATGTTATTGAATTACATTTAATTGAGATTTATTAATATCTTCCAGTTAAGTACACTTTCTGTAACAGTCCCCATGTTACATTCTTCCCTCTGAATGTTTGTCCTAGTTGAGTTTTATGATCAAATTAACGAGCAGAGCAGCCGCAGTGTACTCTTCATCACCAGTGTTCTTTCTCTCTATTTTGTCTTTTGCCAAATAGATTAAGAAAACAAGTGATACTGCAGAAGAAACATGGCATCTACCTTCTGTTAATGAAAATAAAATGTTTTAGCCATCTTGCTTAATGCCTAGAGAAAGCTAAGATTTTTTTATTTTCTTGTCACTTGAGAATAGAAATGTACCAGAGAAGGCATACTAGTTATGTTTGCACGTATTTCTCAGATAAAATGTATAATTTAGGCGTGTGGTCACATCCTAGGAAATTGCTTGCAGCACTCTAAAGGGATTACATATAGACTGTTAAAATCTGTTTTTGCTTAGCAGGATTCCAAAATACTTGCCATAAAAGTAGTTGAGGTGAACAGATTAACTGTATCTGTGCAGATCATTACTGGAAGAATTGGAAGTGAAATTTCTGTTAAACATTAGAATATATGAAGGATCGCACATGCTTGTTGCATATTAGATGGACTATTGCTATGTTTCAAGGTTTTTAAAATCTTGTATATTTTGGTAAAAAGTAGGTTTTACTGAGTAGATCAGTGATATTCATTGATGCAACATTTTTGACTATTTTTGTGAGCCATCCAAAATATTCAAGAAATATAGTCACTTGCAATTTTAGTAATAGAACGGACAGATTTGAATTCCAAGTCTTGAATCTGATGTGCTTCAGTGAGTCATTAAACTTGTTAGTGAGGAGTTAAGCACTGGAAGACAGGAAAATAGAGATGAGAATTTGTCTATACCAGTGATGGCAAATGTTTTAATGTGATTTTTTTTTTTTTTTTTTTTTTCTACTGGGAATTGAACTCAGGACCTTGTGCTTGCCAAGCAGGCACTTATGCCACTGAGCTATATATATATCCCTGGCCTGATGGCGAACCTTTTAGAGACGAGTGCCCAAACTGCAACCCCAAACCCACTTATTTATTGCAGAATGCCAGCACTGCAATTAAATTTGGATACTGAGGTTTTAGTTTATTAAAAATAACTCTACAATAATATCTTTTGTCTTGAAAGATTGCCAAGTAATGTGCATGTCATAGGTTCGCCACCGCTGGTCTATACCAGACTGATTTTAACCCTACAAGAAGAGGGAAGAGAGTGGGTGGGATATCTATGCCACTTACCCTTCCTGCACTGTAGGAAGAGTAGTAAACAGTGCGGCGAGTATTTCAAACTAGAAATGAAACAGTGAAGACTTAGGATGTGGACTGCCATCGCCAATAGATGTGAGTGAGAATGTGGGCTTGGTGACTGACAAGTTCTAATGAGAGAAGAGCTCACAGCAGGACAGAGCATATCCCTGATGTCCTTCTGCAGAAAAGTTACGAGCTTTGGGGAATGATGGGAGATTGGCTAGAATGTTGGCCTCTGTTGGCCTCGTTGAAGTTCAACTCTCTGATTTTTTTCTAGTGGGGGGTGTACTGGGAATCAAACCGAAGACCTTGTGCTTACCAGGCAGGCACTATGCCACTGAGCTACATCCCTGTCCCCAGCTCTCTGATTCTTATATTTAAGGGGGCACTGAAAATTTTCTGTTTTGTCTTACTATACTTTTAGTAGAAATTATATGCTCTAGTGCTGTTCTTTGACTTGATTGTTTGCTAAGGTCTGTAGATAATTCCATTTAGAATTTCAAGGGCCTATTTTATTTTAGTGATGTACCATAAATACTGAACAGAGATAATGAGTTCATGTATTTAATCATCCAAGTCAGTTAAACTATCAGTATAAGACAAAACACAATTAAATCTTTTAAAATGCCAGTTCACATAGTTCTAGGGTACTGCAGAATTAAGAGGAAACGTTCATGTTAAACAAATCTGGGATTGAATTCAGACTCCATTACTGCTAGCTATGTGATCAGAGGCATGTTACTTAATTTCTGTGTGCCTCTGTTCCATAACCTGTAAAATAGAGATGTAATACATATCTCATTGGAATAATGTGTGAAATAATGCATGAAATGTGGTTGTTTATTAATACAGTGCTTTAATATCAAGTACTTAATGGTAGCTGTGATCTCATTATACTAAACCACATGTGACTTAAATATCTCAGCTAGCTAGCTACTCACATGTAAATGGGCAGTGTGATAATATGCTTGCCTGTCTGCAGTGTAGCTTTTTGAGTTTTTATTTTTAATAACATGAAAATAAGATACCTGGCATCACAGAGTCTAGGAATGCTGATTATTTGATATTTGGCAAATTGAAAGTAACTCAGAATGTCTTGATGTTCCAGCATCTGTCACTAACAGATTTACTAAGAATAGTTTCTGAGTGGGCCGCTGATGGGAGTCATTCATTGGGAGGTTCTTTAGGACATGGAAGAAGAAAAGCCTCAAAGTAAACTATTTTGGTGTCAGGGTACTGATTAGCAGCTTGATCTGCTGCATTTTCTTGGTCCATAGTCATTACACTGCTGCAGAGGTAGACTGTAGTGTACGGAATAATTTGTGTCAGTGGGTGAAAGAAACAGCATCTGTGAGGCAGAGACCCGGAGGGCCAGGTTTAAGAGGGCATGAAAGATTCCTGGGACGCTCATATTTTCTGCTGCTTTACTTTCAGCTGCTCTTTTAGCTTGGGTTGATGATACTACTGAAGATAAGCTGGTAATCCTAGCACTATAGCTAAAGGTGCTGTAGGTAGTATTATCTGATGAGTAGCATCCCCATAGAATAGAGTGTGATTTTAAGGGAACAGCTTAAAAATATTTTTACTAATATAATACTTAATTTAAATTTCATTAAGTGAAAACTTTTAATAGTGGTAGTCTGTTATAAGTAGAAATTTATACTTTTTGAAATTTTATACTGTAATGGCCTAAAACAGTGAAAATTTATTTATCTATTGGAGATGTATTTTTTTTACCCATTGTTTACTACCTGACTGAGTTAAGGAAGGATTTTAGGGACATAGATGCGGAAAGGCCTGGCTACCACAATGCAGGATTTGGCTGGAAACGCAATGCTTAGCAAACATAATAGTGGGAATATATAGTGTATTCAACATATATTATCCCTACCCTAAATATCCTTGTCAAACTGGGTTTCTTTTTCTTTCTTTTGGAAAGGTTTTAAATTTTATTTTTGTAAAATAAATTGATTGAGATCTTTTTACAAAACCTGTCTAGGTATGGTAAAGCTGTTCATTTTATTTATTTATTTATTTATTTATTT
>NW_004955423.1:15895515-15898299 GCF_000276665.1 Chinchilla lanigera
TACAACATATCACAAGCACAATACAGACAATACAGAGTTACAAACAAAGTGGTAGGGAATTAACAATGGTGGTTGTATTACATATTGATATCTTCAAAGAAGCTGTTCATTTTAGATCAGATACCAAAAAGTGGTAAAGGAAAGATATTGGCATTTTAAAAGATACTAGATATTTCTTTGTTTTTATCCAAAAGAGCAAAAGTTATCCTTCACGAGTATTTATTAAACTTTTAAGTTAATGGATACATATGATTTACAAAGAAGTAGATATATGTGTATCCTCAGTTTTTTTTAAGTGTTAGTACATGATTTTAAAATGTAGAAATTATTCATATAAATAACTACTCTGTAACTTAACTTCATACAATTTGAGTGCTCATTTTTCTTTTTGCTTTGGGTTGAGAGAAGGCCATATCATGTGTGGTTTGGTGTGTGAATTAGGTTTTCCAGGGGCTTGAAAAGAATATAGTGTGAATTAAATCATCACACATGCTAGAGTAAGCTTGCCAGACTGTAAGAATATCATGATTTCATGTGGATTCATTACATTTTGGGGATTGTTTTAATTTTAGTAAGAAACACAGCAATTTGTTACTGTAACTTATAGACGTACTCAAGTATGTTTTCAATGTAAATTTTTTTCATCTTGACTCCAGCAGTGATTGATTTGATAGCCATTAAGTGCGATACGAACCTGATATTAAAGTGAAAAAAAGACATGTTAAGGAGTCAACAAGTAAGATCTATCGGGCATACAAGGAACGTTTACTGCCAAAGCTTGCTTAAGTGTAAGATCTGATTGATGTCAATAGTAAACAGAGGCTGAAACTATGAAGTGTTGCTTGTTGTACATCATACTTTTACGAAGTGATATTTTCTGTATCATCAAATTATATGTGTAGGGTAGATGTTAACACAGAAGAAAATTAAGTGTGGAACCAGACCTGCTCCTCTATTAGACATAGTAGTAGTCATTTTTTAGCAAAGTAACACTACCTTTTAAATGGGATTGATGTTTTTAGGTTATTGCTGGTTTTGTTAGAATTTAATTTATAATTTTATCTTGATTCCATAGTTTTATAAGAACCTTTAACCTAAGCAGTTTACCTATGTGTGTATACTTAAGTAGCATTGTATGAGACATTTAGCACTTGGATCAGTTGAGTATTTTTTTTTTTCTCCAGGAAAAAAAAGACTTTTTTAAGTTAGTAAAAATAGTGAATTAGAATAAGTGGTTAGACTTCTAAACCTTTAAAACCTGTTCTGTTTCCTGACTTTTTTCATTTATTTACCTTATTACAAATGAAATGATTTTTAAGATACATTATGTTCAGCCAAGGTAATACTGATAGTAAGGCTTGACATGATCTCCAGGAAAAATATGGATTGAATTTATGATTTTAAGCTGAAATTATTACTTCCTTATTATTGATAATGACATTGTGTGTATATTAGGTCATCATTTACTTTTATCAAATGAAATTAACCTGAAACAAAAAACATGGTCTAATGGGACTCATCTATATCTTGACATTTGTATTTCAGTTCAGTGTTATTTAAAAATTACATGATTGATAATAATAATGTGAATCAATGACCTCCTTCAGTTATAAAAATAAGAGAGGGTATATTTTCCATTTTAAGAAGAATAACTTTGACCTTTCTGTGAGTATGAATCAGCTGAAAATCTGATATTTGAATGTGGCAGGATTGCAACACTTTCAAAGTAGGAATCTAGCCAATTTTTAAGAAAAATCACAATGTTTCAGCTTTGAACTTTAATGTATTTGGAACATATGCAGCAGAACATTTTCTTCTTACTATCGTCTGCCAAGCTAATTATGTATACCACATTTATTTTTCCCTTATGCTTGGGAAATCTCAGTGTATGGTAGAATAATTTTCTGATTCATAGTAGGATCAAAATGAGAGATTCTGAAATTTTCTCTTGAAATTATATGCAAAAATGAAAATATTTCATTCATTTAAAATTATTTATTGAGTATCTACTATATGCTAGATTCTTCCTGAGAAACAGGACGGATAAAGTTCTGTCTGAGAATCTGTATTCTAATGGAATGGTGTGGGCGATGATGGAATTTTAGATTCATAAAATGTCCTGTAGGAAATAAAACATAATGAGATAGAGGACCTTAGCTGAGATTGGAATGGTTTGAATATCTATTTAGGGGGAAGTGTAAATTCTGTCAGTGGCCCCTGAGGTAGGAAAAGCCTAGCTTAGGTCTGGAACAGAAAAGCCAGCGTGGGAGGAACACAGTGAATGTGAGCGCTGGGGGCAGAAATGGTAGAGGTTAAATGAGCCTGAGTTTCGATTTTGCTCTGATTGTAGTTAGGAGTCCTTGGAAGGCTTCAAATGGGCAAGTTTTGACATACTCAAGGACAGTCACTCTGCAGGCTATCAGGAGGGAGAACGGAGAGAGGGTAAATGGAAGCAGGAAGCCAGCTAGGGAGATGTTCCAGCGCCTCATCCAGAGGTGGTGGCTGGAGCTGGGAGGAGTGGAGTTGGTGTGGAGCGATCGGAGCTGCGTTCTGTGTTGCACGCTGCTTGCATGTGCTGATAGATTGCACATCTTCGTATGGAAGCACTTGTAAATCTGAAAGTTAAATTCTTTCTTTAAAATTGTATTTTAAAGAGAAAAAAACCAAAATTTTAAAACAATGCTGCTGACCAGTATTGCATGTCTATATCTGTTTTCATGAGAAGCCACTTTGAAGATATCAATATGTAATACAACCACCATTGTTAATTCCCTACCACTTTGT
>NW_004955423.1:15899244-15900342 GCF_000276665.1 Chinchilla lanigera
CCTTTAGCTTCCATTTCTATATGGCACAAAGTAAACTCTGTTGGGGAAAAAAAAATTAAGCTAATAATTTCGAGCGATGTGGCTAGGTTCATACCAGATTGCCGTGTTTCTCTGCTTTAGAATTTATACTACCTAAGAATATGAAGAAATAACTTAAATATGTAGCTGGAAAAATAAGAGGTGTTGGAGGAGGGATAAAGAAGGGAATGGAGGTGTGCCTGTACATGTGCCAGTCCCTACGGTGAATGCAGTCATTACGTACTGCACGCATACTCGTGAAAAGAAAAAATAAGTGAGTTGACGTGGTTAAAAATAAAAATGTAGTTGAAAATACATTTATTTTTTAATGAGGAAAATTATAAACGTAGTTGCTAAATGACATAAATAAAATCTATGTGTTTAACTTTTTATTTCATTTAAAGAGCATGTTTGCTGGCTTTCCCCCTACTCCTAGCCACATTGTCCTGATGCTTGCTGACGATATGGCCTGCAATCCTCGCAATCCCAAGCCAGCTACCGTGTTCAGTCACAAGAACATGGAACTGAATGTGTATGGAGATGACGTAGAAGTGGACTACAGAAGCTACGAGGTAGACTGGATAATCTGGCAACATTTTTGAAATGTTACTTTTAAGCATTAACACACTGAAAGAATACAATAACTTCATTCTTGTTCTTTAAATTCAGCATGTATTTGTCACTGAGCCTTGATGTGATTTGTCCCTGGAGTTTATATTAAGGAAATAATAAGTGAGCAAAACTATTAAAGCAAGAACATTTCTTATATGTATATAGGATAGAAAATCTTAATGTGGCTTTCTGTCTTACAGCATTATAGAGAGGTTTCACAGATCTATTCTTTTACAGGAAATATATTATTTGCTTTTTATATTTGATCTAAAATTTTGAGTTTAGTATTTTTAGTAAATATTTTAGTTATGAGAAAATAATGAGTAACATAAAAGCCATATTTCTACTATTTTCAGTGTTTTTCTGAATGTATGTGTAAACTATGTAAACTATTACATATATATGTAAACTATGCATATATATGTAAACTATTTTAACTATGTAAAAGTAAAAATTTAAATTAAAAAT
>NW_004955423.1:15907395-15912219 GCF_000276665.1 Chinchilla lanigera
GCCAAATTATTCATGGAGATTCTAAATATCAGTTTGTTTTCAACTTGTACCTACTCTTTTTACTTTTCAGCATGGCATGTTCTCCAGGTCCCAGTGTGAGAGCAGTGTATTATTTATTCATAAAAATTGTCAAAATTAAGATCAGCATAGATTTTGTGACTTCACTCACATTGTGGATGATATTTTGTTAGTAATCCTTGGTAAAGATCTCTTAAGGTGAAATTGTCATATCTGTTACTTAAAGTAACAGAATTGCTATATCTTGACTACTTGTAGTCAACATTATGGGTCCTTTCTCTACATATGGCACCCATGGGAATATGATGTTTTCTTTCCCTGCAGAGTATTTACAATCTAGTGAAAGAGAGAAATGTGTACACAGTTGTGCCGCAAAATAATTATCTGTGTTGAAAGATAAGCATAAACAGATACAGAAGTATTGAGGAAGCTTTTACTGGACACTGGTTATGTCTTATTTGTACCTTACATTTATGGAATGCATATTAGGTGTAAGCTCTGTGTTTCACTTACATTGTATGATTTACTTTTAATAGCAATTTTGAGATAGATATCATTCTTCTTATTTTCACAGATGAGCAAACCAAGGCACAGATAGTTTAAGTTAACTTGCCAACTTTACATAGCTACTACTAGTGCCAGAGCTAGGATTGATGCCGGTGTGGTCTGATCCCAGAGCTTGCTCTTAATTGTTTTACTACATTGCCTTTCACAACTTCATATATTTCTGGTCTTTAGGGTCTTCTACAAATTTTGTCTCAAAACCAGTGTGTTATTGATTGTGTTTTCCATCCTTTTCTTGATTATTGTGGTTCAAAATTCTGTGCTGCTTATTCTAGGGGCAATATTGACTGTTTCCCTAGACCTGGTGTCTAAGGAAAACTCCCCAGAAAACCTGTCTCCTGCCTAGTTTCACCTTCACCAGCTGCCAGTTTATCATAAAACAGAGATCTGGTGATGTTATTCTTTCACTGAAATCCCATCTCAAACAAACACTCAGAATGCTTTGGGGGCTTCCTTAAAGTTATATAGGATAAGATCCAGGCTTCATATGGGAACTTTACAAATTGGCCCTGCCCTACTTTTGAGACCAGTTTCTCTTTGGCTCCTAAATTTCCTCTGTACCTTAGCTACTCCAAACTGTTCCCCTTTCCCAGGTGTTTATCCTTTTTTGCAGTAGGTGTTCTTCCTCTGCTGGAATGTATTATTTCTTTCACTCTTAGGTAAAATGGTGCTCTCGTTTCATTGTTCCTGTGGGGCATCTCCTTTCCTGACCTGCTTTTCTTTGCAGTTCCTTCAGTTCCTTTCGCAGTTCCCAGAGAACACTCTGACTCTGAAACAGTGAGCCCTAGGAGGGCAGGGATGACTGTATTCCCAGCATGTGTCAGGCACATTGTAACCCCTCAGCATCTATCTGTAATAGAGTAATATCACATTCCAGTTCAGTTATGTGTTTATCTTTCAGGTTCTGGTTACATTTTAAGCCCTTTGAATATGGTAGCTAAGTATGATATAGTAATTATGTATATTATATATGTCTTTACTTTTTTCCTTCTGAATCTAGTTCAGTTTTTAGGATAGTTTGTGTGTTAAGTAAGTGGTTGCTGAATTGAATATTTGTTTGCATTCCCATGTGGCACAGACGTGGGGGAGGAAGAAGAGTGATGCAGCTGCTTTGTAACAATACCACCTTTCCCTGCTGGAATGATTTCCCTGGGCAGGGTTATGCCTTTAACTTTTTTCCATACTGGCCATTGAACACAGTCCTCCCAGCTGCCCTTTACCCCTCCTTCCCTCCCTCCCTCCCTCCCTCCCTTTCTTCCTTCCTGCTGATATGGAAAGTGAGTCCACTGAGAAAGGCACTCACAAGAAAACCGAAAAGGCATGAACGAACAAAGGTTTATTGGAGGCGGCTAACAGACAGTCTCTAACCTGGTGCCAGAGAAGATGTCCGCCCCGATCTGGGACTCACCTTCAATTTAAGTACATTTTAGGTTTCTGTAGTAACCATTACCTCATTTTTGGGAATCTTACAAGAATGTCACACAATTATCACAAAGTTTACTTCTCCCAGAAGGTCAGACCACAGAATTCCAAGTGGTGATTGCAGTTCATCTTTTAGCCCACTCCTCAATGTGTCCTGTTTGTTCTGTTTCCATTCTATGACTCTGCTCTGAGTTGATAACTAACCGTGGCGACTGGGGTGAACTACAGCTTAAGCGAACTTTAAGTGACTTCGGTAAATATAGAGTTAAAAACAGAAAATGGAGTCTCTCTTGCCTTCTCACTCCCTCCTTCCTTCCTTCCCTCCATCCATCCCTTCTTCTCCCTCTCCTTTTTTATTCTTTCTTTCTCTCCCTTTTTTTTGGTCTCACTAAATTGCTAAGTCTCGCAGGCTGGGCTAAAAGTTGTGATCCTCTTGCCTCAGCCTCCAGAGTGCTGGCATTACAGGTGTGCGCCACTGTGCCCAGCTAATTTAACTTTTCTCATGCCGGATTTCTACTGAGAATTCTTCTGAAACTTTCTAAATGTTCAGCTACTGAAATAGCTAAGATATGACTTGAACATCTTGTAGAAATGATCAGCAGCATGGTTCCTGTCAAAGAAGTTTTCACTTTTCTTACAGCTACAATGAGCTACTGTTTATTATTGACACTTGCCAAGGAGCATCCATGTATGAGAGATTTTATTCTCCTAACATAATGGCCCTGGCCAGTAGCCAAGTGGGAGAAGATTCCCTCTCGGTAGGTACATCTCCATCTGTAAATGCAATGTTTTGGAATATGTAGCTATTTGTGAAATCACTGTATATACTTTATAAATATGTATCTATTGAACAGAGAAGGAAACTTTGTATTTTAAGCCTTTGTTTTAGTGATACCATTTGCTATATACTTTTTTTGTTGTTGTTTTCATAGCATCAACCTGATCCTGCAATTGGAGTCCACCTTATGGATAGATACACATTTTATGTCTTGGAGTTTTTAGAGGAAATTAATCCAGCTAGCCAAACTAATATGAATGACCTTGTAAGTAGTCACTTCATTTGATTTTGTAACTCATAGGCATGCTAACCTTAATGTGATTATGTGAAGTCTGCATTCCTTGACTTTTGTGAGTACTGTTTCATATGTTGAATTATAGCCTGTGGGGAACCAGTCAGACTGCTTCAAAGCTCAGGGGTGTCTAAGGACACTAGAGGACATGACCCTGCTTGTCTAGTGCAGACAGGCGCACAGTGGGATACAGTTATTTAACATGACTTAGCACAGGTGAACATGCATTTATTGGTTACAGCACTGTGTAAGAATGTAAACATGAGATAACAGCCTGTATAAGAATTACGCAGTTAGCACCGAGGTGGCTCTTGCTCTTGTGCTCTTGGGTTTTCCACTCTGCTCCATGCTGCCTGCTGTTGCTGTTGATGTCTTGCACATGTGTGTTCTTTAACCTTGGGACCTCACCCGCGAAAATCTCCCTTGGCCCCCCTGAGTGGGCTGACAATGCCTTTGAAACTGTTTGACTCTGCCTTTATATTGTTTCTCTCCTTATCGTAAAAGGTCAGAAGCTTTAGCCCAGTTCACTTACTGTTCCGGAGGTCACTTTCTGTTTTCATTCACCTTTTGAAAGCTGCTGCTTTTTCCCCCTCACATTCACCTTTTGAAATTCTTTTTTTTCCAGGGATCAAACTAGATTGTAGCTCCTCTAGGAAGTCTCCCCAGATTCTTCACTGTTGGAGTTTATTTTATCTTATCAAAGCTTCCACTGAACTTTCTGTCTGTGGTAAGGTTTATAGTCTATCATCTTTTACTGACCTTACTAATTGAGTGGAAGCCTTTTCTCTTTAATGGGAGACTCTGGAAGCGGGGACCTTACCTTACATATTTTTAAGGGTCCTCTAATGTCTAATACAGTCTTTTGAGATGGCTTGTTAAATTTGGTTCAGTATTTTTTCCTGTTTTTTTGTGCTCCTTGTATCTTTTAATCACCTCAACACTGAAGTTGCATACTACAAAGCTTAAAACAGTAATTCTGGCCTGGAGAATTATCACACGTCAATGACTTTCACTCTTTTCTGTTAATTTACACTTTGTCCCTTACAAATGTCACAAGCATTTCTTGAGTGTTTGGTGAGTGCCATCACTGGGTATAACCAATAAAAGAGGCAGATACTGTTCCTGCTTTATGGTGCTTAGGGATGAAGGGGAGACTGAGTAGACAAGGCTGATTCAACCTCTGGGCTTCAGCCCAGCAGTTTTGCACTGAACTCTTTGATTATACAGAAACCTTTTAGTAAGTTTTCTTTTACTAAAGGGATTCTCCTTGAGAATTCTGAAAGCTACAGTTATAGGCTGTCACATTTGATAGAATACTTACTAACTTTAAAGATTGTTGGGTGTGGTGATGCACACTTGTAATCCCAGCACTCGGGAGGCTGAAGGCAGGAGGATCCTTGCAAGTTTGAGACCAGCCTGGGCTACAAAGTGAGCTCAAGGCCAGCAAGACCCTGTCTCAAAAATAAAGAAAGAAAGAAAGAAAGAAAGAAAGAAAGAAAGAAAGAAAGATTATATATTTTGATACCTCTTCAATCTTGATATAAATTCAATTCAAACTTATGATATAATATTCAATTAAAACTTGTGATAATGCTACTTTATAAAAATTATAGTTACCTCATTTTTAATTAATTTAAAAGTTTACTTTCATTTTGCATTTTACATATTTATCTAATGAGTGACATGTCATCTCAAGAGTTTAAAATATATATATTGTGTACTTTAATGTCTAATAGAGTAAAAATACTTC
>NW_004955423.1:15912319-15916881 GCF_000276665.1 Chinchilla lanigera
CTAAAAGTAAGGCACAATATCTTCAAAGTTTCAGACCTCTTTTGAAGCATTTTTAAAAGCACATCTATTTCAGCTGGCATAATGGCCCATACCTATAATTCCAGTGCTCTGGGAGGCTGAGGCAGGAGGATTGCAAGTTTGAACCCAACTGTGCAATTTAGTCTCAAAATAAAAAATAGAACTGGGGTGGAAGGCCTCAGGTTCAATCTCCAGTATTATAAAACCCAACCCAACTGAACCCATCCCAACCCTGTGTTCCTATTCCTAAGGTATAAGATCCTTGAGGACATGGCCTAAATCTCTTTATCTTCTATGGGGCAAGTACCTGCAGAATGCTGTAGGCACTCAGTATTTGCTTTTAACTATTTAGTGTTTAAAATATAGATCAAAAATTTCCTTCCTTATTAGCCAGTAAGAAGCCCTGTTAAAACAGTTTACATTTGCTGCCCTCTGAGCAGAGTATAAATCAAATGTACACATTGTCACACCCAGGAGCTCAAGAAAAGTCCAGGAAAAAAGCTGGGTGGAAGTTTCTTATGTTTAAAAGTTTGATAGGTATAAGATATGACTTAACTGTTCTCTTTAAATTTGCATTTTATGTTCTTTAAATAAAAATATTTTATGCCTTCACAGAATTGTGGAGTGCTAGAAATCTGATTTTAGGTGTTATAAATTTTTTACATGTTAAAGATACTCCAAACAAAATCTAAGCAACCAAATGCATTACACAGTTAAAAGGTACATAATTTGGGGGAATTATTTATGGAACTCTTCTTTTTCATGATTAATCTATAGTTAACTAAGTAGTTTACATATTAACTGTAATAATGTGGCTGAATTTATTTAATAACTTTTAGATTTTGTGTCTTCCCAAAGAATTGCCTATTAAGACAAATGAATAATTTGTAAGCTTTTAGGTAACTTTTAAAGGTAATACTTTTCACACTGTAGTTTTAAATTTGTAATTAACCTATTTTTCTCCAAGGTAGTTTTTGTTTATTTACTTTTTTGCATTTTTTAATAGAAACAATGTTTGTTGGCAGTATATGTTTTAATGAATATATTTTAATTGTGTTTTAATCCTTTTGTGTTCTGTTTTCAGTTTATGGTTAGTAATACATAGAGAAAGAAGGAAGAATGTTCTTGAAAGTGAAAAATAGTTTTTAGATTTCTTCAGGTTCTAGTTCTTCTGATTTTTCTCTTTTTTCAGGTGACCGTGGAAAATTTTTTACGGGTATTAACTGGGAGGATCCCACCTAGTACTCCTAGGTCAAAACGTCTTCTTTCTGATGATAGAAGCAATATTCTTATTTATATGACAGGTAATTTCAGAATTTAGAGATGTAGTTACATACACTGAAACTCTTTTTGGAAAGAAATTCCATGGAAAGAAATTCTATGCACATTATATACATTTTTGATTAAAATAGTCTATTTGTCATATAATTCTGTATTCTTATGATATAGAATGACTTCATATTTGAAAATGGTGCAGATTGAGCATTCCTAAACTGTAAAATCTAAAACCTGAAATGTTCCAAAATCTGAAATGTTTTGAACACCAACATTTTTTGTCATAAGTGGAAAATTTCACACCTGATGACCTCATGTGACAGTTACTAGTCAGAATGCAGGCAGATTAAAAATACTGTGTACAGTTATATTTGGGTGTGTGTATGAGGTGTATATGAAATATAAACGGTGTGTTTTGACTAGGTCCCATCCCCCTGATACCTCTTTAAGTAGAAACAAATATTCCAAAATCTGCAAAAGTCTTAAATCCAAGATTTTTGGCCCCAGGCATTTTGGGTAAGGAATACCCAGCCTTGTAATATTTTGTGTTATTGCCTGTTGCTTTTTGCTGCTGCCTTGGTGATATTTATTACCTTTTATCCAGTGTCCTGCTGTAGCATCTGTCTTCAGTTTTGTTCTCCTGTTAGTCATCTGACAAAGTGTTTAATAGAAATTGCAAATCTGTCCTTCTACTTAAAACTTAGTAATGATTTCCTTTTGATTGAGTCTCAAATTTCTGTGTGCATAAGGATTAATTGATTGTAAATATTTAAACCTTGCCCTGAAATTCTTAACTCAGATGTGGTCTTGGGTGGGGTGCATAGAAATTATATTGTAAACATACTCCCCAGATGTGGGATGTAGTAGTTTTTTCATCAAGTGCCTCATAATATAACTTAGTTATGTATTATTCATAGTACATAAGTTACAATTTAGTTATAGTATTATGTATTTAGTTTCAGTCTGAGTTCTTACACTTTTTCCTATTGCAAGCACTTGACTGTTCTATCCTCCCAACATTTGTTTAAACCTCTGCTTCTGTTTGTGATACCCGTTTAATCTGCTTTGCCCACCTGATCACCCCGTATCTTTTTGGAGCTACCTCAGAATCAGTTCCTTCCGTGATTTCCCGTAGAAGTCTAAGGTGACCTATGTCTCCAGTTACCTGGTTTACCTCTGTTGTCTCAGGATAATTAATTATTAACGACTCCTCCTTTCTTCCTGAGAAGTGTCCTGGTGTGAATTACACATTTTATAATTGCCCTCCCAAAGACACTTCTAATCTCGGCTGGTTGCATGTTCATATTAATTCTTTGTTTCCTACGTATCATTTAACTTGAATTACTTTCTTGCTTGGGTAGCTGTTGTCTGCACTATATTTTGAATTCCAAGGTATCATCAGTTGTTTTTCATTTTTTATTACAAGGACCTGTCTATTTATACAATTATGAATATTGATCAAAAGACGATCAAATTTTTCAGGGGGCTTTCCATTGATCATTTTTAGATGTCACATGGCAGGACAGTTAATAACCCCTACATAGTGGTATTTCTTCATCATATTATACTTTTTACTCTCTGTAAATTTTATAAATTAACTCAATAGACTTATAAAGTCAGAAAAATTTTTATTTTATCTTATCTGAAAATTTTAAGAAAATTTCTTGCTTTCTGGCAAAGAAAATGAAGTACACTTTGTAGCTCAGCTTAAGTTGATGTATTACACTAAAGGATTTACTCATTTCTTTTCCTGATTCTCTTGGTACTCTTTCAAAATAACTTCAAGCTTACTATACATCATTGCAATAGCCTAAATTGTTGTGTATATTAACTCATTTCATCCTACAGCAGCTTGGTGATTTAGGTGCTGATATTCAAGGCTGATATATGTGCTTGTGTGGGTTATATGGTGCAACACTGACTTGCAGTTAAGTGGAAGCTGAAATCTAGTTTATGTTGCTCCATACGAAAATGGATGCCCTACCACAGGGTTTCATCTAAAGAGAGGGAGGAATATTTCCTCCCCATAGTGGTGTTTGTCAGTAACCACTTGTGATTTCACAGAGTGTCCTGCATGCATTCAGAGGAAAACACTAAAGTAGAGTTTTTTCCTACTTTGTTGCCCATTAGAAGGTTCTTTTAAAAAATCTGCACAAAGGAGCTATATAAGCAAGCTAGTGATGGTCTTGCTGATATGTTTCTCTTTTTATGGCTAAGGAAACTGAGGCATGGGTTAAGCTATTGGCCTAAAGTAGCACAGTCAGTAAGTGGCACAACTAGTGTTTGAAGCCAGATAAACTAGTTATTTTGTGCATACCAAATAAATGTCACAGTCTTCTGGCTAACTCTCACAGGCTTGTTCTCAGTTGTAGTAAAAACATTAAGTTTTAGGTGAGAACTACAATGTACACTAGGAATAGTACTAGCATGCCACGGGACTAGCTTGTGTCTTTAGCGCCTTTCTCACCAAGAATGTTTGGCTGGTATTTGAAAAATTTGTACAGATGGAATAAATTTCTGACATAATGGAACCAGTGAAAGAGTATAGTTGTGTGCTTCTGGGATGAATGATAGAAAAATATGTCCACTGTTTTACACAGTCTGTCATTATTTTGAGTGAATATGGCAGAAAATTAATTTGTTTTCACAGTACATACTTTATAGAGTGTAAAATAAATGATATTAAAATATTGCAGTGAATAAGTATACATATCTGGATGTGCAGAATTGGCATTTAAAAATGTATCTACTTGATTTTTTTACAAGGACATGGTGGAAATGGTTTCTTGAAATTTCAAGATTCTGAAGAAATTACCAACATAGAACTTGCAGATGCTTTTGAACAGATGTGGCAGAAAAGACGGTAACTAGCAAGTGACTTCTTTTTATAAGATAAATAATACTTATTTTCAATGATAGATCAGTAGTTCTTATTTTATAAAATTTTAAGTCAATTTTACTCTTTCTACTTTTAAATTTATATTTATTCTTTCCATTAAGGTGAGTTTTTTTTTTTTTTTTTAAGAAAAACTTGGTGTTATTATACAATATGAAAAAGTTGATCTTTTAAAATCATGTCTCTTTTTACTTAGCATCTTTCTTGGAGAAAATGAGAGTGTTTGCCACCAAGTTCCCAGCCAAACTATTTCCAGCCAAATTATTATTATTATTATTTTTTATTTTAAAGAGTAAAAGAAGGATAGCATAATAATAGGGGGGACTTAACAAATTACAGACAAAATGGTAGGAAATTATCAATGGTTATCGTT
>NW_004955423.1:15923376-16009855 GCF_000276665.1 Chinchilla lanigera
TTTTTCTGGTATCAGGAATAGAACTCAGGACCTTACACTTGCCAGGCAGGTGATTGTGCCGCTGAGATGTATCCCCAGCCCCCACCTCCACTTTAAAACTTCAATTATGACTATTTTAATCTTATTCAATAAAAAATGATCTATTGTCTTGCAGCTTGCTTTAAGTATAATGATGTGACATATTTGTAGGACATTTATACAACAATAATTTATTTTCTTTTGGATTATGTGCATATAGTAAAATTAGCTACTGACTTTATTCAGAGTATTAAGTATTTTAGGAGTAGCAAAGTTAAAAGACTTGATAATTAGCCCCTTAAAAATGTATAGTGGTAAGCCAGGCATGGTGGCACACACCTGTAACCCCAGCACTTTGGGAGGCCGAGGCAGGAAGATCAAAAGTTTGAGCCCAGCTTGGGCAACTCAGTGAGATCCTATCTCCAAATACAAAATAAAAAACAGAGTTGGGGATATAGCTTAGTGTAGAGGCCTTGGGTTCAATCCTTACCAAAACGAAGAGAAAAATATGTACTGCCTTTGGGTAAGATTTTAAGAGTGTGTTTGTATATTGTTAGATTGGGTATTTGTATATTGTATATTGGGTAAGATTTTAAGAGTGTGTTTGTATATTGTTAGAAATCTCTGGACCCGTCAGGTAAAGTTCTCTCTGTGAATGTATGACTGTTGTTATATACCTTTATTATACTTTTAGTATTGTATATAATTGTTTATATTTTCAATGTTCCTTCAAGAACATGCTTCTTCAACAGAGGTGGGAGGACTATGCTTTCTACATCCTACTGTCTATGGAACTTAACAACAGTACCTGGGATATTTGTAGATGCTTGCTGAATATTTACTCAAGGAATGAAGGGACACGATGACAACATACATTTGTTTGCCTCCTTGAAATTTAGTGGGGTTAGTGATAAAAATTTTGTGGAAGATGTAGATTTTGAGACGAATGAAAAGAAGTGTAGCACTCACTAGAGAAACGGCATACCTGCAGATGCGCAGAGGAGTTGGGTTAGTAGGTGATCTGTGTCTTTAGCAGTAAGCACATAGTTTGGTTAGTGTGTGGAGGTTCTGTAAGGAAGGGATTATTGAAAACAAAACAGAGATTTAGGAGCTGTGGGTCATTTTGGTAGAAATCAGATTGGTGTAATAAACATCTTTGAAAGAAGGCATGACTTCAAACTTAGCAGAGTATATTTGTGTTAGCAGCAAAGAAAGTGAGCTACTTAGTGTCAACCAAGTTTATTTGCTACACATTTTCTGATTTCTTTTCCTGGTACATAATAAAGCGCATCAAGCTGTTTATAAAGGAATGCTGGGAGAGGCATTCGGTGTACCCGGGACTTGATCTGATCGTCACTTATTTTATGTTTCATTTTGTTCCTTCAGTCTTTCATCCTGTTCGGCATTTCATGTTTTTGAGCCTTCTTCTCACCTCCCTTTTTTTTCTTATTCTTTGCTTCTTCATTTCTGTTCTCTTCTCCTCTGGAGTTCCATCCTGTTTTCCTGAACAGAGAAGGCAAAGATTGCTGGATGTGTGATGTTAGGCAACTTGTTTAAACTCTGAGCCTGAATTTGAAGGAGAGATATAAATTATATCCTCTGAGTCGTTGGTTGGCTTCTATGTTAGTTTGGGGGATTTTTTGCAAGGGAGAACAATATAATACAGGGCACATATTTTATAAGATTGTTTATAATAGTCACCCAAAGAATGATATACAAAAGAGTGCAGTAAATCTGGCCACACACTGTAGACCAAGAATCTAGCTGAGGGCCCGGATCCTGTAATAATGTCCTGCATGAGTCCAGTTTTAAGACCTAGAGCTCATAACAATGCCTCCCACGAGTCCAACTGGAGGCCCAGAGCCTATAACAATATTTCATGCAGGCCTGTTTGATGGATCTGCGCTATGAAGGCCCAAAGGTCAGTGGTGGAATCTAGGAAGTCTGTGCCAGTGGGATGAAGGATCTGTGCTAGCAGGCTGAGGGATCTATACTGGAGCCAGTAAGCAATGCTCAAAGTAAGAACCAGAGCTCCCCCAGAAGGTACCACAGCCATCTTCAGCAACAGTGAGGTCCCGAGCTCCTCCAGTGGTGAAGACTGCTGAGTTCCCATCAGGGAAGCCAACGCAGCAAGCTTCTCCAAGAGACTGGCAGTGCACCTTCTTCCCCTCTGGAGCCAGGAAGCGATGCTGAGTGAGGACCAGAGCTCCCCCAAAGTGAACCGCAGCCATTCTCAGTGCCAGCGAGGTCCTGAGCTGCTTGGAGGATGAAAACAGCCAAGTTCATCAGGAAATCCAGCATGACGAGCTCCTCCAAAAGAATCAACAGTTCCTTACAGCTTCTACCCGCTCCCAACAGCCTTCCTCTGCTCCCAACAGCCTCACTTCTCCTTCTCCAGGTCTGCCTCTTACGCTGCTGGCAACAGTCCCCAGGTGGGCCTCCCACACCCAGCACCACGCCTACTCAGTTCAGCTGGGGGTTATAAGTTGCTACCAGTTGTCATCCACTACAGCTTCCCTGACAATATCTGGAGCACTTGTTGCGCTGTGGACGCCCTGTGCTCTGGCCCCGTCCTCTGCTGTGATTCCTGTGTGGGTAGTCTGGCCTCACAGCTGGGAGGGGCCACGGGCCTGGCCCTGCTGGCAGACAAGAATGTCCTTTTGTTAGCTCATGCTATAGAAAACCAGACTTTTACACCTTTTCAGCTGCTTCTTTATTAGAAATGTTACTTTGCATCCATAAATCCTGCTTTTCTTTAAAACAAAACAAAACAAAACAAAAGCTGACGTCCCCTACTGTCTTTTTTCTCATCCTTAAAACTGTAAGCTTATCCTTTTCTGGTATAGAACCTGACGTCCTTTTGTCCACCATGTTATGTTTATTCATCTCTAATTGGACGTAAGACCTTCTGAGGAATAGGACCATGTTTTGTTGATCTTTGCACCAGATGTGGAAGGTAGTGATATGAACTGTGTGTAGCAGGCATCCTATGCTTTGCAGAATGAGCGAACATGAGTTCATGTTAATTTGTCATGATACTTTGCTGATGTGGAATATCAGGGTTAAGATTAATGCAAAAATTATTGTGACTTTTTATAAGTAGTGAAGTCATGGTTTTCACAGTGTATGTTTTGAGCGCTAGAATGGAGATGTCTTGTGTTTATTTTGCTCATGGATAAACTAAGAGAGCCAGGTACATCATTTGGCAGCTAGAGCAGGGGGATGTGAGGTGGGGAGGCTGTGCTTTGCCTTCCCGAAATCCAGAGCAGCTCTGTTCTAATCTGCTTTACATATCTGGCTACCTTGTAGTTTGAATTTTAAGTTTGAATCAAGAGTTGTGATTATAAAATATTTGAAAACTACTCCAGTAGAGCACCATACTGAGAAGGGTAACAGGACAGAAAAAGTGATTGTGTTGTCGTATGTTGAGTGAGTTGTCCATATAGTGAAGGGTTGATCTGTTGTAAATGATGCAAGGAAGTGAATTTTCCTCTTTGGCCCGCTTCCCATTTATCACTCTTGTCATGTCTGTATAGTTTTCTTAGAATGTCAAATATTACAAAGAGAATGAAACTTTAATCTGTAGAACCAGTAGCGTCTTTAGGTGGAGAGCGCTTTTGGGTTTCAGAAAAGTTACATGTGTTTGTATTCATCTGTGCATTTATTTGTTGTTTTTTAAAAATTTTATTTTCTGTTTTTTATTTGTGTTTCTTTTTTTCAGTTTCAGGTGTGTCCCAAGAGTCTCTGTGTATCTACTCCTGGACATCGCACTGATCTATTTAAGAGGGACCCTAAAAACGTCCTGATAACAGATTTCTTTGGAAGTGTGCGCAAAGTGGAAATTACGACAGAGACTGTTAGTTTGCAGCAGGATTCAGAAACCACGGATGGCAGGTATTCACATGGAATTATGATTTGAATAGAATATTATAGTCTCACAAGTTTCCGATTTTTATGAAACATTATATGAACCCATGAAAGTTGGTGTTGGTAAGTAGTTTAACATTTTTACTCAATTTTCATTTTACGTAGTCTCTCTGCTTTTCAGATTTTTGGATGAAAGCTATAAATATTAGTGAGAAGCTAAGATCAGACTAGGACTGTGTCGGCATCCCACAGTACAGGGTTGGCAGTTGCGCTCTTGACACTTGCTAAGAAGGCCTAAAGCTTTGCCCATAGCTTTTATTTTGGGGCTCTTGGTAATGCATCAGGGAAAAGCAGAGAGAGGTAAAGCCAGGTTCTCCCTTCTTCAAGAGGACTGTTACATGTGAGTGGTGAATATGCCTACATGTTTGTGTGAGAGAATTAGAATAATCTGTGTAAGTTTTAGAAAGAAAGTGTTCTGTTTTTTGTCGTGTAATTATTTTTAAAGGAAGTATACATCATTAATGATTCAGTTGATGGCCAGTTTCTTCAAATGTGGAACAATGTATTTTGCTAGCCGTCCAACTTCATTGTCTGGCTTTGGTTAATGCCATTGAGAACTCACATTCCAGGGAACTTTCCTGAATTACCAAACGGCAACATACAAATTCTTCAGTTTTGAAAATTTCAGATGTTTCTAATTGAGCTTCTGACTGATAGGAGTGAATCCAAAGAAAAAAGCACAAAATATTTATGAAGATTTAAAATTAATATTAATTATTTCTGTTCTGAATATGAAAAGGCTTAGTTTTTTTCTTTTCTAGTTATTTCTGTTGTGATTGGAAGATTTAGGGTTTTCCCCCCAATTTCCGGTAGCTGCTGGCTTAAAAAGAGTTTTAGGCCAGCAGTTAAAATGCTACAGCAGTATTACTTTTATTTCTTATTTAAATAGCAGCTTTCAAATTATCTTTGTAAAAATGGCTAAGCCTTACTTTAATATGGTTCATTTCATGTCTTTTACCAAAGTCATTTCACAATTTCTCTTGAACTTAAGCCTCTGAGTGGTAATATTAACCTTCTCTTAACCGTCTAAGCATTGAATTTCCTTTAGAGGCAAGGTCCATGTTTATACTTATGTGCCTATTTTCTATTCTCAACATACAACATAAAATATATAGTAATTGAATAATAAAAATTATTTCTACTAAGTTTTACTATGTCTTCTTGAAGAATGGAATTTTGCTTTCAATTATTTCTGTATATTAGTCTGAAAGCAAAAATTGTTAGTGCTGAAAATTGTCTTAATTTTCTTTGAGGGGAGAATTATTTTAAGTTTAAAAGCCAAAAACTTTATTTTATTCTAAGTTTTTATGTACTGTTAAATTAGAGCGCCCTCTAGTGTTTGTAAGTGCATTTTATTTTGGAAGTTGCTGTTTACCAGACGGTTACATAGTTAGTAGTGTAAGCCTGGTGTGGTGGCCTGCACCTGTTGTCCCAGCTGCTTCAGAGGTTCAAGCAGGAGGTTCACTTGAGCCCAGGAGTTAGGAGCCAGCCTGGGCAGTGTGGTCAGACTCCCACCTGTTTAAAAAAATTGTTGGTGTACTTTATTCAAGGTAACTTATGAGAGTTAAGTTTCCATTGTGCTCCAGGATTTTCTTTCATGTAGATGCTACAAATATTGCCACAATGTTTGTGGTACTATTTACATGCAGCTATGAATTGCAATTGGAAGTTACTGAGAGAAAAGCATATTCAACAAAGATCAGATAGTATACATAGCAAAACCCCCCATATTTTATTAAGAAAATCATAGCTTTAAAAAAAAAAGAAATTATAGATGAGAATATATTTGTGTATGTTTTTTTCATACCTTAGGTCAAACTATCAATACAGGGTTATTAAAATTGATAGTTTTGTTTCAAAAATATTACTTTCTGTATGTTAAGGAAATAATGCAATTTTCATTCCAATTGATCTTAAAATATTTTATGTAGTGGTCTAGTATATAGCTATAGTCAGAGCTGATGGAGAACTTTGGTACATAAAACTGACTGGGGTAGCTATATGATATAATAATTGTTTTTGTATGTTTTTGTAAATGTGGATGTATTAAGCAAGGTAAAGTTATAATGCTACAATGAATGTGGGAGTTCAGATACCTTTTTGACCCACTTGTTTCATTTTCTTTGGACATTTAACCCAGAAATGAGATTGCTGATTTACGTGGTATCTCTGTTTTTAAGTTGTTGAAGAACTTCCATACGTTTTCTCTAATGGTTGTGCTAATTTATATTCCCATCCTCACTGTGCAAGCATTTCCTGTTTGCTACATTCTGGCCAAGACAATACTTGCTATCATTTGTCTTTTTGAAAATAATCATTCTAACAGGTGTGCAGTAATATCTCATTGTGGTTTTGATTTGTATTACCCTGATGATTATGATGTTGAGCATTTTTTCACATACCTGTTGACCACTATGTGTCATTTTTTGAGAAATGTCTACTCAGATCCTTTACTTGTTTTTAACTGGGTTATATTTTTACTGTTTTGCAAATATTTTCTTCCATTCTGTAGGTTGTCTTTTCACTCTGTTGTTTCCTTTATGTGCAAAAGGTTTTTAGTGGGATGCAACTCTCAGTACCTGTTTTTGGTTTTGTTGCCTGTGCTTTTGTGGTCATATCCAAGAAATCATTCCTGAGATCATTGTCAAGAAGATTTTTCACTATATTTTCTTTTGGTAAAGATTTTGGATTTAGGTTTTACCCACAATCTCTTTCAAGTTAATTTTTGTATTTGGAGTGAAGTTATAGTTCAGTTTCATTCTACATGTGGATATCCAGTTTTCCCACTACCACTTATTGAAGAATGTCTTTTCTCTTGACACTTTTGTTGAAAATCACCTACACGCTAGGTGATGTAATGGTATTATTTTGGGGATATCTGTTCTTCTGCATTGGTCTGTGTGTTTCTGCCAGTACCATGCTATTTTGAGTATAATAGCTTTGTTGTGTATTTTGAAATCAGGCAGTGTAATGCAGCTTGGTTCTTTTGCCTTACATTGCCTTGGTTATTTGGGGTCTTTTGTGGTCGCATGCAAATTTTAGGATTGGTTTTTCTATTTCTATGAAAAATGAAATTAAAATTGATAGTGATTATCCTGGATCTGGAGATTGCTTTGGTAGTATAAACATTTTAATATTCTTTAAATCCATGAACATTGGATGTTTTTCCATCTGTGTGTGTCTTGTTCAATTTTTTCATCAATATTTTATAGTTTTCAGTGTATAGAGTTTTTACTCTTTTGGTTAAATTTATTCCTAAGTATTTTATTTATTTTTGATACTGTTGTAAGCAGGATTGTTTTCCTGATTTCTTTTTCAGATAATTCATTGATAGTGTTCTGGAGGTTTACATCTCTTCTGTTCATGATATAGCACAGACAGTGAGCTTGCTTATTCCTTATTCTAAATTTCACAAAAGGCTTTGCGATTAACCTAGTTGGGTCAAGCCTGGGCATCTCTGAGCCAGATGGGCAGAGGTAGGGAATATATAACACAAAATTGTGGCTGTTTGGGACCTACCCCATGTGGATGAGGTGAACCCCAAAAAGTGACTTGGGAGCTAAGCAGGTACCTTGACATATGTTTGCTTCAATCTCATTAAGTCCACGTAATAAGTTTATTAAGCAGGTGTGAGTTCTTCATGTTACAGGTGAGAAAGGTTAAAAAAAAACCTGTTTAAAGGCACGTATCTAATAAGTGGTAGAGCGAGTATACAAATCCAGTAAGGATGGACACACACACACACACACACACACACACACACACACACAAGCATACACTTTTATTTCATAATTTACTCTGAGTTTCTTGACTTCCTTTCTTTTAAAATTAATCATTTTTCCTGTCACACAAGCACAAAAAGATACAAATATAAATTATATAAAATGATAAAAATACAAAGGATATTAATAAAATATAAATAAATAAATTATCTCATGCAGATATTCATGTAATCACCAAAAACAGAAGCAGAACAATGCTGATATACTGGAAGCACCCATATTCCTATGTCTTTGCCTTATCACTGCCCCCTTAACTACTCCTCAAGTTAATCAGTATCTCTACTTTTATGGAATTTATTTTCAATTTTTTCTGTCCTAGAAACCCCTGATCTGTTTTCTGTCCCTAGTAGTTTTACCTTTTTTTGAATATTGTATAGGTGGAATCATGCATTCTGTAACTTTTTGAGTCTGGCTTTATTTGATATCCACCTATCTTGTCATATCTATTGGTAGTTCTTTTTATTGTAATATTTTTTTTATGGATGTACCATAGTTTGTTTGCCAACTGATGACCAGTTTTTGGTAATTATGAATAAATTTGCTAAATGGTTTGCATGCAAACATAAATTTTTCATTCCATTTGAGTAAATACCTAAGAGTGGAATTGTTTGTGGAAGTGCATGCTTAACTTTATAAGAAATTTCAAAACTATTTTACAAGGTGACTATCATTTTGCATTTCTATAAATAACTGCTCCATATCTTTGCTCTTGGGTCATTTTCTTTTAATTTGAGCTATTCTGGTGGGCATGTGGTGATGAGTCACCTTGATTTCACTCTTCACATATTCCGTGGAGGAGATTTCATGCACTTCATGTGTTTGTTGGTTACTCAGACATTTTTTCTGAAGTGTCTTTGCAAGTCTTTTGCTCAGACCTACATTACTAAATATGAGTTCTTTATATGGTCTGGATACAAGTTTTTTGGTCAGATATATGAATTGCATAATATCCTTTTTTATCTGTGGTTCTCCTTTCATTGTCTTCATGGTGTTTTTTGAAGAAGAGAAGGTTTCGTGTTGCTGAAGTTTGTTTGTCACTTTGTCTTTGCACTTGGTGCCCTTTGTGCAAGGAGTCTTTGCATAACCCAGAGTCACAAAGATTTTCTTCTACATATTGTCTAGTCTAGCTTACGTGTTTAGACATATAATGCATTTTGAATTAATTTTGAGTGTAGTGTAAAGTAGAGCTTAAAGTACATTTTATTTGTAAATTATCTTCCCAGTTTCTTTAACAAAAAGAAGCTGAGATTTTGATTGGATTGGGATTATTGTGTCAATGTGGGAAATCAATCTGGGGCATAAAGATAGATAAAAAATATCGGGTTCTTCAGTCTGTAAACATCTTGACAATTACTTAGATATTTTTCACTTGTTTTCTGCTCAAATATGTAAGTACTGTACAGTTATTTTTATAATGACACTGTACTGAGGATCTTATTAATCTTAGTGTTGATCAACCCAATTTCAATCAAAGCTCCAGTGGGCTCTTTTATTTTTTCTGATAGAGATTGATAATCCAACTCCAAAATTTATATGAAAATGTAAAAGCTCCACCATAGTTTATATCATTGAACCAATGAATTCTAGTCCATATATGTTTACTAGGAAAATAGAACATAAATATACATACTGCATAGAACCATCTATTTTAGAGTTGGATAATATTGTGCAGAATAATGAAACTTTATGACCAAATTATTTGCAGAAATTCAGAATAAATTGATAAGATTGTAAAACTTTATGAACCAAAGAAGCAGTGAAATGGCTCAAATAACAATTGACAGGATTCCTTATATGCTATTCTATTTTTCAAAGTGATTAATTTATTCATGAATTAGTATTATCTTAAGCATCTTCTTTGGCCATTTATTTTATATTATTATATATAAATGTTTGTTACTGTAGTTATTCAAGATCTCATTAAAATAGAACTTCAGAAATTGGATGTGATTCATTTGCTTTATAAAGATTCCAAAACAGGCATATAAATTATAGGCTTTTATCATTTTGTGTACACTAAAGTTCTTGTTATGGTTTAAAAAACATAGGTCATTTTATACTTCTTAATTCACTACCTGTTAGTACCAAAAACATACATTGATTTGTTTTTTGACTTTTAAGAGGTCAGTGTATGTAAAGTCTATATAAATAGTATAGCACAATATGGTATTACATTTCTTTGTACAAATGAAACATCCCTAAATATAATTTAGCAAGTATCAGGCTTATCAGTAATAGTAGTTTCTAACTAATATTTATTAATACTTCAAAACTTACTAAAATAAAGCTAATTTTATTCATTTATTTATTTTTGGTTTTCTTTTTCTTTTTTCTTTTGAGACAGAGTCTCACTATGTAGTTCCTAGTAGTCTTGGACTCAGCGTTTAGCCCAAACTGGCCACAACCTTAAGGCAGTCCTTGAGCCTTCTGAGTGCTTGGATTACAGGCATGTACCACCAAGCCTGGGTTAAAATACAGCTAATTTAATTTAATCCTTAAAGGAATAGGACCCAAAATTCTAAATTGTGTAAACTACAAAATAATGTGATATTATTTATAAAATCACTAGAAGTGTGAATGCATTAAGATGTTCAGAGGAAAAAAAAGTTCAGAGAATAAAGTTTTGAAATTATGTGGAAAAGTAGATCTTAAGACTTTTAAGGGTTGTTTGATTTTATGTTTAGTGATTCTTGTTACTTTAATATGAAATTTTGTTTTATTTTTATGTGTTTTTATATTCTTTATAAATATCTACTTGTATTACATTAAAATTAAGAAAAAACACAAAATAATTATAGTATCTTTCTATTCCACTAAACTAAGCCCTCATACTCTAAGTAGCTTAAAAATTTACTTAATGTCTGTTATTGGAGGTATTACAGCATAATAATCAAAAGCAAAACCATTGGAATCAGCTCCTGAATTCAGATCCTCTGCCATTTACAAGCTGTACAACCTTGGGCAACCTCCTTGAACTCTTCTGTTCTGTTTCTGTGTTTGTAAAATGGGAATAATAACTCTACCTTATGTAAGCTTTAAGAGAATTAATTTGTCTTTTGTTTACAAAGCACTTAATTTTGTGCTTTAAATATAGTTACGTGCTAAGTGTTCAGCATTACTGAGGAGGCTTATCATTTGCACTGGTAAAAACTATTGCTAGAGTTCTGTTTGTACTGCATTTTAGCCATCTGCTTACTCATCTAGTCTGCTTTTATTAGTATCAACGAGGTATTTCATCTCCGGAGGACTTTGCATTTGTAGAAACATGGTAAAGAACTGGGAATTGTGTCGTGCCAGAAGATGGCAGCAGTGGTGTATGTTTGTACATGTGCAAGAATCTTCTTTAAATGCTCCAGGCTGAGGCAGAGTATTTCTTCAAGTAAGTCATGAGATGTATTTTTTCAGACCACTAACAAGAGAAAAGACTTTTGATATGGAATTGTCAGTTTAGAAAATGGTGATAAGAATTTGGTTGAGTGTGTAAGTTGTTTTGCTGTAAGAAACTTAACAATATGTGATTTGACCTATAAAATAAGTAGATCTATGGAATAGTTTCAAAATATCACCTTTTTCTTATATATTTAGATATTAGTTTGCATATTATTAAATACTTGACCAAGAAATTGAAGATATACAAGAAAAAATTAAGATATTTATATGAGGAATGTATGTTATTAATTAGTAGAAAAAGTAAATGATCTGTATGTCTAACTTCATGGGGAAAAGTAAATCCAATTACTAAGAGATTAACCTATATATACTGCTAGGCTGTTAGCTCTTAGGTAAAGTAAGAGACAGAACTCACATTAATAATATAAACCTGTGATTCCAGTTTAGAAATTGCCACTTCGTTGAAACCACGCTATGACTTCTTAGGTTTTCAAGTATTCTCCAGGTCAGGTAGTACCACATTGCTCTTTAGTGCTTTTTAGGTAGCTCGATAGGCATTTTTATGAGCCAAGCCTGTTTGGCAGGAGTTACTGTTAACCTGGCCTTCTCTTACTCACCTGTGCAGTTGGTTGTTTAAAAACTGTTTCGGGGAGCGGGGAACATAGCTCAGTGGTGGAGCACGTGCCAAACACGCACAGTGCCGTGGAGGCTTTGAGCCCCTCCATGACAAAAAACCAAAACATGAAACAACTCTTTCAGGACTCTCCGCTTCCCTCTCTGTTTTTTTTTTTAATCTTATGAATAATTCTCTTACAGGTTTTAACTTGTTAGTATAGTTTATTGGTTGAGTGTGTAAGTTGTTTTGCTGTAAGAAACTTACAGCAAATATTCATGACACCATAATATTCATGTTCAACTACTTGTGGGTTTTATTGTGGGAGGACAGTGAACCTGGTAACAGGACCCTGAGATTTTGGGTCACAGCCTTTAATCTAATTGAAAAATTGTCATTTTCTATGGTTAATCACCAAATTGAAATTTCATAATAAACTTTGCAAAATAAAGTGAGACACAACTAGCAACTAAAAGTAGTCATTTGTTAAGTCTTTATTAAGTGGATAGTGTTGTTTAAAGCACATTTTTGTTTAAATGTAATAGATAAATTCCTATAAGACAATTAAAATTCTCCTTTCAAAAATAGTTTTCTCATTAAAAAATTGAAAAAGACAAAAAAATCAAGTTTGATGTTCACTGTACTTTTAAGGTAAATAATAGTTACATGTATATATAAGAAAGGTAAATATTGTGTCTTCATCAAATAAAATCTTAATGATCAGTTTCACTTGAGCTGCAGATAACATGAATTTACCAACATTGATTAACTATATTATTCTCCATCTTTTTCTGTTTTAAATTATGTGTACAAAGTTCTTATACTCAGTGATATCCCAGATTTCATACTTTCTTTAATTTGCTGACATTCTGACATACTATTCTGATAGTACTTTCATTAAGGAAATCCTAATATTCTTACGGTATGCTTTTTGTAATGAGATTGATTGACTTCACTTTAATTTCAATATTAAACAGTCTTTGTCTTTATCTGATGGCAGCTTCTGATGTTAATTAGCATTTCCCACTAAGTGTTCTAAAAAGTGAAAAATAAAAATGAATGGAATATAAGAGTTCACAGGATATGATCTCAGAATAGTGGAAATTGTCACGTGATAACTAAGTGTGCATGGTGGCTGGGAGTCACATTCGACCGCGCTGGGGGTTGTAGTGCGTCTTCTTTGCTTGGCTTATACTCCATTCCCGGAAGTTCAGAGGTACTTGTTGAACAGTTTAAACAGGGTCTTATTAAAATTAGCATACCTAATTTTAAAAAATGTTTACTTTTTATACCACAGGAATGTATATGTAGAACACATATATTGAGAGATAGAGCGGTAACATGGTATTTTAGATCTTTATTAGGTGTTCTGAAGATTGCATGCTTTGTGGCAGTTTTTGCGCTTTTCTTTGAAGGTACCCAGATAGGCAGGTAATGATGAGCTATATGGTGAGTCATAAAGCTGTAACCATAACTGCTGTGATTGCTTTGCATAAATGTGATGTCTGCATTTAAAATCTGATATCTAATTAAAGAGTAAGCGCGAACTTACATTTTAAAAAAATAGGTGGTGTTCATCAGGATTTCTACTTGTGCGCTTAAATGCTGTTAATGCATATCTTCTAAATCATAGAAAATGATTAAAATTATATCTTATATGTTTTACTAGTTTTTCTTTATATTTTCTTGAAGATTAGGCCTAGTAAAAATATGAATATCCAGAAATTAGGTAGCTTTTGGTAATAAGAAGCCATGAAAATTGCCACTGATTTTATACTATGAGAAATCCTATTTATACTTTAGATATAAAAACACAACTAGACTTTAATGGCCTTTGGCATTCATAATTTCAAGTTTCATCAGAAGGAAATGTTTCTTAAAAGAATACTCTGTAATATTCAGAATGAGATGTAGCATGTCACTTCTTTCAGAACAAGAAATTACTATAAACAAGATAGGGAAGTAATTTGAATTAATAATAAAGAATAATTAAAATGACCATATTTTTCAAAGCAACTGTTGTTATAAAAATACTGTACCAAGAGGCCCTGAATTTAAAGGAAAATTTCCTTAGATTTGTAGCTGAGCCACCAAGAAAGTAGGTATGTGGGAATAAACATTGCCTGATGAACAGCACTGCTGGCTTTGCCCAGGATGCACTGGAGCTGGTGGCGCTGCCTTCCTTACTGAAGGGAAGAAGGACTTCAGGGGCTCAGCTTCCTGCAGTGTTTCTGGGTGGTAACGCCTGTTATTCCAAGCATGTAGGTGGCAGCGAGCGCAGAGTCTAATAGCTTTAGACAGTACATGAACACAAAATGAACAGAAGCAGAGAGGATGAAAGATCAGAAACACAGCAGGAGAAAAAAATAAAAATCACTGAGAAGGCAACAAAGGAGAATAGATGAAATATAGAAAGAGCAGGACAAATGGAAATTGAAAAGGCAGAAAAGTTACAATTAATGTTATTTGTCACAATAAATTTAAACTAATTGTAATACTTTAAGTAGAGATCAAACTAGTATAAAATAAATGTAGTGAGACAGAAAGTGTAAACCTAAGTAGTTGAAAATAGATTACCAGGCAGCTATTAACCAAAAGAAGTCTATAGAAGTATTTCAACATTAGGCAAAACAGGCTTAACGAAAGAGCATTCGCGTTAGCACGAAGGCAACGAAGGGTAAAACATTTATCTCACCAGGAAGGGAAAAGCGTGTACACTTTTAATTACCCAGGAACATAGCTGCAGAAAGTTTAGCACAAACATTTACATTTTAAGGAAAGGAAAGTTGGTGAATTCACCATCGCCATGGAAGATTTCAGTATCATATTATCAGAAATTGGTTAGAGATCCCTTCAAAAGTTTTAAAATTGAAGATATGAGCAACATAATCTATAAGCTTGATTTGATAGATTCAGCAATTAAAGAAAAAATATTTTCCTTCAATCCAAATCTAAACGCTAATCCAAATTAGCGTTTTCAAACATCGTCCCAGTACTGTCCCCAGAGTGACGTGGACCGATGCAGGAGAGAAGAGCCAGGGCCACCAGGCCACGGAGGAGCGTGGTAGTGGTCGTGGTGGGTGAGGTGATGGCTTTATCTGATACTGAAGCTGTAACGATTAAACAATGTGGTATTGGTTCAGATTAGGTAAATAAATATGCAACTTGTCAGGAAGTTTCAACAGAGGGCTATGTGTAACATTATATGGAAGACACAGTTTTAAAAAAATTGGAGCTGGATGAGTTTTAAAAATTCACATTAAAGCAATTGGTTTGCCACAGAGAAAAAAAAATTAAATTAGATTTACTTTTCACACTGTACATAAAAGCAAAGTAAAAATGTGTTAAATATCTAAATGTAAAAGAAGAAAACATCAAAACTTAGAGAATGTCTTTTTAAATTTAGGAGTATGGAAAGATTTCATGCTTCCCAGAGCACAGTTAATAAAAGAAAAGATTGATGATGTTTACAAAAATAAAATAGGTATAGCAACAAAAAAAAAAAAAAAAGAGAAGAGAAAGTCAAGGTGAAATGATTTGCAACATGTATATCAAAAAGTTCCATCCAGAGTAAGTAACTGCATATTGATTTAAGAAAAATCCAATAGAAAACTAAGCAAAGGACACACAGTTTGGAGAGAAAAACAATTCATATCCAGTGACTATATTAATGGTCTTTTTAGAGGGTTGATGGAAATTAAACATGAAGGATTATTTCACCTAAAAAATTCACTGTTGATGAGGAAGAAAATATGAAATTATGCATTTCTGCTGACATTGTAAATTGAGACAGCCATTTTGGATAATTTTTTATTGTTTCTGGAAAAATTTAAAATGTTCATAATATGTGACCCAGTAAGTCCACTTCTGAATAATTATTCTCACTGAGCGGCTGGGAAACTTTCTGTTAAGGGGCAGACGGTAAGTATTTCAGCCTTTGTTGAGCATAGGATCCTGGTTGCCAGGACTTACTGTTGCTGTAGTCTGATGCTGAACTTTGAACTTGATGGAATTTTCACTTGTCATGAAATCGTATTCTTTACACTTATTTTTTTCAACCATTTGAAAATATGAAAGCCATTTGTTAGCGCATGATGCACACAGGAACAAGTGACAGCCATACTTGGCCTTCTATGATCGAATGAGAAAACAAAGGGCAAAGTTGTACACAGTATAGTTTGTTAATGAAGTGATGTATGGAGGTTCTATGTATTTTTCCTGTGTACACAGATATGTTTGTAAAAACAAAATAAAATGACTGGAACGATACCCATTTAACTCGTGATGGAATAGAACCCAGGGTAAAAGCTCAGTGATTTTGAGCTGGTGCTGCTCCTTCTTTTCTTCCTCTTCTTCATCTCTCCTCCTCTTCTTTCTTTGATCTTTCTTCTGACATCTTCCTCAAGTTCCCCTCACTACCACATGAAGACTTGTCAGTAGTGCTACAAACATGGTTCCTCATGTGTGCAGGCAGCAGGTTGTGTGAACTTTCACAAAACCTACCTTCAGCTTCTGTCAGACATGAGATTACCTCTGAAGTTCCTCGCATGAGAACTAGAACTTGGTTTTTCTGGGGATTTGTTCAATCAGCTACTGAGCTACTCAGGAGCTATTCTTTGTGCTTACACTGTAGCTGACATTAAATAAAATTTCAACAGTTGGGCCTAAATTCACATGACCTTAATTTTCTGCGGAGTTAACATGACTTCTACCTCATATTACATCTCCTTCCTGAGGCTCGACACCTCCCTGGTGCTCTTTGGAAGAGCTGGTAGTCAAGGTCAGATTTTCCTGTCTTTTCTCACAGGTTTTTGGTTTGTAATTAGAAGAATGGTGATATAAGGAGTTCGCAAGGGGACCTTTCAAGGGAAGTGATGCAAGGGATGGTCTTCTCATTGCTCTATAACCTATTTTCATATAAAGTAATCCTCAGTGACTCTCGGGGCCTTTCTGGATTTGAAATAACATTTTGCATTTGTCCCTACTGACCAATAAACTAGAGTTTTGTTTTCTTTTAGTGTCTTTAAATTGTGAGGAATGTTGGAGAGTCCCAGGCTTAGCAGTTGTGTCTTGCACGTGTTGTCAATATAGGACTACTTAAATACCTTTAAAAGTGCAGTTTAGGAATGGAAACATTTCTGTGCTTTTTAAAAAAAGATTGTAGTAACTAATTTTGTTTCTTTGCTGCTTACTTTGAGTTTCAGGTGTTTGGAGCTATTATGTTTGAGAGGTTAATATTAAGTGTTAGATTCTTGGTTTTGGCGTATTTCATAGAAAATTTCTTCTAAATGATTTTTGATTACTCTAGACAATATGTTTTGAATTACTTATTGATCTTCTTAATTTTTACTTTGAATCGAACAGAGCACAGTGTCTCTGTTTTCCTGATCTTTTTGTTGAGTTTATTTTTACTGCTTGGCAGTGCTTTGCTCTTTAGCCTACAATGAGCCTTGTCATGTTAGGCATGAATTATCCGATCTCAGTGTGGCACTGTAGGATAAAACCTTTCTCTACGTCACAGATGACCTTATTTATGTACAACCTGTAAATAATTTTACGGGACTATTGTTATTTCAGGAATGCTTGGAGAGCACAGAGGAAGGATTTTTTTAGGACAGTGGACATCTATGAAAAAGAGAATAGAGCACGAAAGCAACAAGGATTGTACAGACTAATTTCATAGGTGCATAATGCGCCAGCTGCATTTTATTTATTTATGCAGAAGATTTGGACAGTATTTTAATCCCACTTGCATTTGAAATGGTAGCATAGCAGTTTTGAATTCAAAATCCATTCACTGGGTAAACAAACTTCTTTTTGTTGTCTTCTACAAAAACACTTTCCAAAACTTTTTCCATGCTGAAATTATTCCTTCTTAAAATTATTTTAAGACCATAGGCAGGACCTTGGAAAGCGATTAAAGAAAAAGGATAACCTGTAAGGAGGTCCTTAAAAGGCTTCGGAATGTGAAGTATAGGCATACTAGGATGTCTGTGAGAACTTTACTAGTTTGCAGAAGAAGAATGCCGGGTTTCTCTGGCATGACCGCAGCGTGTAAGCTGAAAGTAGTACCCTCGTGTTCTCTCTGAGTTACGTTGTAAGCAGTGACCGGAAGTGTGGGTAGCCCAGGTGACAGTCTTTGGAAAGCGCTACTTGCAACTTCTGAGATGATGGCAGGTACCTTGCAAGAGGCAGGGTGGGGGTAGAGCTACCCTTGGAGTATGAATGGCAACGGGAAGAAGAAAACAACTGAAGATAAGTCCTGTAAGGAAGTAAGATAGTATTTAAAAAATACAAACTCGGTTCCACCAGCACCACAAAAAGCGTTAAAGGAACGACACTTCAGCAGAGCGACAGAAGAGGGCGCTCTTGGACTGGGAAACCCGGCCGGTCACGCCCTCCCTTCTTACGGCCAAGATTAAATTGCCTTTACAAATCCCGAAGAAACCAGTGTAAATAATCCTTAAGAGGAAAAGAAGAAATTTTCTCAAATACAAAGTTACTGTAAGAATAAAATAGAAAATTAAGGTAAAATTTTCTTAGTAAGTTATATATACACACTGACACAAAGAATGAAAGTAAATATAAAAGGAAAGATATAAAAGCACAGAACAGGGAAACGGAAAGGCAACACTGAGACGCGCGTAACCTCTGTGAAACAAGCTGTTGCATTATGAAAAGACGCCAGGAGCCAGGCGTTTAAAAACTGTCACTGTGAATCGACAAAGCAGGAAGAGGTGTGAAATAGGAGCTGACTGAACTCTGGAAAGAAACCGACCAAAGGAAAAAAGAAAAGAAAGGAAAAGAAAAAAATAAAAGGAAAAACGACAAATCATTTCAGAAGTGAGAACTTAAATTACAAAGATGGATGTTAGCAAAAGTTCAGTTAGAGACACAGAATAGAAATGAAAGAGGCAAAAAAATGACACTAGAATAAGACATGAAAAGAATCAGAGAAAAAAATGGCAGAAGATCCATTATATCTAATTTAACCCTTGAACTAGAAAAACCAATGAAAATGGGCAGAAATAATTTTTAAAATTATAATAAAAATTTTTTGGAAATAAAATATCTGAATTTCTGTATAAAAAAAGACTATTGTCTCCTATGTACTGGGAGAATTGATCTAGAATAACGAACTCTTTTGATGTATCTTAGTAAGAGCTTAAAATAAAAATGGAAAAAAAGCCACGTGAGCCTCCAAGTTAAAAAAAGTAGTAACTATCGAAAAAAGTAAAAAATAAAAATACATTAAAACTGAATAATTTAAGCAGAAAAACATCAAACTGTTATCAGGCTTTCTGACAGCACTATAGAAGCAAGTAAACAAGAAACATTTTCAAGAAATGAAAAATAATTTTAATTAGTTGTAAAATATTTAATAAGTAAAAAATTATAGCTCCACGATACCCAAGTTTACTAGTTAATTGCACGACATGTGACTTTGAAAAGCATCGCAGGTGATGAAGAAAAATTTCAGTCCTGTCTGTGACTGATAGATGCTGAAATATCTAGATGTGAACTGCCATATCTGCAACTTACTTTTAATGGTTCATCAAAAATAGCCCTATAAAAACATAGAAATGTGTTTAAAATTTTTCATAAGTTTCTTGACATTTAAGGAAGTTACTTCAAAGGATTTGCCAAATTTCAAATAGGGTTGTATAACTAAAGAAATTTTTTGTGTTGTTTGAGAAACATTTGGCAAGGAAAATGCAAAATTCCATCTTCTACGTAGTAATTTCAGATTTTTGGAATAACGACTCAGTAGTGACTTTTTCGTATTTCTCAGTATTCTTAGAGTTAAAGTCAGTGATTTGATCGTCGTCCATTTTTTTTCAGCAGTTTTAGTTCCAGAATTTTAGTAACTAACCGCTGGTGAATTAACGGGGGTCAGAGGGCGGCGTCAAACTGAAGTGTCACTGTATCCCTGCCCCCATAGGCTGCAGTAAAAAAGACGCATTTTCCTGAAGAATTTCCTTGATGGGGAAGAGATTTTCAATATCTTTTTATTACTGATTTACAATATTTATATATTTTTGATAAGGACCTTTTCTGATATACAATGTATTAAAATTTTTCTCTCTCTCTCCAGGTATTGTCTTGATTTTTACTTTCTTGATTGTGTTCTTTGAAATACAAAAGTTTTAACATTTGTTTTTCTTTTGTTGTCATCTGTAAGTTTTTTTATACATGAAAATGTGGACAGACCTTTAAAACTCATGGTGAAATGCTTTAAAGCAAAGTTTTGTTTTTCGGTCGGTGAAAATATTAATGCGTGGTAAAATACAGCAGGTATTAATTTGCTAGGGGCTGCCGAGGGGCAGCATCCCAGCCTAGGCGGCGTCAGCAGCAGATACTGTTCCCCATAGTGTGGAGGTCTGGAAGTGTCGGCAGGATTGCTTTCTCCTGTCGCCTCTCTCCTTGGCCTGTAAATAAGAAACTGACTCCCTTGTGTCCTCGGGAGGCCTTTGCTCTGTCTTGTGTCCTAATCTCTCACAAGCACCCCAGTCATGTTTGACTAGAGCCGTGCGTCCAAACACCTCACACAAGCTTCATTCATTCTTTCAGGAGCTGGTCTAGGAACCCTGTAGTCACTATCAGAGGTGCTGGAAGGTGGGGCTTCCGGATGTGAGGGGAGAAGCGCAGTTCAGCCCGTAATATACCGATAACGTTGACTGTTTTAGCCATGCCGCAGTTCCCTGACGTTCAGTTCCTTTCTGTTGGCGTGTGATCATCACCACCATCCACAGCCACCTCTAGAATGTTTTTCATTTTCTAGTCCGAAACTCTGCCTATGCAGGGGGCTCTTTCTCCCAGCTCCTGGCATCCGCCGCTGCACTTTGTGTCTCTGCGAACGATGTTTGGAAACAATTTTCCCCCAAATTATTTTTGTGCTCATCCTGCAAGATACACACAAACTTTTACCTAAGCGAGATTCTTGAAGCTCTTTGCTCATGTACAAAATTTTATTTATGGGGCTGGGGATTTAGCTCAGTGGCGCAGCACCTGCCTGGCAAGTGCAAGGTCGTGAGTTCAATTCCCGGTACCGGAAAAAAAAACAAAACAAAACCAAAAAACCCCCCAAATTTTATTTACTTGTATATCTGCCCTTAGGAGAGACTCTAGAGTGCAGATTTTCTTTAACTGTAGCCCTCAAAACTTAGGCCAGTCTTGTTCTATTTATTTATTCATTTATCTATTTATTTAGGTACTGGGAATCGAGCTCAGGACCTTGTGCTTGCTAGACAGGTGCTTGTGCCACTGAGCTATATTCCCAGCCCCTTGTTCTGTTTATTTTTTAAGAAAATTTAAAGTTTAGGTTTAACTCTAATTGGAAATTGATATGTAATTTATAGATAAAAATTAAAAGGAAGTTTCAATATTCTCAGGTCTTATTTCTTGAAATTTAATGTTTGCCATTTCTAAAAGATCAATAATTTCAAAATTTTGTCAAATTTTCTTCATTTGGGAAGACTTTTTAAAATTTATTTTTGTACTTTACTATCTTGTATTAGGTAGCCAATTTTACATGTCATTTTGTTTTATTTATTTATTTATTTATTTATTTTCGAGACAGGGTCTTGTTATGCAGTTCAGGCTGGCCTTGAGATCACTTTGTAGCCTAGGCTGGTGTTGAACTCACAAGGATCCTCCTGCCTCAGCCTCCCAAGTGCTAGGATTACAGGCATGCCTGGCTACATCTCATTTGAAATGTAGATCTTAAAGGAAATATTTTCCATATAAAATCACCTTTTAGGGTGGTTTTTTATTTCTTTTTATTCATATGTTCACTTAATAAACATTTAATGAGTATCATATGGCAAATATTGGATATACAGAGAAGGATAAAATCTGGTTTTTATCTTTAAGGATAAAAATAATGTCCCTAGATGGTTATAGGTCAATTGATACACGTAAAAGAGGAGCAAAGGAGAGAACTGGTGGTTGGTCCAAAGAGATGCAGTAGTGTGGGAGAAGTGAATGAGCCCGGTAGGTGTAAGTGCCCCTCCCGGGGGGGGGGCAGGATTGAAGGGGGTGGCAGGTATTTGGACTTGGCCAACACTATAAACCAGGACCTGGACAAGTGTCACAGAGGGAGAGATGAAGCTTCTGAGTGGCTGAAGCCAGGGTTTGAAGGGCTGTGATACAAACCACCCCTAGGAACAGAGAGCTCCTGAAACATTTTCAGTTCTCAGAATAAAAGGAATGAAGAACATTAGGTGATAGGAGATAATGTTATTACATAGTAATTAAATGCAGTCTGAATACATTTTTGTTCACAGTTAAAATTTGTCATTTTTTAAGAATTATTGATAAATACTAGTTATTTAAAATGTACATCTTAAATGTATATTAATAAATTTCAAGTTTGCTTTATTTAACTATTTTACATATTTAAAAATAGTACTTGCCTTAGCTTTGTTTTTTTTTTTTAATTCCTTTCTTTCAGTTACAAGGAAGACCAGACGGAGGAGGAGTTAATAGAACCCCTGAAATATGCAGAACAACTTCCTGTAGCTCAGATAATACACCAGGTTTGCTTTCCATTTCATTCTTTTGAAAGAAACAAGATTTTTAATCTCTGGAAAATAATTGCTTTTGTTAGGTTTTTCAGAATCAATGTGCTGTAGCTGAGAGGCATTTCAGGCTGTCCGTCCCTATTTGGGCTACAGCTCTTGCGGTTAAAAGTCTCATTCATTGCACAGGATTAAAATGCTGCTTGCTGTGTCACTCTAGAATTCTTATGTAAAGTACAGGGTAATCAGAATTAGCTTTTGTGTATTAATAACAAAACTTAATTTTAGAAAACTTCCATTTTGAACCATTGTACTTGTTAGTGACAGGAGAAGCTGAAGATACATCATGTGGTGTAATTTTTTGGAGTGGCTGAAAAAGAAGAACAGTCTTCCTCTACTTCCTTCCACCCTACCCCATTATCAACCTTTGTGAAGTGTAATTCTAGATTTAACGTGGGCAGTTTGTTCACTTCTAATTATAATGACGCTACCATCCCTGTACATAATGATAATTTTAGAAAAGGCAGTGTTGTATTTAAGCTTAGACTTCGTACTATGATTTTGACAGCATATAACCTCTAGCCTTCTGGGCCAGAGTCTAATAATTTTAAATGGTCTATTGACTAGAGCCGTAGCCTTTAGACCAAGCAGATTTTTCAGGTCCTTACAGATTATAGAAAATATTTGAAGCCCTTTCATGTCAGAATTTCTGAGAATTGTTATGAACTATAATTACTTGACCCTTCATGTATATCCTTTCAATCAAAAGAATTTTTAGCAGATATGCATTGACAAGACATGCCAGTTTGAGCTTAGTAAAAGAAACAGGCTTTTATTTTAAAATGTTGGCTATAGAGATTTTTTCATTGATATTAAAATTCTATGAGAGATTACCAAAAAATTGTCAGAAATGTGCCCCCTTGGGAAGCTCATCCGTGCTTGGTAATCAGGTCCAGTTTATATGTCAGGAATTCCCTCGTGTTGTCAGAGCTTAAATGACCTAACAGTCTGCAAATGTCACATTTAAAATTCTGTCTTCATGCCTGACTCTCAGCATAAATGAATTAAACAGCAGAGCAGGCAGCAAGTCAATATGTTCTTAACAGTAAGAGTGAGCAATGAAACAGTTTGTGGTTTGTTTCAGAATAGGTAAATAGAACCTGCCCACAACAGTTCACCTAGAATAAAATCGGAGAGAGGAAACAAGAATTAACCTTTAAGATGGTTGACCAGATGAAATGTCAGGAGTATTTCCATAGCATGAATGAACTAATAAACTACCTGGCTGATGTAACAGCTGTGTTTTGCAGTGAGACACCATGAATTCAAAGATGACAATTTTTGACGCTGGTGAAAATTTTAGATTGTGTATTTTTGGCAACATAAAACAATTTTAACAGTGGATTATAAACCTAATTAAAATTCTTCAGGACCTGATTTTATATCATTTAAATCTTTAAGAAATTATGCAGGATATGAATTTATTTTATTTTCATTGAACAAAATGAATTCTGTTCTCAATGAAGCAGTAGTCAGGAAAGGTCACTGTCAAGGACACAGTCTTCATTTATCCCTGCTGTTATTACCTTGTGCTCTGTTTTCTCTTTGCGGGTACTATAGTTCAGGCACTGTTACCATTGGGCTGCCCAGGTGGTCTTTAAGAAGCAGGAGTTATGTTACCAGTAGTTCCCTTATAGGGGATTATTTGAAAGCAATTCTTCCCTGAGACAATAATAATAATGTGCTAGTGAGGTTCGGCTAATTCCACAAAAGCTTTTTAATCTGTATCTGAATCTTAGCAGTACTGTAGTGCATAAGTAGTTTCCACCCACGATTGTTTTTGTGAGGAATAATTTTGCATCCTACTCATACCTTCCCTATGCCTGTGTAGAGCATGCATCATTTCTGTCTGAATATTTAACTAAAGTTATTTATTTACATATGTTAAGTATCCTATATGATTGTCTTTCTGGACATTCTTGATTTTTTAATGTTCCTTTCTGCATCTTGCCTTGTGCCATATATACGTATATCTGAGTGGGCGCATAAGTGTTTTTAATAGGGCCTTGGAAGCCAGGACCCCTCTCTTTCTGTCTCTACTCCTCAGGGCTCAGAAGCCAAGGGCTGCCGCCTTAGCACAATTTAGAAGCTGTGCAAAAGATGGAGGCTTCTGAGAAACAGGAGCAGAGGCTGTAACAGGAGGAACAGTTTGAGAAATAGAAGTGGAGTGAGCCTCAGTCATTTGAGTAATTCATGTCTAGTACAGGCCGCGTACACTTACAATCAGGAGCTAGTGGACATTCTCACTGTGGCCATTTTGTACTGCCAGATTATTTACTGTTTTTCTGGTGATCCTGGAAAACATGATGGTACATCTCAGAAACCCAAGAGACTCAAGTTATAAACAGTAGTGTTTATAAGACAGTCTGCTGGGATATCCAGATAGAAGCTAAAAAAATTGATAGTGTCTTTATATTTGCGATAAACACACATGGCAATGAGAGAAATTTTCTGTCCCAACAATGAAAAGAACTGTACAATAATTATAATATATATGAACCATGAAGATGTACTGTGTTTCAAGAATGTAAAGACAAACCAACTACTTGATTGTGGAGAGGAAGAACTAAGATCATGAGAGTATAAATTCTCCCAAATTAGCCATTTTTACTATAACGGAAATTTTTTTTTAGCATTAAGAAAAAATGACTATGGGATTTATGTGGAAGAATATAAAAAAATTACTAAATAAATTATGTAAAAGAGAAAGGTATTTGCTGTACCAGGTATCAAAATATTATTAAAAGGCAAAAATAGGTGAATGTATTCAGGTGAATGTATAGGTGAATGGATAAAGGAATAGATAACTGGATTAGTGGAGTACAGTGGAGGAGTGGATTTGAAACTTGAGTTTTAATTCACAGTAAGAGTTTTAATTCACAGTAAGAATTATATTTTAGGGCTGGGGATATAGCTCAGTGGCACAGTGCCTGCCTGGTAAGTGCAAGGTCCTGAGTTCGATTCCCAGTGCCAAAAAAACACCAAAACAGAACAACAACAACAAAAGACTGAAAATAGAATTATATTTTACATGATAATGACCCTAGTTATGCATGTGTATATTAAAAATAGAAATAAAGTTTCCATGATATATTTACCCTCATATAATACATTGGGATATTTTTCTACTCTAGTTATATTTTAAAAGTGTCAAATAAAGTCCACTAAATTGATTTTATGAGCAACATGTATCCCTGACCTTTTGCACAAAAGATACTAGAATAGAGAACCCTGAAAAAAATTACATTTGATAACTTAATATATATTTTATTTTAATACAAAAACAACTAATCTTATTTCATGCTATGTATAAATCTTGTATATTAAAGGTATGATGTAAAATAAATAAATAGCCAAATCTTTGAAGACCATTTAGGCTACTGCTTAAATAATGTGGAAGTAGAGAAGGACTTTCTAATGAACACAAAAACCCAGAAGATATGTTCGGCACCATAAAAGTGGAATGTGTTACATGACAGAGGAACCCACAAGTTAGAAGACAAATATTAAAATCAAGACAAAAATGTTTATGAAGGAGATAACTGTAAACACTAATATCTATAATATACAAAGAATTCTTGGAGTTTTATAAAAGGCAAAAACCCCCAAATGAAAAATAAACAAACAAGAACAACAACAGCAACAAAATCCCAGCTCAACAGAAAGAGAAGACAACAGATGAAAAGCAATTTAGAAAAAAGAAAAGAACAAAAGGAAAATGGCCATTGAGTTAAAGAGCCTCAAAGTCGGTAAAGTGCACGTTAAAATTTCAGTGAAATTTTTTATTGCCCATCAGACTGGTGTAATTAAAGTCCTACTTTGAAAGTCAGTTTAGCAGTTCTTAAAAAGATTAAACATGGAGCTGTCATATGACTGAGCAACTCCAACACAGGTGCATACCCAAGAGATATGAAAACACACACCCAGTGAAAAACAAGTGGTCATTGCAGTGTTATTTTTAATAGCTAGAAAGTGGAAACAACTGAACGTTCATCAACTTGTGAGGGGATAAATAAGATGCAACATATCCACACAATGGAATATTACTCAGCAATGAAAGGAAATGAAGTACAGTTAAACGTGGATGAATCTTAACACTTATTGACCATTAAAGTATCTGTTAGATGAAAGGAGCGATTACAGAAATCCCCATACTGCATGGCTCCATTACATGGAGTACCCGAGGTCGCCGAATCCATAGGACAGAAAGTGGGTCAGTGGCTGCTAGGTCTGGAATGAGGGAGGAGGGTACTCAGGGCTGGTGGCAAGGGCTTCTTTTTCAGAACGATGAAAATGTTCTGCACTTAGTGGTGATTGTTGTGTGGCTCCGGCATTCTAAAACTACTGAATGGTATACTTTAAAAGGTTGCATCTTATGGTATGTTATTATATCTCAATAAATACAAATTACGATCACCTATTTCCGGGAAAGATGCTAGGAGAAGGTACTTGTGTACACTGTTGATGGAATTATGAACCTTTCCTCCCTTTCTGGAAGGCCGCTTGGTGACATTTCTTCTCATTTAATATATACCAAACTCGTCAACCAGTGGTTCCACTCGTGAGACTGGAATCCATAGCTGTAATGCAGAAATAAAAGTATTAATATATGAGACTCTCAGAACTGATATTTAGAGCAGTCCGACTATGGCCACACCAACCTGGAAACGATGAGAGTTTCTGAGCATAGTTGATACAGTGTATACGATTTCTAGAAGCCACAACTCAGTTGGACAAATGTATGTTTTTCTATTTTTTAATAACTGGATTTATTTTCTTAGCAGGTAGCTCCCTTTCCCCTTCCCCTGTGTATGCCTGATGGAACAAAGTTTCAGCTAGTCACTTCTAGATAAAGTCACTCACGCCCACGGGTTTCCCCTGCTTCTGCTCCTGCCTAGAATGATAGAATCATAGCCCAGGTGAAGGTGTATAGTTCACAAGGCTCTGTGGCACTAAGGGAGTCAAAGTGCTCCACTGAGCTAAACTGTTACATTTTGTGCTTCTGGATTGTCATCTGTTCTGATAAACACAGGGTGCTGTGCATAGCACATCTGTTAAAACTTAACCTGTTGCTTCTATGTACATGGTTGCAGAGCTCTGATAAAGTTAAAGGAAGAGAACAGAATAGTAACGGGAGAGATCAGCTGCTTGTTTTTTTATCATTCTTCTTCTATCTTTCTTCCCCTCTTTGATCTTCTTCCTCACTTTTCTTTCTCCTTTTCCTCTCACATTTCCTTATATTTCATTCCTGTAAGCCAGCGTGGTGTGAATTCCCCCCAAAAGTTGGTGATTTCTGTTTAAAAATGAATTACATGGAGCATCTGAGGTGGGGGAAGATACTGGATAAACATGGAAACCATTGATGATTGAATTTAGATTTTTTTCCAAACTGAGAAGTAATGAGAGTTAAGGAATCTATAACTGTCGCCAAAGAACTTGCTGACAGACCTGCTCATGATATTCAGGTGCCTTTCATAGCCAAGGATGGTAGTATTTATTAAACACTTCTGAGAAGGTAGGCAAATTGTAGCATTCATTATATTAACAATTTAGGCAATCTAGTGGTTTTGCAACAGAATAAAAAGGTATAATTCATAGGAAGTATAAATTGCAATCATTCATGTAAGGAGCATTAATATATATGAAAGTATAACTAATCCTTTTACAGATTTATTAAGCTTATTAGGACTTTGACTGTTACAGGACTTAGAAGAAATAGCAGAAAAATGCATACAAAGAAAGCAGTTTGGTCAACTTTGCTTTCTTATGTTGATCATTTGTCATTGAAGATAATTTGTTTGTCTCAAAATCTGTTTACTGGGAGGGGAGTACGTTTCCCTCCTTTTTAAGGGAGTACTTTTTTCTCACTGAGAAAAGTTCCTGGAACAGCAAGTGCTTTTTCTGTATAAGTAAAGTATACATTTACTTTGCGGATGTTAATTTGAAAATTAAACTACTTTTTAAAAATTTGCTTAAATTTTGAATTAAGATTTAGAATGTTTGAATATAACAAGGTATTTTATGGAAGGTTGGTATATTTCTTTTGTAAAAAATCATTGGCATATGTATCAGACAACATTGTTTTGTGTAACTAGTAGGTTTATTTGACTTTAATTTGCAAAGGAAAGGTTGATTAGCACCATGTAAAGTGTACTGGATTATAAAATGACAGTGATTTAAAATAATCAGATACCAGCCTTTTAGAAGGAAAAGGATGTACTATATATTAGTCTCAAATACAGATGTAAGAACTGAAAACGAATTATATACACATGGGCATGTGTGTGTGTTATTTAGCTGTTTTTTCTTTAGTCCTGCCGTGTCAGGCATGTCTTTTTATTTTTTATTTTGCATTAAGGATAAATTTCAGTTATCCCTGGCAGATATTAAAATATTTTAGGCCAGTATTTTTCAGATACATAGGATGAGACTGATACAAAAATACACTGAGTAGAATATATATTGTGTATGAACAGAATATACATAATTGGGGTAGATTACATGGATGATCTGGAAACCTTAATATATATGTGGATTTTGTATGTGACAGTGACAGCGCAGATCAATGAGGAAGTAAAGGATTACTGAGTAAATGATGTTGATACAATTCATTGTTTGTTGGTGGAAGGGTACTACATATAGTCTTACTTTATAACAGATGGGGAAAAATGAGACTTATTTAAATTATAGATTACACAAAAGTGGTTCAATCCCCAACACCAGAAAAAAAAAAGAGTACACTTTAAAATTTGCAGTTTAATAGCCAATTTTCAGTCTGTTCACCCACTCTTAAGGCCATGGGTTGATAAATACTGCTAATGTATGATGAGCTGATGATCACATTTTTATTGCCTCTTAATTGTGCAGATACAAGGATCGTAGGACTTTTGGGAAATGGCTTCATTATGAAAGACAAGATGAGAATATGCAAATTGGAAAGGGAACTTAGCAAACACGACATCAGGAACAGAAAACATCATCATCATCAATAATAATAGTAATAATAGTAAGAAGAAAAAGAATAGAAAGAAATGGGAAGGTTCTTATGAAACAAGGTGCCATACAAAAAAGAAATATTCAAAACACAAGCGTAAGTTCTTGGAAACTGAAACTATGTGTACAAAGAACAATTTCAATAGAAGGGTTTGAAGCCCGTGCTGAGGAAAAGGACACCTCACCAAAGGTAGAATAAAAGGACAAACAAATTGGAGTAAGTGCTGTGCTCTCCCAGTTCTCCATGGGCCTCCCGCGTTCTGTCTGTCTTAGGAACAGAGGCACTGACGGCTTTTGTTCTCAGTCATCCTGTCAGAGACTTCTGTGTAGTGAGCACCTTTTGCGACAGAGATAGCAGTTCTTTAGGGGAAAAGGGCAGCTTTGTTCGCTATCCAGTATAATACAATAATGCCATTGTCTACGTCGGTGGTTAGACAGGTTCATTTAGCCTTTTATAGAAGATTTAAGACTTCTTAATCTTGGGCCTTGTCTGTTACATAAACCCACAGTGTGCGTAGCATCCACCTGGCCACCGCTACATGGTAGGACTTGGCGGGCAGAGGGGACCTCCTGCACACACGAGAGTCATGCTGCTGTGAGTACGAAGTCCCTCGGCTCTGACCAGAGGCTCATGTCTTTGGCCAGTGTCTGAGAAAACGTGCCCTAAGTAGGGTAGATTGCAGGCCCTTCACAGTTTTAAACAATAACCAATGAGGTCCAACATCTGGCTAATAGAAGAGAAAGGAAAAGAAAGTGTATTAAAGAAATAATACAAAGGAATAACTTTTCCAGAACTGTTTCATTGAATGCTCAAGGCAATGACTACCAAATATATCCCATACCAAGGAAATAAATTTGAAAGTTTAGAACAGTAAATGGTTTTGAATTATAACATCTCTCAGAATGAAAAAAAAAGCCACAAAAGAACAAGAATCTGAGTGTCGTCAGACTTCTCAATAGTAAAACTTTAAACAAGAAAGTAATGGAGTGATATCTTTTAATTATGAGAAAATAATGACCTATTTAAGATTCTATTAACTACCAAATTATCCTGCAAGTATCATGATACAGGAAGAATATTTCGACTCAATATTTTTTCCCACTTGTCCTTTTTGAAGAAGTTACTAGAGATTCAACAGTAAATGAAGGGGTAAACCAAAACATGAAAATAGATTACCTAGGAATCAAGGGATTGTCCATTAAAGGGAGCTCCTAGTGAAATTCCTAGATTAGTGGTAAAGGGAAGTCTGTAGGTTACAGCTGTGTAGAAGTTTAGATTAAGAATGCAAATTGGAGCTGCACAATGCAGGATTCTGAATGGTAATGAATTATCATATATGTCTAACAGGACAAAGAGAAATGTTAAACAGGTAGAGTGAGTTACAGCCATCTGGAAAAGTCAACAGGAGAATGACTCTTAACTATTAACTAAAAAGCAATGTATTAGCAGTTATTTTGTGGCTCAGCTCAGTATTTAGTGATAATAATTGACTATTCAACAAAAAACTTGCGATGTCAATATACAGAGATATTTTGAGTACATTGTGCTATGAGAGAAATAAAGACACGGTGTGAACTCAGTAAAAACTAAGTACTGAGTTTAGACCTCCAGGGGTCTGTCTGTTCTTGGTCCTGATGATTATTGTTTCCATTTGTGAAATTTAATGTACCTTTACTGGCCAACCTGTTCATGTGTAAAGCAAGCATATGATTAAAGCAACCTGATTAGATACCTTTTTTCTTTGCGGGGAGGTTTCAGATGTGTAAGAGATTCAGTGCTGGGATCCAAAATCATGAAATATTTTTTCTTTTTCATTAATTTAGGTTCCTCTCCTAAGGCAAAGACTCTGTACAAAGTCACAAAGTGTGTATGTTTTAGAAAGTTTTAGCTAACTCAGATGTTACATCTCCACGAATGCTCTGGGAGAAATGTTACCTACCCTCCCCCCACCCGTGGTTTTAGCCACATTTCAGGCTTGCTCTGGCTCCCCTTACCAATCCCTCAATATTTTGATAAAATTAGCAGATCATAAGATCTTTTTCAAAGTGCATCTTTTCATCTCTTCCTCGGATAAATGATAGTGGGATGGTCTCATTTATACAGATAAGCAGTATAAAAAAATCTCTCTAGAGCCAGATATTATTACAGATTTAGTGCTTGAGAGAAGTGTTGGAGTCTCTTCTTGTATAGCCTTGTTTCACCTGTTCTTTAGAGTTTGAAGAGAATGTTTCTAGACCAACCAGCTCATGTAGTGTCCTGGAGCACTGCTGTCTTTCTTTGGGAGCGCTATTGGCATTTGAGTGGCACAGTTCTTTTATTGTAGAGGACTGGTTTGTATACTGAGGGATGTTCGTTATCCCTCATCTTTCCCAACTGGTTGCCCGTGTTACTGCTTAGTTATTGTAACACTAAAACTTGCCTCATCTTTTCTAATCTCCTCCCCTGATGTAGAGGGCAGTACCACCTCAGGGTGAGGACTACTGCACGTAATTATTTGCAGTGTCTGCCCATAGGATCTTTTACTTGTATCATCTTATAATTGTGACATTTTAAAATACATATAACTGACATCTCTCACTTTTCTATAATCTGATATGTTGTCTTGAACTCTGCAGTTTTAGCTCCTGTCATTATATGAAATGAATTGGGGCAATTTTTTAAGTTCTGTCTTTGTTTGTGATTACTCATGTTTTTATTATACCTGTTTTGGCATTTTGTTTTTCTATTCAGGTAACGCTTACCCCATTATAGCTGCACTTTACTAAGTGTCTATCAAGTAGAAACTCTCTGACACTTTCTTTGAAAAAATATACCTATTGAATTATCGACATCTGGAAGCTCATCAAAAGGTCCTGAATCTATATCACTCTGCCTAGAGACTGACTCAGATTGCTTTAAAATCTTGTAGAGCTTTGCTTTAACCATAGCAACTTTAAAACTGAAGTGTAGTGAAAAGTAATATACTGTTCATTTATTTTCATTCAAGTTATAAGGCAAGTAATGAAAAACCACTCAAAGACCATGTGCTATTCTTTTAATATCAACTTTGGTATGTTTTTAAACTAATATGTTAACCTCAACTTTCATATTATAATTTATGACAATCTCTTCCAAAAATGTCACTTCTCAAGGAATAAATGAAAGCTATTTGAAAATAGCAATCAAAATTTCAATAATGGTATTTCATCAATTTTATTAAGTTTGAAAATTTTTGGTTCATGTATAAATTTATCATCATATCACTTTCTGACATATTAAATTTTATATTAAAAGTAAAAAATGGGAGCCTCAGTAGTTCTGTGTTTTCCAAACAAAAACAGATTGTTGTTTTCACCAAATTTGTAAAGATTTTTAAAAAGGAGAATAGTTGATATTGACAAGTAGGCGTGCGCTCCCTCTTCCTTTGTCCCTCTCTACCTCTTTGCTCTTCCTTTGCCTTCCTTTCTCCCTATTCCTCTGCCTTTTACAGTGTTAATATGCAGCTGATTTGTATTTGCTGTTTATCTTATCCCTTATGTGTCTCTAAATTCCTCCGTTCCTTTACATTTCTGTTGTGCTACAGTGCAAAGCATGTTTTGTGGTCCTTTGTCATCACCATCACCACCACCACCACCACCATCACTGGACAGTAACTGGCACCACTGCAGAAGTTAACATGCTCAATTTACACATGAATAAACAGGTTCAGAATCATTTAAGTAATTTGCCTCAAGTTCTTCTCTTTTTTAAAAATTTTTTTGAGACAGGGTTTCGCCATGTAGTTCAGGCTGGCCTTAAACCTCTTAAGTAGCCCAGGCTGGCCTCAAACTTGCTGCAATCCTCCTGCCTCATCCTCCCAAGTGTTGGGATTATAGGCATGTGCCACCACAACTGGCTTCAGGTTATCTTCTTGTAAGTGGCAAAGCCAAAATTGGAACTTAGGTCTGTTTTACTCCACAGTCTGTATCCATAGCTACTATGCTATACTTCTTCCCTATGAACATTTAAAATCTCAAAGGAACTTTGTCCTCAGAAAACTTGATAAATGATTTATCCACAGGTGTAATGCTTGTCCTAGCTCATTAAAACCATATTTTGGAAGAGTTAAATGTCAACAGATTTAGTTCAGTATTCTTGAGCAGATGAGTATTCATCTATTTGATAACTGAGCTAAAAAGATTCACGGCTCTGTCTATTCCTGATTTCTTATTCCACCCCCAACTGCACTTGGCTCCTCACTATAGGGATGAGACCAGAGCGGTCCGAAGGAATATGAATACAGAGAATGGTCGGGGGGGCACTAAGGAGTCACTTTGCCTATTTAAAATTTTGCCTGGAATATCCAAAGTTGAGAGAAAAGTGAGTGTTAAAGAACCCTAATGATCATTAACTTATGAGTGGACCTTAAACACTTGAGAATTAGCTACACACACTAAAACAATCAGTAATTAAAAACAACTAGACAAACACACGTTTCTGTTACAACTCAGAGTAAATTAGAGTCTAGAGTTTGTCACATTTAGAAAGCAAATATCCCTAATGAATATTAGATATTTGACCCTTTGTGTTGCTTTGAATATTAAGATACATGACGGTATATTAATTAACTTCACTCCCTTTGTATTTTAGCTCGGAGTTATCAAGATATCTTAGTTATCTTTCAGAATGCTTTTGGTGCTTCTTCACAGAGAGTATGTTAGTTTTTTCTTTTAAAATATTCTTATAAATAGTCGAGACATTAAGATGTTTTATAATGGTTTTTATTTTATTAATAGATACCATGATAGAAGCATAATGGCAGTTCTGAATTGAGCTTTTATCTTTTAAAATTCATTGTAATTTTGTAAATATGTCAAACAAGAGGAATTTTTTTCCCGTATTTAATTATACCAAACTGTTCTTCCAGTGGGAAGATGTTAACTTCCAGTGCAACAATTAGACATGGTAACACCTTAGTTAAAAGGGAAGAGAAAAGAAAAATATATTGTTACTTTTATCAATTGGGTTTCATTGTTATATGCCCATCTTAATGAACTTGACATTAGTGAAACCCAGGTATTCACCAAAAATCACACCAGGAAAAAAGAAAAAAGGAAAACAAAGCCACAGAGAAACTAGCTATCCATCTAGTATATACATAAATATATATAATGATAAATATATACTTATGTATAAAGATACATTAAAGTAGACATACTAAGTACAGTTTCGACTTCATGCTGTATAGTTGATGGTAGTTACTGACCTGCAGCAGATCTAGCTAGTGTAAGTGAGAGTTATTTAATGTGTCATCTAAATTGACCTGAAATCACTTTAATGTGTTTCCAGGTAAGAATTGACGTTATCATTCACTTTAGAATTGGCAATTCCATGTCTGAAAAGTCCTGCTTTATATTAATCAATATCACTAGTTACTGATTTTTAACATTCAGGATTAACTTTCATTTCATTTTACCAATCATATTTGATGGTTAATTTGTATATTTCAGTTCAGATTCTGATTTCTGGTAATTTTATAGAAAGATAGATTTTTCTGTAAAAGACTATTTGTTTTACTTTACTCATTCATATATATTTATCAGTGTCTAATCATTATATTTAATTTTTCTGTCTTGTATATTGTTTTAATTGGCCAGTTCTACCTTCAAGGCTGTCAATACTTTGTGAGAACAGATTGATGTCCATATTACCTAATTTCGTAAAAAGTTTCGAGTTTAAAAAATGCCAGCAGACATCTTGTGAAATAATTAAACATGCCTACCTTCAGGTCGTGTTATTCAATATGAACACTGCTAGAGAGAGATGTCAAAATTATGAATAGTATGTTAGGTAGTGAGAATTTTTCCTTCTGGCTAAATAGCTATCTGTTGCAACTAAAATTGTGAAAAGCTTGTAATTCAGTAGATTTAATCTACATTTCGGCAATTGTTTAGAATTTCTGAACCTCATAGTTTACTTTTTTCTTGGTGCATTTTAGTTGGCTGTCTGCCTGTAGTAAAGATATTTTTATAATATACCATAAACCTTACTGTACTGTCTTCAACAAGGATAGAAAAGGGTTATTTAAGACTATTTCATTGATTAAACCATGTAGAAGACAGGAAAAATCATTACAAGTAGAGTAGAGAAAAATATTTACAAGGTTTGTTTTTATTGTAAAAATGTTACACATTTTTATAACGACTTCCGTGACTAAAACTAACTATATTTTGTCAAACTTGAGATAATTTATTTTCAAAAGAATTTAGTCTATCTTTTTTTTTTTTGGGGGGGGGGTTGGTTTTTCTCTGGTACCAGGAACCGAACTCACGACCTTGCGCTTGCCAGGCAGGCGCTTTGCCGCTGAGCTAAACCCCCAGCCCTATCTTCTTTTTTGATACAGGTAAATAGAGCACCAAAAATTAATTCGGCTGAAATTGGTTCTCCCATGAAGGATTTCAATTTCAGCACACAGGGCAGCTTACTGAGTTCTTCTCCAGACTTGTCTCTGCGAGAAGATGCATGGCTCGGACTTGCACACCAGACACCACCAGGGTGATTCTCTTGGGGAACCCATATCACGGAAGTTAGAAAAATGCTAACCTAAAAACAAGAAGTTGGAATTTAACTTTGTTTAAACAGGAAAGCAGCAGACCCCGTTATAGTAATTTAAAATTTTTTCTTTAACTGTTTACCCACGCAGGAATAGTTATACAACTAGTGACAGGTATTATTTATTTTCGGTGTGTCAGTTGGTGGTTTTTCTTTTGGTACTTTCTGCCTAAAGCGTAGTTTTAATGGACCTTTTGGATTTTCAGATAGAGTGAATTGTGATAAGTAATTGACGTTTTTCTTATCAGCATGAGAAACCCACATTTCCTTGTGGGTTAAAATCATAAATAATCTAATAGTATGCAAAGTACTTTTATAGAATCATATTTCAGACTTAAAAGATTCTCTAGGCTTTGAAAAACTCCATCCTACCCTGGAGTCTCTGAGATTGAATGCCACTAATGATTGTCTCGTGTAGATGAAGGCCTCTCTAAGCTATGGAGCCCTCTCATAGTAGCCTGTTCTTTCTTGGGGCTGCTTTGTTGGAAAGTTCTTTCTTACGTGTAATTGGAAACAGTCTCTCCTACTTTCCACTCCTTGTTTTAGTTCTGGCACTGAAGGATGATAAAACAAGTCCACCCCTTGTCCCCTTCCAGCCATCCTCAGCTATTGGAAAAGTTGCTACTGTTCTTGGCTTTTCCAGAGTCTGTCTCAAGGAATACATTACAGAATAGTTGAAAGAAGATGGTCTTTGGAGTGAGTCAGAACTAGGCTCAAACGAAGATTCTGTTCAATGAATAGTTTTGTTACCTTAGGCAGTTTAGTTACCTCTTGTAGTTCAGTTCTTCATCTGTAAAATAGAGTTAATAGTACCTTGGGTGAAGAATTAACTACCACAAGGTAATGTGTAGGAAGCTAGTGGCACGTTCTTGACACTCAGCAAGGATCGCATGCTGACCAAGGTTGACTTTCTTCTTCTTCGTTCTCTCCCCTTTCTGTCTCTCCCTCCTGCACATTTAGAAGCTATGTGTAAGAGCGCAGTTTTATTACAAGGGTATAGGATGAGTTAAAATAACTAGGAATCAGTAACTTCTTTCTGTCTGCCGCATTTGTTCTTAATTCCTTGTTTCTTCTTTTCTTTGTTTTTATTTTTATTTTTTATGTTTTGAGACAGAGTCTCATTATGTAGTTCAGGCCTAAACTCACAGGGATCTTCCTGTCTCAGCTTCCTGAGTGCTTGGATTATAGGTTCGTGCCAGCCTATCTGGCTTTCTTGTCTTGCCTTCTTTTGGATAATTTTGTGTCTTTCATTTTATCTCTACTATTACTTTATTAATGAATTCATTTTGATCCCCAAGGATTTATACTGTGTACTTTGATTAAGCACACTGTACTTCAAACAATATTACTTGTATAGCGAGGGAGTTGGTAATATAGTTCCAGCTCTTCTCTTCCATCCTTTGTGCTGTTGTTGAACACATTTTGATTGTCATGCTATCAACCTTACAACATACACTATTATGCTTTTAAATAGGGAATTATCTTTTAAAGGAATTTTAGAAGAAAGAAAATACTTTTGTATATATCTCCCTACGTACTCACCATTTTGCCTCTCCTCACTTATTTGTGTAAGTCTGCATACCCTCTGGTATATTTTTCTTCTGCTTGCAGAGCGTCCCCTGCCACTTCTTGTAGCTTTGTTTTCTGGCCCCCACGGTGTCTGACAGCTGGCCCTCCTTGAAACATACACGCTGATGCTATTCCTCTTAGCAAGGGCCTGCAGACTGTTTCTTAAGAGGTTGAATAATATTTGAGGCTTGCGGTCCGTGCAGCTCCTCGGCCACTGTTGGAGGCGACGGCTACCCACGTAAATGAGTGAATACAGCTGTGTTCTGGGGAAACCGTAAAACCCGGTGAGCAGCGTGGGTCCGATGGTTTGCCGAACCCAGCTCTGCAAGAAGGATGTTTTTCTCCAGCTGCTCTTCCACTGTGTTTCAGCATTTTGGTTGTGATGTCCTTCTGCAAGCATGCATGCATGGTGTGTGTATGTTTCTATAGTTTGTTTGCTTGGTGTTAAGCTTGAGGTTTGGTGGTTTATAGTTTTCTTGAAATTTGTAAGAATTTCAACCACTGTTTATTTTCGATCTTTCTTTCCTGCCCCACTTGGGAATCCAGTCGCACAAATGTTACCCTGCCCGACCTCGGACCACTTGTACTGTTTGTTCTTCTCCCTCCCTTTCCCCACCAGGCTTCCTTTTGAATGATTTCTGTCGCTGTCTTATTAGTTCTTTGATATTTCTTCGTAGTGCGTAATCCACTGTGAGTTCCATCTGTGTTTTCATTTCATAGGTCATATTTTTAATCTTTAGAAAATCCTATGTAGGTCTTTATATTTTGTTTCTTATGTATTCATGTTTTCCTTTTTTCTAATTTTAAATACTGTTCTAAGATCTCATCTACTAAGCCCATGCTCTCTTTCACATGCATGCCATGTTTTCTGCCTTCTTCGCTTGCTTGTTCTTGTTTCTTTGCTTCAATTGGATACTAGACAGTTTGAATTTTTAGCTGCTAGACTTCCATTTTTATTTCTTTCAAAAGGGGTGATGGTCCCCTCACCCCCTAGGGTCAGTTTGATCACTTGAAGAATTTCTTTTAAGTTGCTTTAGGGAGATGCAGAAGTCTTTTTCTTTGGTTTGAAACAGTCCTATTCTATCTGATATTCTGACTTCACCTCACTGTGTGCTGTAATCGGATACCCTGAACTCTCCATTTCCATCAGTGTAAATGTGAATTATTCCCAGCTCTGAGTCTTTTTTCCTTTACCCAGTATGAACCAATTGGATTGTTTCCTTTCTCTCATCCTTTACTCATATTTGTATCCGTTCTCTCAGGGATTACACAATTGCTGTAAATTGTCAAAGTCTGAAAATCACTGTTTCTTACCATTCCTCTGACAGGTAATTCCTGGAGCATTCATTCCTTTGTAGCTGGAAGCGTAACTTGATTACAGAGACAGAGATAAACACTGTTGATATATAAAACTTTTATATGAAGGAACAATGGGTCATTTTTTTCTTAGCCAGATTCCTTATTTCAAACTCAAATTGTTTTAAAAATTTTTAAATTTTTCTTAAATCCTAAAACCCAGAGCGGAAGCTAATAAATTTGCATTGAAATATGATATTTACATTGAAATATTATATGTCTTATCTTCAAGAGGAAAATATAATATATAAGTAAGACATGTTGATTACCTTATTGTATTTAAGGCTTATGAGACCTTGACAAGGCTTAGAAGTATCACAGATCAAAACATAGTGGAGTCAATTAATGCATTACAGTATAAGATATTAACCAAATATCACCCAGTGGAGAAGAAATTAATTTTTAGTGGGCTATTAGAACAGATTTCACTTGGAGATAGCATTTGAGCTAGGGCATAGAGATAACTAGGTATGGAAGAGAAGGAAGAACTATGCTAGAGAGTTTTATTCTTTATATTTTTTACAATGTAAAGTAAGTATCATAGCTTTTAGAGTTATTCCACCCAAGAAATAGGTATCAGATATAATAAAGTCTTCTGCCCTATTGACATATTGTTTATGCACCTGAATTTGAACAGTTAGCTTGTGAGTTAACTTCCTATTGCTCTGCAGCAAATTCAGTGACTGAAGCCATCTTCTCTTACAACTTCTATGGGTCAGAAGTGCAGATATGGCTAAGTTGGGTCCTCTGTTCGCGGTGCCACCCAGGACTATGGCCACTCCTGAGATCGAGGGCGTTGCAGTCTGCCAAGTACTCACTTGTGCTTGTGGGCCTGGGTCCTCGGCTCTGGAGGTTGTCTGTCCTTTCTTGCCATGGTCCACGCTATAGCATATATTAGAGATGATCTCTCTCTCTCTCTCTCTCTCTCTCTCTCTCTCTCCTTCCTCTCTCTCCCTCCCTGATATCTAGACTTTCTTTAAAAGGGCTCACCTCACTGGTCAGCCTCTTTCTTTCCACCTGTTCCCCCATCACAGCCCAGGATGATCTTCCTTCTGATTAGCTGAAAGTGAACTGATTAGAAACCTTAATTACATCCTCAGAATCTCTTCTTGACTCGATAATGCAGCCTCCTCACAGGTTTGCTAGTTCATCATACTCACTGTCCAGACTCGAGGAGCAGGCATTCTGTAGGGCATGTACCTCGGGGAGAGGGAGTTTTGGAGGTTATTTTCGGATTCTGCATACCAGAGTTTGACTTAGACAATTAATATAGTTTGAAGAATACAAATTGTTTTTATTTTTAAATTCTTTTTGCTTTTTGAGACAGGGTCTCACTATATACTTTAGGGTGATCTCCAATTCACTATGTAGTCCAGGCTGGCCTTAAACTCGTGGTAATCTTCCTGCCTCGGCCTCCCAAGTGCTGCAATTACAGGCATGTGCCACCACACTTGGCAAATTATTTTTATATAAAAGACAGAGACTGGAAATACTAATAAACTGTCACTCATTAGACACTTGGAAAGTTTTCTGAGATAACTATAACCATAGTAAATTGTTTTGTAATTTTTTTCTTATAACCAAACTGCTTGTTAAACTTCAAAGAAAGAATCTGATTGAAACTTCGGAAATTTTCCATTCGCTTCCCAATGAATATGTACAGTTTAAAAAATTCTGTTTCTCCTTTTTATATCATCTTAATACTTAGCTCTGTGCTCGCTCAGGTATTTTGAAGTTCTGTGGTAATGTTCTCCTAGCAACATGAAAGGGGGACTCAGGACTGCTCGCAATCAGAAGTGCAGTGTTCTTAGCTACCTGTCTTTTTAATTTGAAGTATGAAAGCATTTCAGTGATCGGTAGCCCTCGAGCTTTTAAGTGTTTGCTCATGACACATTGCAATATTCTGTGTATGCTTTTCACCTTTGTATTATAGCTATTATTATGAAAGGTTAAAAAAGAGGAGTAGATTTAATAGCAGTCAGTAGAGTACCTTAACTACATAAAATCAGTCATTTTATAAGAAGCTTTAATGGATACAAATGAAATTACAACATATACTTTAATATGAACTTACCTCAAATACAGCTGTAGTGCAAAATGCAATAATTATGCCAATCTGTCACTAGATTGTAAGTAAAATCATTGTAGAATGTCTAAAATGTTACATACAGTTGTTTTTAAAATAGCAGTACTGTTAAATGGCAGCAATATCATTAAACACATTCTGAAAAAGCACTTTAGTATGTTGCTGTCACGCTATTCACGTTACTTTTTGTTAAAGTAGCATATCAACTGCTAATCGTGTTAGTGCCATAAGCCTCCCAATTTAGAAAAGAATATGGGAAGAGTCATCTAGGTAGATTTTTAATAAAAATTTTCCTATATACTCCCCTTTCTCCCTGAAAATAAGTAAAGAAATGCATATGTGTATGGTTTTCCAAAGTATAGATAAATATAAAGATATTAAAATTCACCTATAATCTACTTCCCCTAGAGAAATACTACTAAGACACATATATTTTCTGCTGAAATATTTCTATAGATATACAGATCATATTTCATGTTCACTTTGCCTCTTGTTTTTTCTTCATTTTATAGGATAACCATCTCTCCCAATTGTTAAACTTATTTGAAATCACTTTTGAGAAATGTTTAATATATGGATGCAGAGTATTTCCCATATTATTATTTATATATTATTCCTTTTTTTATTATGTAGATAACACTGAGACAAAAATGTTTGTGGAGAACTCTTGTTAGCATTTCCAAATGTCTTCATATAGCTCTTCGGGGTGTTACTGATCCTAGGAGTGAGGAGAGCTGGACATTTTAAAGATCTTTGAACATGTTCATAGATTGTTTTTCTGAAACATCACTCATCCTAATTTACTACTTTAATTTTAAAAAGGACAAATATTTAATATAGTTATGATTAAGAATATTAAAACTTTAAAATGTGAATTAGCCATGTATAATTATTCTTTTGTGAAAATTTTATTTTCCTGTGTCATTTATTGATAAAACTTTATGTCTTGTTGATATTGGAAAATCTTTATGTATTGAATTTATCTCCTTTTCTGTTACATTTTCCCATTTATTTGCCTTTTAATTTGATTTATACCTTTTGTGAAATACAGGTCTTTCAGAACTTATCTTAAAAAATCTCCCTACTTTTCCTTTCTTATTTTTATTTGAGTTTAGGTTTATTAATCTTACTGTTTATATTCACCTACATTTTATCCCTTTCATCTGTACTCACATTTAATTATAAATTGCATAACATATATTTGGTTTTTATAGTATTGAGTAGGAAATAAAACAAAATGTCCTTCTGCCCATTGATTTGTGATAGCTCTTTTAACATACATAAATCATGTATACCCACTGGGCTGTATGCTTGCTTTCCATTCCATTCCATTCCACTTTTTCATCTTTTGTTCTTGCATCAAAATCACATTATTTTTTAACCTTAGCATTTGTGTTATTCTTCACTGCTTGCTTCTTACATAAATAGATTGTGTGCCTGACATTTTGTGCTATAGAGATTCCTAGTTGTTTTACGTTTTTATTGATGTTGTGAATGATTTGTTTTTTCATTTTCAGACACGTTTGCTGGCATAATTGAAGGATATTATTTTTAAAGTATTTGCGTCAAATCTGAGGTTTTATTCTCAGTAATCATTAAAGTTGATTTTATAAAATTTATAGTTTGTTGATATCAAATTATAACATAGACAAATGATAAAAATGTACTTTTTCTTCCCAAGAGTTATGCCTGGAATGACCAGAAATTTTAGAGTAGTGTTGACTAATGATGTTACTAGTAGGTACTTTTTTGTCACAGAAAAACTAAAATCATAGGTTAAAAAAAAAAAACTATAATCAGCTTTCTTTGAAAACTAAAAATCATGATTAAAGACAAATCATCTTTAATTATCCAGGATTGTATTAACTGCTTTGCAGATTTATCATACTTCAAGCACATAAAGATCTTGCAAGATGGCTGTTTGTTCAGCATGGGACAACATCTGATTACCACGAACTGGGAACTTTAAATCGAAAAGAACCAGACTATATTTTTAAACTTTTTATTTTTATTTTATTAGTGAATCGTTTTCATTTTTAGTCCCTATTAATTTTCTAAAATATTGGATTTTAATATGTATATTTTGACCATATCCAGTCCCCCAATACCCTCTCTCGTGCACACACACACACAACCTATTTCCTTCTTTTATTATTATTATCTAATAATAGTTGCCCTTCTACTTCCAGTCATCTTTCAAATTGCACATGTTAGGGAGAACATTCCATGCTTATCTTTTGTAATCTGGCTTATTTTGCTGAACATGGTGTTTTCCGGTTCTGTCCTTTTCTGCAAATGACAAAATTTCCTTTATGTATACATATATGTGTGTATTTACTGACTCTGTCTCTCTCTCTCTCTCTCTATCTATCTATCTATCTATCTATATACATAGAGAGAGAGAGAGAGAGACAGGGAGAGAGTCACATTTTCTTTATCCGTTCATCTGTTGATGGGCATTATATTTTGGTTGCTTATTACATTTTACTCATACACATCTTCTCTGCATTATCAGGATATTACTTCTTCCTGTGTTCCGGTGTTTCTCCTCATAGAGTTCACCTTGGAGTTTTGCTTTTCTTTGAATGCGCCTGGTATTTGCCAGTAGGGTGTGTGGGTGCTTCTTACTGTCTGCTTAGTTACGAACGTCCTCTCTAACCTGCATCAGCTAGGCTGGCATGCTGTTCCGGTGACTGGCAGGCAGCCATCAAATGTGGCTTTGCTGATCTAAGCTAGGGTCATACGCTACCTTCCCACTTACACCTGGTTTGAGGGTACTTTAAAAAACGGGTGAAACATGAGAAAACACTATTTCTTAGCATGCACTACCTCTATAGTTGTCCCTGTGTTTCCCCCTCTCTGTGGAGCTTTTCATGTAGACACTGTGTCTCGTAGGATGCCGTGACCCATCGTCAGTGCCCGCTGCCTCTGTAGCGTCCTTCACTGAGATGATATTTAAATGCAAGTGTGAAGAAGGGTGCCACCGAGAGGCTGGAATGACTTACAGGACTCCGACCGACCCTAAACCTATCTTTCTACTGTTTAAGCACTGTGTCTACGAAACAGCAGGCAGAAAAAAGGACCAAGCTAGTCTCTTTCTCAGTGGTAGAATTATTGTCTCCCGGAGCAAAGCAGTCACTCGGATGGTATGGAACAATTAGAAAACTGGACCCGCTATGATCTTGGTTTTAGACTTCGTTTCTAAACTTGCAGATAGTAAAATAAACGATCTGAGGTTTCTCTTCAGAGCGGAACTTAATTTTGGCAGGGTGTGCTATTGTCTTCCTCGGAGCTTTTTTATGGATTGTTGCGAGAGGTGTGGAGAGGCTGCAATGGGGGCCTCTCTTCAGATGCCGTCTTAAATTGAGCCCAGAGTACATTTAATTAATGCATTTCCCACTTCTGTGAATCAAAAGGATATAATGAATATGTAACAAAACTGTAGCAGCTGAAAATAGTTTTTGAAATGCTAAGATCTACTGCCTCTTTGGCTTGTGCGATATTGTTAAAATGTGAATAAATGCACTATTCTATCATCATTTTTATAATTATATCCATTTCTTGTCCTCCATTATTACTGTCAGAGTCTGCTCTTGGGAAGCACAGGTCTGGCGGTTCGCTTTCTCTCTGGTCCGCTCCTCGGTGTCAGTGGTCTGAACGGGAGACACGTGACCGATGAGGAGGCTCAGGACCAGGAAGGGGGCGTCACAGCTCTCCAAGATCCCAGGGCTAACTGTTGATTCTTTGGAGAAACAGTAGTTTCTTCCAGAGGTGCTGCTTTTTCTTTCTTGTCTTATCTCTGCCAGACATTTCCGGCTGCTAGTTTAAGTTCTAACGGTAAAATTACAACCTCAGGGAATCCATCTCATTGGAAAGTAACTAGAATTTCTGCAGGTGCAGAAGTACAATTTGCTATTCACTACTTGATTAATAGTTCTATAATCTCATGATAGAACTTAAATGATGTTCCCCCTTTTTCTTTAAACATGACTTGATTTAAATACCTCCTGAACTCTTTTAGCACTGAAGCTCATTAATTTGGTTTATAGAAAAATTGTCTATAGTCTGTTCTCAGTTAAGAGTTTACCTGAATGCATTTTGACAGTAGTTAATTAATTTTACTATTGTAGTAGTGTGTGTGTGTGTGTGTGTGTGTGTGTGTGTGTGTGTGTGCATGTGTGTTTTCAAATCCCATGTAATTTGGACTCCTAGTTAGGGAAAATTGGAAACTCATCTCCCTGAGGTCAGTGGTCTTAAACTGAGCTCCCGACAACATCTGCAGGCTGTTGTGTAAAGGTGCACTGCTTCTACTAATAATGTACAGTCGTAATCTCCTAGTCTGTGGAGGATAATTTTTGGTCTTTTTCATCCTCTTTGCTTACCCATTGTTTGGTAGAGAATAGAGAAGAAAAAGATGAGTAATAGTCATGTTTAGTTCATGTGCTTTTTTTTGGCACATGGTTATGATAATTATATTTACATTACCTCATGTAGCTGAGCCTTGTGTTAACTTAAGATTTGCCACAGTTTTGCACAGAGAGCACCGTGACTTCCAAGCGCTCTGGTATTTGAATGCTTTGAGAACTGTTGTAACTAGCATTTTGTAAGGTACTAGAGGGCAAGGACTTTCGTCATCATCTGCATCACATGTATGACCAGAAGACTGCAGGCTTTGTACTGGAAAGAAACGTGAGGAAAAGTGAGCTTACTAGTTTTGAGTGATATCTGGGGGAGTCTTCTAGGAGGCATGGCAGAAGGTGATGTAGGCCGAGGAGTGAAGATGGCTTGGAACTGCTGGGAAAATATTGGCAGTTCAGTTCATCGTATGCATTTGATGAAAAGCCCCTAAAACTAACATTAGGATCCGAATTAAAAGTTCTCTCCTTTTAGTTTGACAGGTAAATTGTGAATTGATGAAACTGGATTCCCATATCATAACCATTACAGTCTCAGCTAGTCATTTAGTAAGTAGACTCGTAAAGCAGTCATGGTCACAAGACTCCAGCCTCAGGGCCGTAATGACAGATTAACCAGGGAGGACTGGGCTTTGCTGGACAAAGAAGCACACAAGACCCATGGCCGTTACTGGGTGGGACTGGAGAAGGATGTGTAAAATTGGACTCAGATGGACTTTGACCTTAGCAAGTTCAATGGAGACAACCGTTAAAGGAGTACAGATATCATGAAAATTCCAAAAAAGAGTATTTCAGCTGGGAAAATCTGGAGGTGTTGGCATCATTTGAGTGAGCAAGATTTGAAGGCAGAAGAGGGTACGGAGAATTCCCTGTCAAGGGAGAAGAAATGGACCAAAGACACTGGCTCCCAACCAATGACGGCTGAATTTCTAAGTGCGTGACCAGAGTTGAGTAGCATTTGTTCTTCAGTGACTTTTTCGGGGTGATGGATGAGGGTCCCACAGATGGTGGGTGCTGTGGCAGGCGCATGCTGGGAACAGAACAAGATGGCCCTGGAAGAGCGATAGTGTAATAGAGACGCGTAAACACGAAACAGCTCACGAATTATATGAATGCCAAGTGAGAAGGACTGTTAGACTACACAGTCATTTGCGGGCAGAGATGGTTGGCTAAGGTAGGCAACCACTGAGGAAAAAGAATGTGGGCTAATACTGATCATCGATAGGAGCAGTTTACCCTCTGGGATATTCACCCTGTTTGAGTCTTCATCATTATTGTTATTCCATTTAATTTGGCTAAATTTACACCCCCTTAGAATGCAACCAGTGAAATTTCTCTTTCCCATCAGTATTTGCTTATCCATTGCTGAATTATTTGCCTCTTGTTAAATTGACCATTTTCTTGTTTTGCAGAAACCAAAGCTGAAAGATTGGCACCCTCCGGGGGGCTTCATTCTGGGACTGTGGGCCCTCATTCTCATGGTCTTTTTTAAAACGTATGGAATCAAGCATATGAAGTTCATTTTTTAGACTCAAGGATGTCTGAAGAAGAATATATGGAAGATTTTAACATTGGACAAAAATTTACTTGTTTTTACCAATAAATTACTCTCGTGTAAATTGGAAAAAGTATAAGGAAATTAAATTTTAACAAACTATTGAGTTTATACCTAGGTAAAAATAATTGTTAATGTAAGTGCTTATTGACCACTGAATATTTTCAAGTTTTCATTTTGTGTGTTTTAAAAAAAATGGAATAAAAAGACATGAATATAATGATGGCTTATTTTTGAAAACAACAGCGTCCCCTCATCCTCTTTTCATTTTCAAAAGAAAACACTCATGAAGACATTAATTTCTCACTGAAAGAGGTAACTTCTGTTAATAATTTTGCGTGTGCCCTCCCAATATTTTTATCTGTGTACAAATTTTCCTCAAAATGGAGATCATCCAAAATATAGCATTTAATGACCTTTCTTTTCACTTTGAGTTATTATCCTTTTTCCTCTCCTTGGTTAGTTTTCAGTAACGATATGAGTGACTACAGACTATCCATTGTATGAATGTATGATAATTTATTTGATTTTATTCTATTATTTGACCATGTACTTTGTTTTCAGTGTTTTCTTTTGGTTCATTCTCCAATATGTTTTTTATATTTCTGTCAGTCACCATGGAATTCTGCACCTTTAAGTTTAAGTAAAGTTAAAAAATTGTTTCTTAATCTATGATATTGACAGTTTCAAGAACCTTATTTGCTGTCAGTTTATCAGGAAAGTCTGAGGTCATGGAGAATTACTCACTTTGAATGCTCAAAGAAACTCAAAGTATTATTTTTTATTTCCAAAAGTGTTAGGTCATTGAGAATTACTCATATTGAAACTCAAAGTATTATTTTTTATTTCCGAGCGTTCGGCGTTACACTAGAATTGATCATTTCCTCTTCAATTTCCACCTTGAAGGAGAAAGCCAATAAGGACTTTCTTACATTCTGTTTAAGCTACATCTTGCCCATGGGCTGGACCTGCACTTTCCCTAAGGACAGTCCCATAAAGTGGGTAGCCTGCGTGACACTGCCTTTGTGTCTGGCTGAGGTACAGGAGGCAATAAACGTGCTCCTGATCTTTGATGACATGCGAGAGCTTACATCTGCGTCTCTGATTCTGTAGCCTACCGTCCATCTTCACACTTTTCTCAAGATTGGTGTTGAGGTAGTGCTTTGTGATCAATCCAGGTATTGTTTCTTTTCAGACATTGATGTTTAAGTTAGGGAAATGCCTGCATGTTCAGTATTCATGTCTCAGAGGACATCTTCATGTATTTGTCCAAAACTTATATGTTCATCTTCTTTCATTGCAGAGATCTGTTTTATAATTGCAGGTAACATTAAGAAGTTAACTCTTTAGGATTTGTTTACCTTCATCACTTAAAACATTGTCCTTCAGTTACATGCAAAATTGTCATACTTTCACAGTGTTATCTCCCCAGTTAAAACACCAGCTTGGAGTCTTGATTTTAATTGCTTTTTCTACTGGTGGGCAATGTAAATGAAGAAGGAAAATTTTATCTAGTACACACAAAGGAGGGGAAACAACTTGAAATTTATTGTAACCTTACGTAGCAGCGCTCAGAAACAAAGAAGTTTGACCCTGTCACTCCGCAGACACTTGCAGAAGGTCACAAACATGATGGTGGGGTGGAGCTCTTTAGAGTGGCAGAGGAGTTATGATTGTTCCCCAGCCAAAGTAATTTAGTTTGAATATAATGAAACATACCCTGACAGTGAAGACTGCTGGAAAGTAACAAGATTCCTCTTCCGAGGTTGTGGAAGGTGCCCTTCTTGGTTAAAACCAAACTGGGAAAAGCAATACCGGATATAATATACAGGATTAATTTTGCCTAGGCAGAGTTGCAAAAGGCAATTATTTTTTCCTCTTTCACTATTGAATTTTCAGAATATACTTAAAGCAAAAAGCTCAAAACATGTCAAAGTTTAGCTCATAACCATAATCTTTTTTGCAGAAAGTATATTCTGCCTTTAAAAATAAGTAAATCTTCTCCATGTATAAATGAATATATTTAGAAAATCTTTAAGTACAATTAAGTAGCCCAGAATTTCAATGATAATCCCAAAGCACGTTCTTAAATATATTTGACTTGAGTCACAAGTGGCTAAACAATGAAAAGGTATTTTCTTTTTTATTTTTTTCTCACAGTGCTAGGGTGAGAATGAAATGAGATAATGTTATAACTAAACATTTTGGGAATTGTAAGTACATGGTGACATTGTTCTTATTTCTGCCTAAGAAAACACCAAGGGCAGGGTAGTTAATGGTGACGGTGTTGCTCTTCTTTGCACTTACTTATCTTTTTAAACCATTCAGTGTGATTCTTGTTCTGTCGGTGTTCTTTTTCTCCTCCTGCTAGGGTCCTTGGGGGAGAAAAGGGACATAAATAAGTGGATCCCAGTAGACACTTCTGACAGGGAGGACCAGGGTATAATGATGCCTTCTGCAAAGGCAGCCCGGGTGAAAGAAAGAAACTAAATGATGTGGACTTCAAAATTACAAAAGACAGGTGTTTGCAGTTTATGAAAGGAAAATGGAGTTTAGATGCAAAACTGATTGAATTGGATGAGAAAAACTGGAATTAAGTGAAAAAAATAATGCATGCATTTATGGTTTCAATTCTTACGTATTCTTAGCTAGTTGGAAGTGATGACTCCCACAGCAAGCATAACTCAGGTTGTTTCTGCTTACTGGGTATTTTCTTCACCAGTGTATGTTGATAGCGTTTCTTCCATTATGTATGTCGTAGAGCAGAGTTACAGTTACTATGGGAGTCATCATTTGAAATTTTGACTCATGTGTTTCTGGAATCTTTCCAACAAATGTTGCATGAACATAGAAGTTGATTTTACCAGAATCCCACTGTAGCAGATAATGTTGTAACTTGTGGAAGAAATATCTTGTAAATGTACCACCAGATAGAGCTATGGAATGATGAGATCATCGTCCATTTTTGCTGTATAGTGTCAGCCTCATTACTTCACTGTTACATCTCAGACCCAAGGGCATTTAGCACAGAGTCGTGTCCAACACTGTCATTCTGCTACTGCCTGCTCTCTGTACTCCTGTACCTGCTGCTAAACCAGGAAAGTCTTTCAGTCTGTGGACACTGCAGCCAGGTGGTAACCAGCCTTTTTTCTTTAAAACTTTTGTTGCAAGAATTTTACTGTTTTGGAAGAGTGCTATAAAATATTTTGTCTAATTTAACTGTGTGGACCATAGAATGATGGGATTGATACAAATGAAGGCATAACCTAGAAACTAGTAGTTAAAAGTATATTTATTCCAAACATGGGCAGGTAGTTCTGTCGTTCTTGTCTCATCAGTGTTTGTTGTCTCAGTGACTTCAAAGGACTTTCACATTTGTCCGATGTGCAACCTGTCCTGTGGTTGACAACACAGGAATGATCTACATTCAGTTTTTCTTCTTGTGAAGGTGGGAGTGCCAGCTCTGGCTGTACTAGAGTTTTAGTGACAGCTCATGAGCAATGTAGTTTACTTACTTAGTGGTCATTGAAAAAGATCATAGACAGCAAACCACATAGTGCCACCTGTCTAGGAAAGGTCAGTGATTGGTTCTTTGCTGAGCAGGACTCTGCTTGTCTTGTTTTTAATCTCCACTCAGCTCAGGGGCTGCTCACTTTTCAAAGAACTTTCACCAGCTTTAGCCTGGTGTGGTGTGTGCACCTGTAGTCCCACTGCTTGGGAGGCTGAAGTGGGAAGGTTACTTGGGCAGCACAGTGAGACTTATCTTAAAAAAGAAAAAGAATATTAGCTAGGTAACACTTTTTGTCCCCATGTCTTTTTAACACTGTTGAACAATTTTAGTCCACAGTCTTTCTTGCCTGTTTTCTCTTTGTTTCTTTGTTATGTTTTCGTATTTTAGGTAAGTTGAGCTTTTCCCAATTTTGTCAGTCTTAGTTTTCTAGTGTCTTGTCTCTCCATGTTGGAAACACACCTTTGGCATGGTTTAGTGGCCCTCTATCCTCTCTCCCAGGTCTTAAATGTGAGGATAATAATCTAGAACTTCAGGACAGTAGACACTTGCATTTCCAGAAGACATTTCCTTCTCCCAACTCCATGTTAGGACATTTTTAGTCTCAAATGATAACCCAAATAAAACAAGTGTAGACCAAGAGTTGAATTTGCTGAAAGAATCCTAAAATACCACATACCTGGATTCTATTTTTCTACTTTGATTCTTCCTGGCTTTTTCACATGACTCATAACTGTAAAGCTCCATAGCCAGTGCTTCTATTATAAGAGAGCACAAAATTACCCTTCATTTAATTCCAGTTCTAAAAATCCTGTGAAAGGATTGATTTTATGTACATACATGGTTTAAATCTAAAATATTGCCTAAAGTCCAGCTGAGAAACTTTTGGGAAGTAATTGGATCATGAATGCATAAATCTCATCAATAGATTAAACCACTGTTGAGTTTGTAGCTGAATGGGCTCTTAGGAGATGAAGTCTAGTTGAAAGGAGTAGGTGATGGAAATGTGTCCTTAGGGGCCATATCTTGACACTATTCCTTTATTGTCTGCTCTGTCATGCTCTGTGCTTTCTGGTTTCCATGCAGTGAGCAGCTTTGGTCTACCATACCCTCTACTATGATGTTTTGCTTCTGGCCAAAAGCAATGGAACCTGCTAACCATGGACTGAAACCCCTAAAACCATAAGCTAAAGTAAACCATTCCTCCTTCATTTTGTTATGGTTAAGTGTTTTGTCACAAGGACAAAAAGCTAACAGCTAATGCCAGGTGTGGGGTAGCTTTGACTATACATGACAGTGTGGTTTAGAAACCTTTGGAACTGGTAGAGTTTAGAAAGATTTGGAGATGTGGGACAGGACAAGCCCTAGAATGCCACAAGTGGAGCTTAATGCACCATTCCGATAAGAGCCCAGAAGACCCAAATGCTGATAGGTATGTGGACAGTAAAGACTGCCTGTGAGGTTTCACATGGGAACAAGTGCTATACTTGGAATTAGGCTAGATGCAGTTCACGTTACCTTCTGGCAAATAATTTTTCTAAATTTTGTTCATGCCTTGAACCTTTGTGGGAGGCTGAATTTAAAGATGTCACACTAATTAGTCTAGTGGAAGAAATTTCAAGACAGCACAACATTCAGACTGTGGCCTGGATATTGCTGGTGCTTTAGCCAGATTTATAATGAGACCTGGGCAAAAAATAGAGAAGGATTTTAAGAACTTACAGTTTGGCCAGAAAAGAAATCAATGTAAAGTTGGGGCAAAGAAGGTATGGTTGCTAAAGAAATTAGCAATAGCTGGGTGTGGTGGTGCATGCCTGTGATCCCAACACTTAGAAGGCTGAAGGAGAAGGATCACTGGGAGTTTGAGGCCAGCCTGGGCTGCATAGTGAGATCAGAGCCAGCCTGGACTATATAGCAAGACCTTCTCTCAAAACACAAATAAACAAAGATTAACACCATTTAAAAAGAAGCCAAATAATTTGCACTGGGACAATAGGAAAGATACTTTAAGGGCATGCCAGGTGTTGGCCAGACCCCACCTGTCATAGGCTCAAGGGATAAAAGTGTAAATGCCTGCACTGAGGCTGTAATCCTAGCACTCAAATGGTTGAGGCAGGAGGATTGGTGTAAATTCAAAGCCAGCCTGAACCACACAGCAACACACACACACCCCTTTGAGAGCCTCTGCCTTGAGAAAAGACCAATGGTGTGGAGAAGTGTTCCCACATGGTTGCCCAGGAAGTCTATTGATGAGGATAGGACCCAGGATTCCTTTCATTATGCTTAGCCATTTAGACTCTCAGGAGCCTCTGTAGCCAAGGTCCAAGTGGGCCCAGCTCCTGCTTCCACTAGCAGGAGACCTTTGTGGTGTTCACATGGTGCTGATTTTACAGGCATGCAGAACGTGAGTTATGAAGTCATGGAAGTTTTCACGGAGATTACAGAGGAAGTCCTAGGGGGCCAGACAATAGGTAACAGGGCTGGGAGTCCCTTTGAATAGCCCCCGAGAGAGTGATACATAAAACTAAGAGTGAAACTGAAGCTGCAGTGGAGACCTTAGGAAGTTACAGATTGAAATATCAGTTAAAGGAAATCAAAGACAGTGAACAAAGTCCACCTAAGAGAGATGCATGTGGGCTGCTCCTAGCGTGGGCACAGGGGATGGAACTCCTATCACCCCATCACTTGTCTTGGGTTCATGACAAGGAGCTATATGGGAATTAATGTTTGCTCTATGAGTTTCAGACTTGCTCCTTTCTGTTCCCCTATTCCTCCCTTTTGGAATGGACATATTTATCCTGGACTGAAACCCCTAAAACCATAAGCTAAAGTAAACCATTCCTCCTTTATTGTTCATTGTACCTTGATAGTATGTAATTTGGTTTTAATATTTACAGTGGCTCACAACTGAGAGTTGCCGTGGGCTTCAGAGGAGATTTTGGACTTGGAGTTTTGAGCAATGTTGAAAGTGTTAGGACTTTGGTAACTGTTGGAGATGAATTAGATGCATTTTTCATAATGAAGTGTGCATGAGTGTTTGGGGACCAGATGTAGAAGGTTATAGTTTGGATCTAAATGTCCCCAAAAAGCCAGCTGATAGCCTGTTGGAGAAGTGACTTCCGTATAGGAAAAGTGTTACTCTTGACCTGTTAGATGTCAAATGTCCTGAGTTCGTGATCTCATAACCTTGAGGAATGAAGTCACAAACCAAAGGAGGAAGTTAGGAGAGTTTTACTGGGAATAAGAAAAAGATGAATAATAGCTCCTAGGTTTCCAGGAGGGATTCTGAGTGGGTGGCCATCAAGGCCCTCTTTCAGTGGTAATTCATACAGCAAAATCACAACGTGGGTCAAGTTATAGTCAACCTATAGGATTACAAGTATAGCTACTTAGCTAATATTGATCCAGTAGGGAAATGAATGTGGCAAGGGTATATGGAAAGAACAAAGGCATTTTTGGGGAAGGGAGGGGAGTGTGAGTCCAGATGTTCTGATCACCCACCTATGTGCCTGATGCCTACTGGGCCAAGTGCTGCTAATTACAGTATAACTATAAGTTGCTGTTTGTCTCTTGGGAGGCTTGTAGGCCTGGCTATTGCTTTTCCATCCCGAGGCCGGCTGTCTTCAGATTTGCCTCCAGAGATAGTTCTAGTGTGTCTATTATTTGTCCTGACTTCCTTGAGAGCCAAATACCTCTCTGTGTTTCTACCTAACTTAGCTGTCTATAACAGTTGGTTAGTAGAGCACTAACCTCATTGATGGATTAAGCCACTGATGAGCTTATAACTGAGTGGGTATCAGAATGCGGAGATAGTTGAAGGGAGTAGGCCATGGGAGTGTGATGTGAGGACTATATCTTGTCCCCAACCTCTTTCTCTCAGCTCTCTCACCTGTTTCTTGGTTGCCCTGAGATGAGCAGCTTGGCTCTACCATGCCCTCTCCACCATGATGTTCTGCCTCACCTCTGGCAAAATGTAATGGAACTAGCCAGCCATGCACTGAAACCTCTGAAACCATGAGGCCAAATAAACCTTTCCTCCTCTGTTTATATCAGGTATTTTGCCACAGTAATGAAGTGCTCACTGATACAACAGGAGTTTGCCTAGCTAGAGGAGTGGTAGACACCTTGGGTTAGAATACCCATTAGGGCTCCTTCTAGAGAAGGTTAGTATCATAAGAGCCAGGCTGCCACCCTTATTTTAACTAACTTGGCATTGAGTGAGTAGCTCTGCAGATCACAGGACCTAAAGCATAACCTCAGAACTCTGTAAAAATCAGAATGTGATTTTTGTGAGGCCTCATCTCAGACCTCCTGAACCAGAATCTGCATTTTGCAAGATCTCCAGGTGATTTGTATGCACTTGAAAGAAGTAGTATTCTCCATCTTCCTAAACAGCTTATTTTAGCTCCTAAAAAGAGATTGTAAAAGAGTACCAACACACTTGTAAAACAAACAGCCATAGTAGCATATGTTTTAGGTTAATCGACTCTGACATTAATACTTACTTCTACTCTGACCTTTTAAGACTGCATCACTCTCGTTCTCTCCCCACCACCACCTTTTCAAACTGTAATAAATTCTTAAAACAGGCATCTAATTAGCATTTACTGTGTGGAGTCCCAACTCCCCCTGCCCTTTGAGTATGGGCTGTCCTTAATGACTAAATTCTAATTAATAGACTGTAACAGAATAATATTGCATGATTTTGGAGACTTGGCTGCAGCATCTACCTTGCTGTTCTTGTGACAGTTGCTCTCAGAGGCCAAACACCATCCCTTGAGGAAGTGCAGGCCACATGGAGGAGCCACACATGTTCATTCCGGAGGACAGTGCCTAGCCAAATGCCCACATCAACCTGCAGAGATGTGAGGGACGGAGTCCAAGTGAGACTCATCCTGATGATCCCCAGAACCCTGACAAGATAGTAATTAAAAAGATATTGTTTTAGGGTGGTTGTTGTACAGCGGTAGTTACTGAAACACAGTGTTAATGTGTTGCTTACTCTAGTGGACAAGTATGAGGGCTACAAAAATATGATTCATTCTTAAAGAGTAATACATTGATTCCAGAAGGACACACGAAAAACTACCTAGCAGAAAATGACAGGTACCACGTGAGAGGTATATGATAAAGAATTTAAAGAGAAACTTGCATTTTTAGTTGCTATATAGATACATGATTGTTTTAGTTATTGTCAGCTAAAGGGGCAGAACACTCCAAGGAGGAAGTGACGTTTGCCTCAGTCATGATTTAAAGACATTATATTTCTCTGTTCTTTCCCTTTTCCACTTCCCTTTACTGCTCTTTCAAAATTGTGTATTTTCTTGTCTTCCTTTCTACTAGTTCATTTCTTTCTCCTATCGTAAGGCTTCGCTTTGTAACATGAAAATTAAGTTGGGAGAATGTAGCCAGTTCAACTTCCTGCTCTACCTTCTACAAGTTTTCTCCCTTCCCATGCCCTCCTCTGCTTCTCCAGATTCAGAGATTGAGATAGGCATCTCTGCACTTTAAGTTATTGATCCTATCGCTTCTTTTGGGATCTTGCTTACTTATCATCTTTCTACCTTCCATTTCTTTGCACATAGAAGTTTAACTTCCATTTTATATAAAGGATGTTTGTAACTTTATATATAACTTCCATTATATATAACTTTATATAACTTCCATTTTATATAAAGGATGTTCAAGTCTTCCTCATTTAAAAAATTCTTCTCAACGTCTTATGTTTTCCTTTTAGTGCTTTGCAGAGCTGTTGTCTACTTCATTTTCAAGCTATTATTTTGAATGAATGGGCTCCATTTGCTGACTTGGTTTTGTGGTGTTGTGGTCCTTGAGAACTCTTTGTCTTCTGGCCTCTGTCCCAACCATTTCTCTGACTCTGTTCTCTTAACTGCTATCAGTGACCTCCTCACTGGCAAATCCAGTGGGAACTTCTCCTGCATCCTTATAATCTCTCCCTAATAAGTCCCACTTTTAGAAATGTTTCCACCTCTGCCCTCAGGATACTGCCCCTTCTCCAGGTTTCTGCACTTCACTGTTCCTTTGCAGTCTTTTCCGAGTGCATCTCTCCGGCAGCCCACTCCAGACGTTCTGCAGAGTTCTCTCCCAAATTCTTGTACCTCTGTGCTGCTTGGATATTTTCATCATCATCTTTGTTTTCCACTTTGAGTTCTACATCATTGGCAGCCAAATTTCTATATCCAAGTGTCTGTCCTGAGTGCCAGAAGAACCCCCTTTCTGAAACTTGAAAGCCCCTCAGAAACCTCAAAACCAATGTACCCCAGGCTGAACTTATCTTTTTCTTGTGGCTCAGGTCTTCCTTCTCTATTTTTCTATTCCAGATCCTTTCTGTGAAGTATGTGTCTCTTGTAACACTCACCAAGAGCATTCACAGCAGTAGAGGTTCTTTCCAGAGGGACAAAATGATGTCCTCTGTAGGTGTCACCCCAGCCACCGCAGCGCTTGCTTAGTGGCCTCATGAAGAAAGAAGTTGTGGTGGCAGGGCTGGAGAACATGGGTGGAATTTTCCTTATCACCCTTGTCCTGGCTAATGCAACTTCTCGGTTCTTAGTCTGCCACCCATAGAGACCCCCACCGACACTCTGCCACCAACAGCGGCCAGGCAGCCCACCTGTGGTAGCTTGATTATATTGGTCTCTTTCACCCCCAAAAGGACAGAAATTCATCCGTACTTAAATAGACACATCCTGGGTGTGGGTTTGCAGCGCCTGCTTGAAAGCTATCAGCATCATCTGTGGATTCACAGAGATCTTTCTTGCCATCATGGCATTCTGCTTAGCACTCACTCTGGTCAAGGAACTCATTTCACAGCACTGGCAGTGCAGCAATGATCTTAAACCCATGGAATTGCCCAGATGGACCATTTACCCCAGAACCCAGAAGTGGCTGGCCTAGTTAGACTGGCTTAGGGAGACTCAGTTATGCCAGCAGTTGGAATACAACGCTCTGCAAGGAGACAGTTTTACAGGATGCAGGATGTGTGGGCGTAGCATCAGAGAGGCCATTTCCCCATGGCCTGGTGCACAGGAACAAGGAGAAGTGAGAGTGCATTCTCACCACTACATCTAATAATCCGTTCACAGAGTGTTTGCTTTCCGTATCTGACAAGTTGATCGTTGCTAACCTGAAGTCAGTTCCCGGGGAGGAATGCTTTCATCCGGGTCACAGCAGTGATTCACTGAATTGGAAGAGAAGATTGACAGTTGGTCATTTGAGGTTTTTATTGTTAAACGTATAGGCCCAAAATAAGGAATTACTTTACTGGCTGGAGTGATTGACTCCAGCTGTCAAAGGAAAATTGAATTGTTGCTACTCATTGAGGACAAGGAGGATCATGTGGAATCCAGAGGGTATTCTGCAGTATCCTTTAGCAGTCCCACGATGGTGGAATGGTTAAAGTTAATTTAAAACTTTAAGCTGGGTGAAGTGGCATATATCTGTAATCTCAGCACTTGGCAGGCTGGAGGACTGTAGGTTCTGGGACAGCTGAACAGGCACTTTGTGAAACCCTACAATCAATCAATCAATCAATCAATCAATGAATAGATCTGTGGATATAGCTCAGCATGAGGTCCTAGGTTCAATCCCCAGGCCTGCAAAAACAAAACAAGCTCTAACAACCAAAAAAGGCAGGACAACTGAGGACTCATCCTCCTGAATAGAGGTTTATATGGCTGCCGGACACAGAATTAACCAAATGAGCTTCTGGTGTTGGTGAGGGACATGTGAGACAGAACTATCAGCTGTGATCTTCAAGCAGCTGCTGAAATGAGGACCGTGGCCTCTTTGCGTGTCTTCACTTGTTATATATTTACGTGCATATGTTATACCTTTCCTTTCTTTTTTCGTTTTTATTTATTAATTTTTTATTAGTATGTATTTGTGATACATAATAAGTACCTTCATTGTGGGGGATTGGTGCACACACTATTGCTTCTTAGTCCTTCTTCCCTTTCCCTCTCCCTCTCTCTCCCTCCATCCACAGAGGCCCTTCCCATCTTCACAAAGTCTGTCTCCCTGTTTCCTATCATCCCTCTTTTATCTTGCTGTTTAAATTATTTATCCTTTGGGCTTCTCATACAGGAGATATGATGTGACATTTACCCTTCTGTCACTGATTTATTTTGCTTACCATTATGGACTCGAGGTGCATCTATTTTCCTACAGATGTGTCTAGTTTATCCTTCTTTATGGCAGAGTAGTACTCCACTGTGTATGAATACCACATTTTCTTCATCCTTTTATCTGTTAGTGAGCATATAGGCCACTTCCACAATTTAGCTATTGTGAGTTGTGCTGCTATAAACATGAGTGTACATACATAACTGTAATATGATGTCTTTAACCCTTTCATGAAGATACCCAGAAGAGGTATACCTGGGTCAAATGGTACTTCTACATGTAATTTCTTGAGGAATTTCCATACTTATCTCCATCGTGGTTGTACTAGTTTACAATCTCACTAACAGTGTAGAAGTGTTCTGTTTTCCTCACATCCTCACCAGAATTTGTTTTTTTTTTTTTTTTTTTTTTTAGTTCTTGATGACGACCATTATTTCTAGGGTAAGATGGAATTTCAGTGTCATTTTAATTTGCACTTCTCTAAGGAAATAGGTGTGGGACATTTTTTCACCTCATTGCTCATTTGTACTTCTGTGAAGTTCCTGTTCATTTCAGCTGCCCATTTCTTGATTGGGTCTTTTATCTGGGGGGCTAAATTTTTTTGAGTTCTTTATATATGCTAGAAATAAGTCCTCTGTTGAAGGAGTCACTGGAAAAACATTTTCCCCGTTCTATAGGTTGTCTCTTTACTCTGTTGGTTGTTTCCTTTGCTGTGTAGATACCTTTTATAATCCCATTTGTTGATGGTTGGTGTTATATTTTGTGCAATTAGTGTTCTGTTCAGAAGGTCCTTGCCTGTGTCTTCAAGAATTTTATCTATTTTATTTTCCAGCAGATTCAGTGTTTCTGTTTTTATATCTAAGTCCCTTTTAGTTTATATACAAGTTTATGTGCTTAACCCTACATAGAATCTGTAGGTGAGAAAATATCCATTGGAGCTGTAGTGAAATTTGAGGGGCAACTATCAGAATAAAAAATGGGTAGAATGTTTGGACTTTGAAGCTCTTTATTTTGGTGAAAGGTGAGAATTTGGTCACTTATAAGAATGATATCTTGCTAGATGGAGATATAAAACTGCTTCATTGTACTGACCTTAAATATGTGAAAAAGGGAGACTATGGAAGCTGAATGGCTAAAGGAATGTGTTGTTCGGTTAGTGATCCATCGTCTTTCACCTCCAGATCTACTTGTTATCGTTCTTTGACTATGGAACAGATTGCTTTAATAATTTCATGATGTCTCTGAGACCTCTGCCACCCTTGAGCCAAGTGGTGCTCTCTCTAATCTCATCTGGATCTCAGCTCTGAGAGCAGTGATCACTTCCTTGGGTGCTCTATCTCAGTCCTAGGAGTGGGGGCTTCTCCTGATGCCTGCCTTTCCTCTATTTTTTGAGTTTTCTTTATCTCTTACCAGCACATTTCCCACTTATGCTAAGGCTTCCTTAGTCAAATTATTTAGTCAAATTACTACTTGAATTTTGTCTCCTGATTGGCCCTTGATTTAAACTGCCCCTCTTAGAAACTGGATGGCAAGAAGTGAAATTCATGGCTATGGCCATTTACATTGTTCAGATTGTGCCCCTGGGTTCCAGCAACAGCCCAGTTTTCATCAAAAGAGACCAACAAAGGGCTAGAGCCCATTCCTCATCACCACTCCGAATTCTGAAGGCATCAAGGTGAAAAGAGCCCCAGCCTTGGGCAGAGCGATGGTGGTTGGAGCCAGCAGAGGACGGGAAGACCAATGGTACATGTGGAAGCCCCCCAGCAAGAGCTCACTGACTGTGCTTTCAAACCCCAGACCTTTTTGACTCTCAGCAATGTCTCTTTTCTCTACATATAAGTAGAAAGAAATAGAACAATTCAGGCAATAGGAGGATCCTCATGTATCTCTGTCAAGAGGAGAGATGGAGCCAAAGAGGGAAGATAAACAGGTTAAGGGCAGAGTGGTGTAGAATGCTCTAGTGTAAAGGTGTTTACAGATTAAGGTAGTTGAATAACATGTTCAGGGACTGAGCTTTGGATTTCTCTTGTTTGTCAGCCTGATAAATGCACACTATACAGAACAGGATAATTAAAATTACAAATAAGAAAATATACTTAAAAACCAGTCAAATGTAGAGTAGAAAAATGAGGCTAGAGTAAGAGAAGAGAAATGAAAGGAATAAAATTAAGACTTTCAGCAGGTTAAAAACAAAACCAGAAGCGTAGAAATTACAGAGACTAACTAGGGAAAAATGTGACAAAGGAACTCACAATTTAAATATTAAAATCAAAGGCTTAGAATTTCAAGAATATGCTTGTGAATAAACCTAAAATAATAAAGGAGATAAAAAATGCTTTAAAGTGCAAAACAATAAAGGGAAAAATTAAATGAAACAAAGTGTAAGCCAGGTAGCTGAAACATTTTAAAGGGAGATTTAAAATAAGCTAAACTTAGTCAAAGGAATACAGCATTGTGTAAGTGCTTAACACTTGGAGAACAAAACAAACCAAAAATAAATATAGAAGACAAGAGATGAACAATTTGAAATATATGAAGAGCAAGCATTTTTTTTAATAAAAAGCAAATTACTTGTGATTCAAAGGCACCTGATTTTATTTTTTTTTAGTATTGTTCTCCAGATAGCAAAGTTGCCACAAATTCTATTGCATTGTCACTGTAACTTTGATTCTCAGGGTCAAGGTCTTTGAAAAGCACGCTCATGGGTTCTTTAATGCAAAGCCAAAGTAGCAAGCAGTTCAAAATAGGGAGCTGCTTCAAGTTTTTCTTCCTTCCAGGAGTCCTGTCTTCTGTGATTGTGTGGCTTTCAGTTCAATACCTGGAGGAATTAGAACAGGGCGGAGTGATGTCGGCCTCTCTGCGCCAGTCCTGTCCTTTTCTCACCACTGGCCTGGAAGCCCAGGATAAATACTCCGCCCACATTGCCTGCCTACCTCCCTCTTGGAACTGAAGCTATCATGGACCCTTCTTCCTTTCTTCGAACCCCTGGCTGCAACTCAGGCAGTCACATTGTTTTGTAATATTTTTGCCCCCAAGTGGAAATGAAGTTGTTGGCTTTCAAACTTTTTGGCTACTACCCAGAGTAAGAAATATACTTCACACTGTGACTCAGTATGTACATACCAACAGAAAAAGAAATTTTATAAAATGAGACCCTTTTTAAATCACGTCCTGTCATTTTCTGTTCTTCTGTATTCTGTCTCATAGAATTGTGTCAGATGGGAGCACAGTCAATGATTTTCAAAAATATTTTGCGTCTATCCACACTAAGAAATACGTTTGCACTATGTAGGCATCTATATAATTAAAAGAAAAATTTACAAACCAATGCTGACTTTAGTTTTCTATTGCACTGATTATAGTATGGCTTATGGCTTCTCAGAAAATCCTGCCTATATTACTACCCCAAGCCAACAAACAAGTAAGGATGATTAAATGCATGAGCACAACTATCAGTGTCGTTCCAACACCAAAAGCCACAGGGTTAGAGTGGGCCCGTACAATGAGAACCATTCCACGAGTCACAGATGAGTCCTGTGCCCCAAAGGAAGAGGCAGTCATAGATTTTAGCCTTCTCCCAGATTCTCCTTAGCAGACTGATCCTTGCATTATCACCTGGCCACCCTTCAGACATCGTGATGCTTTGCTGGTCCTGGGAGCACAGGCCTGTAATTCCAGCACTCTGGGAGGCTGGCAGGACGATCACAAGTTGGTGTTCAGCCTGAGCAATTTAGCAGCTTAGTTTGACTAGGATACAGCAGGTAGCTTCTTAGTAAAAAATGCCAGAAAAGGTTCCCTCTAAAAAACAGGCAGATGCCAATAAGACCAAAAATCTGCACCTCCACGGTCCACCAATCTGACACAATGAGAAACTCAGCCAAGGAAAGTGCCTAGTGTGGTGGTAGAATTTTCAGAAACATTCTTCATACTAACAAAACTCTACTGCTCCGTATTGCTGATCTCACTTGTACACTCTGCCCTTGTTCCATGAACATTATGAACGGTAAGTACTTCTGTGTGACACAGCCTCTATTTCCAGTATGCTTACAATAGAGGGTGAGGGTCAGGGATGCTGGAGAAAAAAGCTCCCAACCAGTTTCTAGGAGATATCACTGCACTGGAGTATCTACTGGACATATTTTAAAAATTTGACACAAAACCCAACATAAATATAAAGTAGATATTATTGATATCACTGAATATCCAGGAGAGATTTGTTTTCAGGCTCAGCTCAATACAGGACTCAGTAATGTTCTGTGACCCATCTTTCAGCTGTGCTTCCCCTGAGATGGCTTTTTTCTCAAGGTGGTTTCCCTTATGGCAACAAATATGGCGACAGTATTGTCAAACCCTAAAGCATCATGAACTTGGTAGAGAGAGGGATATCCTTGCATAGGGCCATGTTCCCACTCCTAAACCATCTATTATGTCTAGGGAAGTAGGAGATGCCAGTGGTTTAAACTATGGCCTCCTCCTGGAGCTGTGTGGACAGTGAACACCCCATGAACCATTGGGTTAAGCATGGTTGTGGGCTTGACTCTCCAAAGAAAATATGGGGAGCTGTGTCCTGGAGATTGTGAAAGCAGAAGCTAAGCTGCCAATGCAAGTATTTACTCCATTGAACCTGAAGGGCAGTGCGCAGACAGGGAAAAGAGGGTGGGGAAGACTTGTCAACAGGTAGGGACACAGGAAGAGCAGCACTCTAGTGGAAGGAGCAGCATGAGTGACACTGGAAGCCATTGGTGTCACCTGGTGTAGCAGGAGCTTCAGGGATGGTGGGAGATGACAATAGAGCTGACAGGGCTGATCATGGATTCTGAATTGCAGGCTATGGATGGGATGAGCTCTAGTAGCTAGTTGGAGACAAGTTAGCCATCAAGTGGGCACTGAGAGACTAATTTTTGTCTTTTTGAGACAGGGTCTCCTATGCAGTTCAGGCTGGCCCTGAGCTCACTTTATCGCCCAGGCTGGTCTCAAACTCGCAACCATCCTCTTGCCTCAGCCTCCCGAGTGCTGGGATTACAGGCGTGCGCCACCGCGCCCAGCTGAGAGACTAATTTGGCATTGGGCATATTCAACTGGAGAAGACACCTTAGAAGATCACAGTAACACAGATAGGAGTGGAATGAGAGCCAAACAGGGTAGCAGTGTGTAGCAAGGAGGGCAACTGATTCCAAAGCTCTGCACCTCTCTGTCCCCTAACCCCAGGAAATGTCTCATTTGGTTGACTGATGCAAAAGAGGGAGGATTCTTTAATGTTTAATTGGCTTCAAATGAAGACTAAATAGTTCCTAGAAGCTTTACTTTTCAAAAAGGAAGAAACCACCTGTGGGAAGAACAAGTGAGCTCATGGTTATGTAACTCACAAGTCTATCCCATTAAATAAACCATTAAGTTAGTTTGCAACCAGAGATGGCATGAAGACATTTGGAACTCACCACAGGCTCCAGAGGCCTCTGCAGAGCCTGCTGGTGAAAATCCCTCTCCTCCCTGTCCCTGAAGACCTCAGTTCCAACTGTGTCGTTAGTACTTATGAGGGCGCATTCTTAAGACCAACAGATTATGGGTGGGAGGACAGAAAACTTATTAGGTTGAGCAAAATAAGTTTCTCTCCTTTCTTTCCTATTCCTAAACACTTGGGTCCAAGCAGTGTGACATGTGCAGGAATATGGAGATGATGCTCAGCTAGACCCAAACCTCCAGAGGCTCTGGTCCAGTGCGGGAAGTGAGATGGTTAACAAGTGTGATGGAGAATCTGACAGAGAGTGATGGGAGGAGAGGTCAACTGTATGTGGGAAGAAGAGGAAGTATCTCCTCAGAGGAACTCTTAACACGGAGCCTTGACGGACATGTAGCTAGAGAAGGTATGCAGGCGGAGGGAAAGCCATCGGGGAGTGCTTATTTGGCAGACAGATGTTTGAATCTGGCGGGGTGCCATGGCAACCTCAACCTTGTGAATGTCTTAGAAATAAGTAGGTGCTTCTTTTAGAGGATTCTCAGAGCTCCTGGATCCAGGCAATTGGTTCTGCATCTGCTCATGCTGGGACTGAGTTATCTCGTGAAAATCAATATACACATTTATACTTGACATAAGCCATTCGATAATCTTATGAAATTCTAACAACACTGAGGAGTGACACGATAGGGAGAATCCGATTGCACAGGATTCACCGAGAGGCACAAATGTGGGAAGGAAGGAGATGCTGGGCTTGGGAGATGTGTTCCAGCTCACAGGTCTTTTGCTTCACGTAGAGAGGACGGCACCTGCCCTGCCCCCTGCTTGCTGCGACTCTGCTTCTGTGTTTGATCGGATTGGCGCTGTGGGCCCCCTTTCGTGCCTTCAGTTATTCTCGTTCTTCATTTCAGGTGCCAGAATCGCCTGACAGTTGTGACATCTGCTTAATGAACAATCCCGTTATGGAGAGGTAGAATGAACAACAGACAAACGCATGCATGTGCACACACACACACACACACACACACACACACACACACACACACTGTGGAGAAGGACATTCTCTGATTAGAATGCATTGAGGACACAATGATTTGATTATTATTTGTTAGAATTTCTTAAGATAAGACTTCATTATACAGCCTGGATTAGCCTTGAGTTTAGGATCCTCCTGTCTCAGCCTCCTGAGTGATGGGATTACAGGCATGTCTTGGATCACATGTGGGGAAGGGCAATCCTTCAATTATTCTTGTTAAATGTTTGGTATCTGCCCACTGTACTAGCTACACCCTTGGTTCTTGCTCAATAATTGGTATTTGAGGCTGCAGTCCGAGAGGCTATACGCCCCCTGATCCCAGACTGTTGCCTCTTGTTTTTCTTGTCTCTCTTTACTTTTTCTTTTCCTCCATGGGTACCTTGTTCTCAGGACCTGACACACTGGATAGAAAAACAACACATATGCATTGGACAAGAGTGATGACTAATCCATGGGGAAAGATATCTGATATTAATGATATGGGCTCATTACTATGAAAATAAGTCAAACAAGATTTTTCTGTCTATTAGAGCCACTTACAATTATTTTAAAAATAAAAGGTAATCCTGTAGGCATTGAAACATGGATACTTAATGCCATTTTGATGTCTTTATTTTAAAAGAATTCTTAGCAGAAAAATTTTTACTATTCCTGCTCTATTTGTGTGATGTCCATGTGTCATGGACTTCAGTGAGAATGCTGCTAGTCTATGCCCTCCAACTTGGAACCTGACGTCCATGGTAAGCTCACCACAAGCTATGACTTGGTTACTATTTCCCAGTTCTCTCATCATCCTTTTGTCCTGCCTCCTCCTCTTTTGACATTGCTGTCTATGCTAAAATAGAGTTGGCAGAAACACAAAGACTTCCCAGATGAACGCCCTGATTTGACACATTGTGCGCTCAAATCTCTGGCCAGTGAGATATCTAAGGTCTTCCCACGCTGTGAATGAGCCTGGCTGGAGGCATCGCCCCTTCTACACGTTGTGTTTGGTGCAGACGGCTAGCTCTAGTCTCATGGAGGGACCACTTGCTCACTGTCAAACCCGCATCTGGGTTAACAGTGGATTAACAGTGATGTTAATTTTGGGACACTGGTACATGCATAGACAGAGCTTGCTCATTTTCAGTCTGTTTACCGACTCTTCCTCTCCTCCCTACCCACTGAGCCCCTTCCCTATGTCCAAGGGTCTGCCTTCTGGTTTCCTGTCATGACTCCTTTATTTTATTCATTTATATTTTAGGATTCTCATATAAGAGAAAACATGTGATGTTTAACTTTCTCAATCAGTCTTCTTTCACTTGCCGTGACAGTCTCAAGTTCCATCCATTTTTCTACAAATGACAGGATTTCACACTTCTTTATGGCTGAAAAACATCCTACTGTGTACATGTAGCACAATTTCTTTGTCTATTCATTTGCTGATGGGCATCTAGACTGTTTCCATTGTTTACCTACCATGAACTGCACTGCCATAAACATGGGTATGCGTGTATCACTGTAGTATGATGTCTTTGGGAATGTATCCAGGACAGGTATAACTGGGTCAAGTGGAATTCCTACCTTTAGTGTTTGTGAAGAGTCTGCATACTGATTTCTGCAGTGGTGGTACTAGTTCACATTCCCACCAACGGTAAGGAGGCTTCCTTCCCTCGCTCAGCCTGACCAGTATTAGTTTTTGTGTTCTTGATGGCAGCCATTGTGACTCCCACCTCTGACATTTTATCTTTCATTGAAAATGCCAGGCCAGTGAAAAAAGATGATGAAATGTCTTGGAATCCACAGAAGGAAGGCAACACACACGGGTGCCCACAGAGTGGAAGGTCATGATTGTCACACAGCACAAAGGGGACACTGAAACCATGGCAGCATCCTGCATGGGAGGGTCATGCTGTACCTGAGCCAATGGTCACCAAAAAGGACTTTCAAATTCTATGTTTGAAGTAAGAACTTAAGAGCAGGAGGAGAGATGTCACCAAGTGCCAGCTTAGTTTTCTTCCTAGGCTGGTGGCAGGCGGGTGATACAATAGACAGCCAGCATTTCTATTTCAGCAACACATTTGCCAGAATCTTCTATTGCATCATTGTAAAAAGAAGTTTCAAAGCATGATCTCTCTGGGTGAAGGTAAGAAATACCAGGTGGATCAGTCATAGGGAAATTCACAGCTTTCCATTACCTTTCAGGAAGCTGGGGCTGGAACACCCACTCCCAGCAATACGGCAGCCAGCTTTATGCTTGGCACAAACAGTGAGGGATTAGATGTGTAAGAGATGACAGAATTAAAACTAGTTTGACAGACTGAGGCCAAGATGATAAATGTAACATAGACACATGCTAAGGTCTTTAGGTCATTTCTTGTTTCTTCTGGGATTGATGTGGTTTGTTACACAGGATTACAGGAAGATGCTGCTATGGACTCCATAGGTTGTCCCTCCCACCCCAGTTCCTGTGTGGAATCCTGTTCCCCAATTTGATGGTATTAGGAGACGAGACCTCTGAGTGGTGATTAGGTCATGAGGGGGAAGCCCGCATGAATGGGATTTTCTTCTTATAAAACCATGGGAAGTCACAGGACCTTTCTTCTGTTTACCATGAGAGGAGTCAATAAAGATGGCAGCTTGCAAACAGGAGGCAGCCCTTCACCAGACACCAGATCTCCCAGCACCGCTGGTCTTGGGCTTTGTAGTCTCCAGAACAGTAAATGTTTGTTGCTTAGGCCATCCAGCATATGATAACTTGCTACAGCATTCCAGCTGGACCAAAATGCTCTCAGTTATTACAGCTGGTCTTGGACAAGAGCAGTTTTCAAATGTGTTTAGGGGCTGTGGTACAGCGTGGTGGTAGAGTGTGCTCAGTAAGCAAAAAGTCTGGGTTCAGTTCCTACCATCACCAAAAAGAAGTCCATTTAAAATATTTTTAATATGCCATGCATGATTATTTTATATTACTTATAGTTTGTATCTAGTAAATAAAAATTTCTATAATGTAGTTTATTTCTACTGAATCTCAAGTTGGCTATTTCCTTTGATATTCAGTGATTTTATATAATTTATAGAGATGGATGTCTACTGAGGAACCTACAAGGATATGTTGCTCCCCACTACATTTATCAAAATATAGTTTTGGGCCAAAGAGCATTAATTTGAATTGGTCAGCTGGTTTGGATTTGATTGGACTAAATAACAGATTAAGCCAGATGAGAGAATATTAGCACATCGGAAAGTAGGATTGCAGAAAGTGGCATGGAAAGACACAGATAAAAAATGGAGCGACTGAGGGCACAGAGGATAAAATAAAAGATCCAGTATGTATTAATCTGAGAATAGAGGTGATATAGGAGGGACAATGTGATGAGACAATTTTTTAAAATTTCCATAATTGATAAAAGGCTGCAATCTATAGATGTAGAAAGCAACCTTTACACTCAGCAGAATAAAAAATCCATATCTAGACACACTGGAACAAATTTTAGAACTCCACAGAGATAGATTCATACAAGAACCACAGACTGTGCCAGGTACAAAATAAATGGCAGAAGGATTTTCAGTAGCAACATAAACCAGGATATAGTTGAACAATATCTTTAAACAGGTGAGAGAAAATCACTATTAACCTAGAATTGTACATCCAGAAAAACAAGAATGAAACAAATATATTTCCAGGCATATACAGCTGCTATCATTTCTCTACAAATATATAAAGACTAATGGAAAATATAAAATATATACAGACTAATGGAACTTCTATGAAATTTAAGAAAAATAGAAGGAATTAAAGAAAGAATGGAAAGAAATCAGAGAAAATTTCTGATATGCAAAAATAAATGTAGACCAAAAAGTCAAACAAGTATAAATTTAATAAAAAATGCATATATAAGATTAAAAACAGAAATGCCTACTATGTGGCACTGCAGAGGAGGCAGGTGGTAACATACTGCACGAGGGAAGGGTTCAGCTGAGAATGAAAGGTTCTGGGGTCCTTGCTTGTTAGGCAGGGAGGAGGAATTTACAGATGTTAATTAATCATAGAGTTTCCTAAGATGTTAAGTATATATGATAAAAATGTTTTCAAAAGTAACCATTAAAAATAAAAAGAATACTTCCAATCTTATAGAAAGAAAAAACTGGAAACATAAGTATAACCAACTGAAAGAAACTGGCAATAAAAGAAAGATAATCTTAGAAAAAAGAATGAATAGAAATTGTGAAGTAAGTTTGTAATAATAAATCCAAATATAATAGTAATCCCCCCAAAGTTGGAAATGAACTCAATTCCCTAATAAAAGAGATTGTCAGATTTGAGAAAGAAAGGAAATTGTGTTGTATATAAGAAATACCTGAAATACAGAGATATTAATATTGAAGGTAAAAGAATTTTTAAAAACCCGAAAAAACAGATACTCCCAGAAAATAGTAACAAAAGAAACACTGAAATATTCAATGGCAGAAATATACTGATGTTAGGGGAAAAAACTATCACAGGAGAAAAAGTAGTTAACATCAAATGATAAAAATTAGTTTCCCCAGGAAGACAAAATAATTATAAACCTGCATGCACTTCAAAATTGTTAAAACAAAGCATCTGTAGACTTATTAGTGGGTAAGTGACAAATTCAGTATCATATTGGACAAGACAAAACACTTCTCAACTATTATTTGACAAAGCACATTAAAATTATTAAAGGTCTTAAAGACTCAAATGATAAAATTAGCAAGCTTGACTTAATAGGTAAACATAGAAATTTAGGTCTCTAAAGTTAAAAACACCCAGTTGGCTATAGTATAAATGAAACACTGAGATACCTTGACAGTGTAGTACATCAAACAGTGACCAAATATTTCAATGAATTAGCAGAATACTGATCATATTCTCTCACCAAGAGCAGCTAAATTAGTAATCAACTTAAAAAAGATTAGTAAATCCCTGTATAATTGACATCTAAAATAGATTAATAAATGGGAAAAAGATACAGTTCTTCCTTATGATACTACTGTAAATTCTAAAAACGTAGATATATTAATAAATGATGAAAATAACCAAAAATCAGTTATTTGGCAAATACCACAATAATAACTATTGCAGCAAGAATTGTCAGTGGGTGCTACAATGAATGGGCAAAAGTATGACAAGATACAGGATATCTGCATATTTCAAACATATGACCCCACAAAATTCTTAATAGTTATAAGGTAACTGTGGTGGAGAAACATAAAACATTGCTGTTTCTGGTGTTACTCTGTGTTCCAGAGAAACAAAACCAATCATTTCCCTCTTCCTGTTTCTACTCTTTCCTCTCTTTTCTCTTCTCTCTCCCTCTTATAATGTAAGTAGAAATGTTTACAACAATTGCATTTTTAGTAGGAAATAGGATGCTAAACACTAATGCAGTAATCTTTTCAAGGCACAAAATTAGAAAAAACTAGAACTTAAATAAAACAGAAGAATTGGTATATCCTATAAACACAGGAACAAAAATTAATCAAATAGAAAACAAATATAAAATCATTAGTTAGAAAAGCTAATTACCTGAAAACTAATGAAAATCAAATATCTAATCAAATTAATGAAGAAAGAAGATTCATTCTTAAACTGAAGGTATCTATGAGTTCCTCCCAAGAAGCTTCCTACTTAGCGCTGATACATTAAACTCGCTGATCTAAATCAGGTGACTGATGGTCACCTCCTCGAAAATAAATCCTGAAACTGGAAACAAAGTAACACAAGATGACAATGAGATGGAATGACATCAAGTGCTGAAGAAAAACAAAAATTGTCAAAGTAGAATGTGATAGGCAGTAAAAACATCCTTCAAAAATGAAAACAGAGGCTGGGGATTTAGCTCAGCGGCACAGCGCCCCCCTGTCAAGCACAAGGTCGTGAGTTCGATTCCTGGTAACAGAAAAAAAAAAAAAAACCAAAAAACTGAACAAACAGAAAATGAAAACAATTTCTAGGTCTTTGATTCATTTTTATTTTGTGTTCGTACAAGGTGACCGATAAGGGTCTAGTTTCATTCTTCTGCACATGGATCACCAGTTTCCCCAGCACCATTTATTAAAAAGGCTCTTCTTTTTTTCTCCAGTGTGTTTGAAGGCCTTTATTTTTAGTTCCTTTGATCAGTGACTAGAGGTGGATGAGGTTGTTTCTATGTGTTCTGTTGTACCCCACTGGGCTATACGTCTATTTGTGCCACTACCATGCTATTTTTATCACTATAGCTTTTCAGTATAACTTGAAATCCAGGATTGTAATGCCTCCTGTTTTGCTCTTTTTATTTAAGATGGTTTTGCATTCTGGGCCTATTCTGGTCCCATATAAATTTTAGGATTGTTTCTTCTAGTTCTGTGAAATATGTTACTGGTATTTCTTAGAAACTGCATTGAAGTTATATATCATTTGTTAGAATATGGCCATTTTGACAATATTGAGTTCATCTATCCAAGTTGAAGGAGATGTCTTTCCATTTTCCTTAATTTTTTTGTCTTTTTGAGAGAGGGTTTCCCTATGCAATTCAGGCTTATCTTGAGCTCACTTTGTAGCCCAGACTGGCCTTGAACTTGCAGTGATCCTCCTGCCTCAGCCTCCTGGGATTACAGGCATGTGTAATCATGCCTGGCTCCATTTTCTAATATTCTTTTCAATCTTTCTTTAGAGTAGTATAATTTTTGTTGTAGGACGTCTTTCAGCTCCTTGGTTAGGTTGATTCCTAGATATTTAATATTTTTTTGAAGCTACCATGAATGGGATTGTTTTCCTGATTTCTTTCTCAGTGGGCTCATTATCGATGTACAGGAATGCTATTGTTTTGTGTGTGATGGTTTTGTATCCTGCCACTTTGCTGAATTTGTTTGTGAGCTCAAAGAGTCTTCTGGTGGGATATTTAGGTCTTCTATGTAAAGGATCATATCATCTGCAAATGGAGAAAGTTTGACTCCTTTCTTTCCCACACATATCCTGTTTATTTTTTCTCTTGCCTGTTTGCTGTGGCTGAAGTTTTAAGTATTGTATTAAAAAGACATGGTGAGAGTGGGTACCCTTGTCTCATTCCTGATTTTAGAGTAGGAGCTTTCAGTTTTTCCATATTTAGTATGATGTTGGCTGTGGGACTTGTCACGAATAGCTTTCATCAGTTTGGGATAATGTCTTTCTGTATCTATTTTCATCTGGATTCTTTTTTTTTATTGTGATAGATGTATTTTGACAAAGACACTTTCTGCATGGAGATGATCATGTGACTTTTATCTGTAATTTTATTTACATGCTGTTTTACATTTATTGATTCATGTATGTTGTACCACCATGGCTTGAAGCCATTTGCGATCAAAGACCCACCATACCTTTCCTGGGTAGCTTCCTGAAACAGTTAAACACATCGTACTATAATGATGCATGCACATCCATGTTTACAGTTGCTAGATTCACAATAACTAAACTACGGAAAGCCTAGATGCCCATCAACAGATGATTAGTTCAAGAAAATGTGATATATATATATATATAGTATATATTATATATATATTTCACATATATTTATTATATGTATATTTCAGCCATAAAAAAGGATGAGTTTGAGTTATTTGTAGGAAAGTGGGTGGATCTTAAGGCTATAATGTTAAGTGAAAAAAGTCAGACACAGAAGTTTAAATATTATATGCTTTATCTTATATGAGAAACTCAAACTATAAATAAATTGAAGAGTAAAATAAAGAAGAGATGGTAGCAAAATAGGAAGACAAACTTTCATTAGAGAGGGAAAGGAGTTCTAAAATCATCAAGTTACAATGATATGTAACATTTCCTCAGAACAAATATAATTAAGAGCCTATCCCAATAAAATATGGAAACAGTAAAAGTGCTCATGAGAAGCAAAATCTGAAGAAATTCATCCCCTTTAAAAAAAGGAGTTATTAGCACCAGAAAAAAGTTCATGATGGAAATACAAAATTGTAGGAGGGAAAGAAGTCCAAGAAAGTGTACATTCATAGGTGAATGTGAAAGACTGCTTAAAGCAAAAATATTAAATTTTTCGATTGTTATAATAAAATGATAAAACAATAAGACAAAAAAATGTGAGACGGGGTTCATAAAGTTACGCTTTTGTGATGTTCTATATTTTCTTGAAAGTATACAGCTACTAATCAGAGGCAGAACAGAAGTCAATAATAAGTATTACAATACAGAATAACCACTCACTTTTCTCATTGCTGGGACAAAACAGGTAAAATTGGCAACCTGAAGGAGGAGGTGTTTATCTCGGTTCTTGGTTTTAGTTCATAGTCTTCTGGCTCCAAGGCAGAAAGGCACGGTGGAAGAGCCCAGCAGAGGAGAGTGGCTCATATCATGGCGAGAAGGAAGCCGAGAGTGGAGGGCGCCACCTCTTGGTCGGAATGCTCCACCGTCACATTGAGCTGTAGCGCCTCCACCATCCGACTCTTTCAAAAGCTCCGCCCATGAGTGCATGAGGCTTTGATGGGCCGTCTATGTACAAGCCATAATACTCAAACAATAATAAAGAATAAGTGCCTGGGAATAGAGAGATGAAGAAATGTGAACGTCCTCTAAATGTAAAAAATTCCCATATAGTATTTTTGAACTGAAAGACTAAATATCAGCAAAATATCAGTTCTCCTCATATGGATCCATGGAATCAGTGTAATCCCAATGAAAAATCTCAGCAGGTTTTCTTAATATGAAATATGAGGCACTTATTCTAAGATCGCATATGGAAGTACAATATGTCAGGAATAGTCAAAGCAGTTTTGAAGAAGATGAATATGCTGGACAGCTGCTACTTCTCGATGTCGAGTCCTATGACGCTATGATAATTATGTGGTAGCAGTGAAAGGATAAAAAATGGTAGAGAATTCAGAGTCAAGAAATCAGCCAGCACACATATGGTGACCTGATTTACCACCAAAGCACCACCGTAATTCAGTGGAGAAAGGGTGGGGTTTACAGTAAAGGTGCTGGACACCTTAGGAGAACAAAAAGAGCCTTGATCCCTACTTCACATCCTACCTCATAATCAATTTGAGATGGTGCATAAATCAGATATGGAAAGGGGAAAAATAATGCTTCCAGAAGAAAACAGGACAGATTACCTTCATGACCTCGGACCAGGTCCTTACACAGGACACAAATTATGTGAAATACTGATCAATTGGACTTTATTAATATTAAGAACTTCTGGTCATCAAAATATACCATCAAGACAACGAAAAGGTGAGCCAAACACTGCAATAAATGTCCAACAAGAGACCTGAATCAATAGTTTATAAAGAATTCCTATAAATAAAAACATGACAACTCAATTCAAGAATGGGCAAAAGATTTCAATAGATATATACAAGCAATATGCAAATGGTAAATAAACATATGAAAACATGCTCAACAGCATTATTCATCAAAGAGATGAAACTCTAAGGCCATGATGACGTATCACTATACAGGCAGCAAAAGCTTTAAATGTATGAGAAAATACAATACCAAATTCATTGGCAAGTGTGTGAAGGATCGAATTTTAAGCTGCTGTGAGTGACGGTGGAGCATTCCGACCAATGGTGGAGCATTCCGACCAATGGTGGAGCATTCCGACCAATGGTGGAGCATTCCGACCATTGTCAGTTGGTGTAGGTATCTTGGAAAATTGTTTAGGAGGAGCTACCAAGATCTGCAGCAAGGCTATGCCAGGACTCAGCAGTTTTGCTCTTGGCCAGACATCCAGCAGAAATGAACACTATCGATTAAATGTTTGTGCCCTTCCATGCCCAGTTCATATGGTGAAGTCCTAATGTCCAAGGTGATGGTACTAGGGTAGAGGTGGGCCGGAACCCTCATGGGTGGGATTAGTGGCCTTGTGAAAGAAAATGCTAGAGAGCGCTTTCCATCTGGAAGGCAGGAGCTGCAGTTTGCAAGAGCATGTACCACAGACCCTGGCCATTCTAGCACCCTGACCTTGGACTTCTACCTGCAGAACTTGAGAAATAAATGTATGTAATTATAAGCCACCTATTCCATGGCACTTGGTTATAGTAGCCTGGCTGGCTAAGGTAGTTCAGCAAAACACATTTATAAGAATGATCATGACAACTCTATCCACAGTAGCACTAAGCAAGGAATGACTCAAAAGACCATCACATTAGGATTAGTAATTCCATATGGGAAAAGAGAAGGGAAAGAAGGAGAAAGTTTGTATATATGTATATGCAGGATAGTTAACACAGGTGTTCTACTGTCCTGTATTTCCTTGCTGAAAGAAACTGTCAGTGAGGCATTGGTTGATTAGCTTTGTATGTCTATATGTGTTTTCATGAGAAACTACATTGAAGATATCAATATGTAATACAATAAGCATTGTTAATTCCCTACCACTCTGTTTGTAACTCTGTAATGTCTGTACTAAATGTTGTCGGTCTGTTAGTATTTTCCTCCTTTTATTTCTAAAATTAAAAAAAAAAAAAAAAGGATTAGTAATTCCAGTGCATGGTGACATCATATAATAAGGAAAGAAAGAGCTGTTGCTATGTGCCTGGGCAAGGATAAATCTTATAAACATAATTTTGACTGAGAGAAGGTTGACATAAACAAGTATATATCATAAGACTCCATTTGTATGAAATTTAAAATCAGGCAGAAGCCATCTATGTTAACGAAGTGGTTACCCATGATAGGGAAATGGATTGGATAGTCTTGTGTGTGCTGGAATGTTCCATGGGTTTTAGTCAAGGGCATGTTACATGGGTGGATAGATGTATAAAATTTCATCAGTCTATGTGAATTGTGTACTTATTGAATGACAATTGTATTTCCAGGAAAATGAATGACATTAAAAAAGATAAGCAAAATATTCCTCCGGGAAAACCAGAAGATGAAAGGGAAGTTGCCCTGTGAGACAGAAGGACTTATAAAGCTCTAGTAATTAAGACTGTAGTGTCAGTACAGGGATAGACAATTTGATCCAAATAGAATAAATAGAGCAGGAATTAGTTTCCATATATGAAAATGTGACTGCAGATCCTTAGGGAAGAATTAATTCTTCAGAAATGGTGCTGGTATGGCTGGTGCCTTTATTTTTAAAAAGTGACTTCTACCTGCCGTCACACACACAAAAATTCTTGACTACCATACCAAAGAAAAAAAATACTATGACATTTTTAGATATAGGAAATTTTAAAGTGTAGGAAAATACTTATTGACCAGGAGCAGTGGGATATTTTTTAAATGAGGAATAAGAAGCCCTACTCATAAGATAGAAAATGTGACTATATTGAAATTTAAAACTTCTGTTCATTAAAAACCATCATAGAGAAAATAACAGATAAGCCATAAACTGGAAAATGGTATTTGCAAAACATATGACAAAAATAATATCTATGGTATAGAACATAATAAGAATTCTTTAAAAGGAAAAGACTAAGTAAAATAGCTCAGTAGAAAATGTAGAGAAAGATGGTAGTCATTTTGCAGATGAGGTAACTAATGGATAAACATTGGAAAAATTATGAACCTCATAAGGAATTGAGAAAATACAAATTAGATCACAATGAGATATAATTTACAACAGCAGCAGCCTTTAAGTACTAAATATTGGCAAGGATATCAACAGATACTGCTGGAGGTATAAAGCATCCAACCACTTTGGGAAACAATTAGGCAATGTTTTGCCTATGTGAATAATTTCACTCTGTAGCCCAGCAATTTCACTCATCAATAGACACTTAAAAAAATTCCTACATACGTGTATTAGAACAACTTTCTAAGAATGTCCATAAGCTGGGTGTGGTGGTGCACACCTGTAATCCCAGCACTCAGGAGGCTGAGGCAGGAGGATCGCCATGAGTTTAAGGCTAGCTTAGGCTACATAAGTGAGTTCAAGGTCAACCTGCACTACACAGCGAGACCTTGTCTCAAAAAAAGTCCATAAAAGAATTGTGCATATTAATAACAACCAGAAAGCTCAAATGGCCATTCAGAGAAGAATGGATAAAAGTAAGTTATGATAAATTCACATAATGGTATTACACAATCATGAAAATAAAGTTACATGAAAAAATGCACCCATCTTGGAAAATAGCAAGTTTCAGAAAAAGATATGCAATGTTATAACAACCTTATAATGTTTATAAACATGCAAAACTAAACACTGTAGTGTTTATCCATGTACCCAAATCTAATAAAAGTAGTTAGAAAGCAAGGGAATGGTAAACCCAAGACAATGTAGTGAACACTGAGGTGGCTTCCAGGGCAGTGGTAATGCTCTTCTTCTGTTTGCTTCAGGATTTGCATATTTCCATGTATTATTTGATATGAACCAAATGTTAGACGATGAATATTCTAATGGAGGTTGTTACCCGTGGGATTAGATTTCTGCCATGAAGTACATGGTGATGAAGGACACTGATTCTGAGATTAACTGTCTGGCTTCTCACTGGCCCTTCCCAATTAACAGCAGCATCACCCTGGGGAAATTACTGAAGTGTCTTGTGCCTCAGCATTCGCATCTGTAAAAGAGGAACAGTAAAAGAAACGTAATGGGGTCATTGCAGTGATTAAATGCATTCATAGACATAGAGCGTTTAGCAGAGCTCGAAGACATCACTCTGGAGGGCCACATACACAACCGCTCTTAGTTTCACTTTATTTGCAAGATGGGACAGTAGGGCTACGGAGAAACAATATACATGTTGCAGATGACAAGAAAAGCGCAGTAAATATTCAGTATGCAAAATTTGTTTGTAAAAAATCTGACTTAATCCCATGGCTTTCCTATATTTAGTTCTGAAATGAAAGAGCTAACAATGCTATCCCTGGAAGTGACTTCCTCAGTGAATAAAGGCATGCTTTTAAGAGTAGAGTGGTCAGGCCAGGTGACACACGACTATAATCCCGGCACTCTGGATGGTGGAGGCAGGAGGATTGCAAGCTCAAGACCAGCTTGGTCAACTTAGTGAATTAATGAGAACTTGTCTCCAAATAAATAAATAAGTAAAATAAAGTGAAATTAATAAATAGGAATGCGGCTCCGTGTGGAGGCCCTGGGTTCAAGAGTAAGTTAGATAACGGCATATCCTAGACTTTTCATAACATCTCTGTTGAGATTCTGCTGCAGTCCTGTTACGGTAGCTTTCTTCATACTGTAATCGTATTTTATTATAATGGAATTTTTGAAAATGTGGGAAAATCTGTAGATCTACGCACTTAGAAACAAGCATGCGTCGTGACTCAATGCGGTGTCTCCTTTCTGCACTTCAACAAAAAAGATTGAGATCGCACGAATAAATTAAGTATGAGGAGGAGCGGCCAATGAGACAAATTGTGGCTGCGCAGGTGGCAACTCGTCCCTTGCACAGGTATCCAGGAGCAGTTTACTCACTTTACTGATTTCTCTGTCCTGTCCTACAGGGGAGGGGACCAGGTACCAGGTGCAGCCAGGCCGTGATGCAGGAGCTTGGGACACTGCCCGAGGACATTTTCCCCCAGAATTCTTTCTCCGCATTTCCTGATTAGGATACAGCCACTTGGGATCCACTTCATGGAAACAGCAGTTCTTTCTCAGTCTGTTTTTAACGTAGATGTGTACTTACTCTTGATGGACCCTCAGTAAGCACCACGCAGATTCCCAGCAGCTGTAGGGAGCTGTCGAATGGAAGGCAGGCAATGCCTTGTTCAGTGTAGCCTTCCTTTTATGGTTCAGCTGCAGAAGTCAGGGCCCCAGCTGCTTTGCTGCTTTCCTGCGTATGGTGCAGCATTTGTCAATATTAAATTTAATTTGTGCTAAGAGCCAGTCACTAAGAGAGAAAACAAAAAGCTCACAGAACTTTACTTTGCCTGTGTGTTCAGTATAGCCAGCACTAGCAAAGCTGATAAATTCAGCAACATTATCCTACCCAAATCTAGGTCAGTTCCATTGATTAGAAATGTTAGAGATTTAGGAACTGACCCTATTAAAACCCCTTCAAATTTAACTATATCACAACCTATTGACTCGCTTGTAGTCTTTAAATCCCCAAGCACCAGTCCAATGGGTCAACATTAAAGAGGTCATGATCAACAACAGACATTTATTGAGCGCCTATTGTGTGCAAGGCACTGTTCTAGGTGTGGGGCTACAAAGACAAAGGAGAAACAGTCCTTGCCCTCACGGAGCTTACAATCTAGTCTAACAGGACACATATATAAGAAGACAAAGGACAATGCAAGGTAGCATATAATATTAGGGCGCTGGGTAGTAACAAACAGGATTTCAGCTTCTTTTTTTACTTTTTCTTTTTCTTTTTTTTTTTTGCATTTGCTTTTCAATACCCTGAGTAGGTGGGGGTGAGTGAGCTAGAAGAGAGGGGCTTATCTATTTGGTTTTCATCCTAGGGCTGTCTCACCTCTTTCCTTTCCCAAGCATCTCCTGGTCTGTGCTAAAACCCTGGTAGTGGGTTCACTCCTCCTAAGCTCCCTGCATTCCCTGCTTCTGATCACAGTCCCCTTGACAAAGCCCCTGCGAGGGTGCCCCATGTCCCTGCGACTGCCCTGGGGTTAGCATGGAAAATCCACAGCATGGAACTCCCTTCTCTTCCCTCCTTCCCAGCCCAGCCCCCACCAGGAGGGCACTGCTGAAGGACCTTGTCCTGCGGCCACAGTGGACTCTTCCCATCTACTCAGGTCTTCACTCCAAACCTGTCCCTAGGGAGGTCTCTGGTTTCAAACATACAAGGAAGACCCTGGCTGCCCCAAAGACGGCTGGCTTGAGATCACACCAAGACTATAAGAATAAAGTCAGGAGAGAATGATGTCAAAGAGACACACTGCATCTGAAGAAGAAACCATGAAGGTGAGAGAAATGATTGGGTCAGAGACAAAAGAGGACCATAGATCTTCTCTAGGAAGAAGCTGATTTCACAGCTTCACTCATCACCCCAGTGGAATCTAGGGCATTTTCTGAAATAAGGTCACTCTTACACATGGGCATGTATGTGTGAGGAACTAGATAGACACATGCATTTCAATAGCACTGTTTTAAGCCTAACAAAAGTTCAAATATCTCCTTCTACATTTACTTAGCATCCGTTTAGCTTCTAAATCATAATTTTAGTTTTTGCAGGGAGTGTTCATGTCAGAAATAAGGCAATTCCCCTCCATTCTAAAGTAATTCAAAAAGATCAGTAGTGGAGAAAACTTTTGGAAGACAAAGGTGATCGGATGAGAGGTGTCATTTGGAATTGGGCATAACCTAAGGATTACAAGAGGCCGCACAGATTTTCTTTAGGTGTAGTACTTTGTGCTCTGTGTTAAGTTGTTAAAAGAAAACCTTGAACTCTAAAAACCTAGGGTCTTGGAGCTCCTGAATTGTTGGAGTTCACCGTCTAGCCCTCAGGAGTGCACTCCAGGGTTAGCGAAGCACAGGGACTTAGTTGCCAAACACCCATTAACGGTAATGGAAATCACACAGTAAGTCCCCACACAGCGCGCTGAATATTTACCTCCTAATGTTCTTTTAATGTACGCTTTCTTGGGTGAATATTTACTGTAGAATATTAAATGTGAGATTCCTCTTTTTATGGGCCATTTGAAGTGATTGATTTTGTTTGTGAATTCCTGTAACTTCGCCCGTAATGGCTATCTATTGTAATGGCCCCTGCCAAATGTTCATGCATTGAAATAACAGAAGCCATGGGTCGACCAGCTGTGGCGTTGGATTACTGTGGTCTTAAAAGCTGGGAGGAGGCTGATGACACAGCTGGGGAGGGAAGAAAAAGGTGTGTTATGGAACGAGTCTGACTTAGGCTTCAAATGTACTGAAATCACTGAGGTCTGTAAACATGGTTTGATAGTCATCCTTTATATCAGAGTTTATGTTTAATGGTATTGCATGGCATTAAGTCTGACAGTCATGAAATGACAGTGGCAAGACAAGAACTCAATCGCCCACAACCAGGTCCATCAGTACAATCCATCAGGATTCTAGGCATTGTGTTTAATGCTGCAATAAAACCACCACCCAAGTGGTAATTTCTTATACTTATTTGTATCATTTTTTTAAAAAAATGAACTCGCAAATTCTAGCTCCATATGGATTTAAAAACGTTTCTTAGTGAAGCCAAGAATTTCAAAATGCAGTTGCTTCCCAGTCTTTTGAGTATTTCAGAGAGAGAAGTTACAAAAAGATGGAGCTATCTTAATACTCTTTTAAAAGAGAAACCTAAAGATACACAAAGATGTAAGGTAATATTATGCCTTTGTAACTATGCCTTTCCAAATTGCCATAAAAATATGACTTGTTAAAGAGTTGACATCTGAGCAAAATAATCTCTTCATGTGATCCTAAATGTGGTCTATAAATCAAGTGCATAACATTCATATACTTTTTATGTTCATAGAAACATGGCGTGTTCAGAGTCCATACTGCAAAGAGATTGTGTCGGAGTAAAATTCATAGTTCCAGAACTATGAGAAAATTAAAAAAATGAATTCCAGTCTGGTTTGGACAGCTACTTTAGCATTTCACTGTCTTTCAACAGCTCAATCCACACCACAACAATATGAACTTTGTTTTTGCTGTGTGAATCCTTGGGCTGTGTCTGCGTTTCAACAACAGTACTCCACGTAGTTAATAGTACTAGTTCGTGAAAGGAAATGGAATCTTTGTACTAAGGAGATGAAAAGAATTGGTAAGGGAGAGAGAGACCTTAAATCACAAATTGAATCAGGGCAGTCTCTATATATAGTATTTGCTGGCACCTTCAGATTTTGCATTAGAGAACTAATACTTCCAGAGCAATGTGAAAAAAAGTGCACCAGTATATTCTTAAAAGACTATTTCTGAACAATATTACTTATTTAAATGACAATGTATAATACTAATTGATTTGCTTTGTATAAACTGAGTCTTTCCTATTCTCTCAGAATGAGAAATGGTAGTGAATATAATGTGAGATTTGCAGTGAATCTGAAGAGTGCAGAAGATAATGAACTGTATGACAGGGAATCTTTTCCTGTTCTTTTCTCCTCACAGAAGGGCAGTTCCTTGCAGTTAAGGAACACTTTAGAAGTGTGTGTTTTGCTTCCAGAGAAGCAGGGGATAGATTCAGTCAATGGGGATCCATCTAGGAGGAAGTGCTTTACCCACAGAGGGAGACAAGTAGTACTGGAATATAAAATGCCCCTAGAATATGGTTCTTGCTAAAGTTGGAATCCTATCATTCCAAATACAAAAAGTCTTCAAACAAGTCTATGAGAGACCTATAGAGTTTTAGATTTGGAACAAAGCCTAAGAGATCTTCCAGTACAGGGACATGATTCTAAAGCAGAGGAAACAAGGTCTTAAGAGAAGTTACCTGTACCAGTTGTTACTAAAGAAAACTATCTTTAAGGTTTCTTGTTAGCATCTTTTTGTTTTAATAACACAGTTTGTAGTTTTCAATTTTGTCCTTTGGGAGCACGTCTGTACATGAGAAAATGTTATAGCTGTTCTCTCTCTGACAGAGCAATCTGCCTGAAGCCTAGGGGTTCAAAAACTGTTACACAACATTTTCCAGTCAAATACGAAGTGCATGCTAATAACGCGCATTGCGAACACAGTAACTCGTCAGCCTGATTCCGGGTCATTTCCAACCATCACTGAAGAGTCGAGTTAGGAAGAATAAATTACCACATAATCATACTCTATAAAAATACTGGCCTAGAGTGCACTAAAAAACTCTCGATAAATAAATATTGGACATCTGCCTTGTGAAAGTCAGTCCGTGGAGATGTGCTCTTCGAAAACCATGTCCGTACTTTCAGGCTGCTTTTTACAAATCACACAAACAGTCGGACAAATGACAAAGGTTATAGATCAGGTAATAGAATACAACGTAGTAGAAAAATGTCTTTTGACAAGGTGTTTCTATAAAGGAATACAACCACCAGTGAGCTGCTCATTTCTGTTTCAAAGGCAATACTTAAAGAGATCCGAACTGTTTTTAGCCACCCCAGCGTCGCTGAAATGAGGGTTCAGTTACTAACGCAACTCCTTTCAAAGGGACAACACTCATTAGGACTCATTAACTCTGGAATTTGTTGTCGCAAACCAGCTGCAATGAGCCGTGGGCAAGTTGCCGGGCAGCTGTCCATGGTCCTGGAGGAGCGACGCGGTTCTCTGTCATCCGCTGTTTCCAGTTCTTGCGTGGTGGCTCCAGAAGTCTGATACCGTGGGTACCTGGGATAACGGTCTGGGCTTACGATCTTGCGTACCCATTGCTCAGAACACAGGTTTAGTCTCCGGATGATTTACAGCAGGTGATTCTGGTTTCCAGTCTGGTTGAAAAAAATGAATATTGAATGTCCGTGCCCAGTTCTTGAATACTCGCTTCTCCGTGATGAACCGGTGATGACTGCCCTTCCGTCCCCGCTCATGGGAGAGGTACATTGTACATTCATCAGGTCCAAATGGTTCATAATAATGATAAGGTACTGAAGGGTGAGTAGGATCCCTGTAGGAAAAAAATGAGATAACCTATTAAAGCCAATTTTTTTTCATTGACCTATTCAAGTAAGATGTTACCTTTCATAAGCTGATAAGCACACATCTTATTTTCTAGTCAAATGAATTTTGTCAAGTGGTTTTGCTGATGTTGAGTCAGTAAGCAGGTGGGGAGGTTTTTAGGTATGAAATAAATGCAATGACCAACATTATTAAACAGAAATTAAAAATGTTCTTAGGATGTTCAGTTTTCTGAGACTTAGTCACTACATATTTGTAGTCACAATTATACTGTTTTCTCTCTTGCTCCCATACCAGTGATTTAGTACAAATAGCTATCAAGATATAAAACAAAACTAGATTATTTCCCACAGAACCATCTCAAACCCTCCACAGACTTCTAGATAAAGTAGGAGCATAGCCTGCAGGGTCTTCTCATCACTGCCCAGCCTCACCCATTCCACCTCACTGTCAACCCCAAGCTCATCCCTACCTCACAGCCGTTGCCCTTGAGGCTGGCTACCTATCTGGAACACATCCCCATGAGTTTTCTCCTTCTTACCTTCGCCTGTCAACTCGAATAATCCCTCTTCACAGGCTTTACTGATACCTGCTCCCTTCCTGCACTCTCACTTCCTTTATGGTGTTAAGCTCAGTTTGAACTGGCTTTATTCTCTTGTTTATTGTCTTCTCACGAGGGCAGGGCTTTATCTTATTCCTAGAACAGCGCCTGCAAGGGCCTCAATAAATGTTTGAGTGTCTGTTGCAGAAAGAACTGTGTATGGAGTTAGCAGAGAACACAGCAAGCATCTAAAGACATTTTCTCCTCCAAGTGCAGAAAGCTGCTGATCCTATTTTGATCCCCTGGGAGACAGCAAGTAGGATGCCACCATTTCCCTCTCATGGCTCTACATGTCCCGTGTACTCAAAATCTGGAGTTGCTAGGTCCAGAAATTCTAAATCCTCAGTCCCTACTGTGTAGCCTGAGAGTCCCTGCATGGTTTTGCCTTCATTTGCCCGTCTCAGTCTCAAAGAAGAAACATTGGCTCATCTCTTCAAGGTCTTAGGCCCAGGGCTTACACGGGGGAGTTGGGGGTGCCATCCTAGGGTCACTGAAGAGAACTAATCTCAAACTAGTCTCCATCCTGGACCATCCATCCCACCTGTCTTTGGAAGAGTAGGTGATAAAGCCTAGGTGTCCCGGCAGACAAACTTCCCTACCTTGAGCTACACTCACCAACTGAGATTGTTGCAGACACTGATGAAAAAACCACAGGAGATGAAAAAACCACACAACCAAGCCTCTTTGAGAGCTCAGGACACTGGGGTCCCCTCCAGTGAGGAGCTTGGTTTCCAAAGATACTCTCCCAGCTTGCTACCTAGTCTTCTTCTTTGGAGGAGATCAATACACAAATGGCTTTTAGAGTAGCAGCTTTACTGGGGTCAGAGATCAAAGTCTTTTATCAAGAGAGGTGTCGAGTTTGTGGTTCTGACAACAATAAACCTTTGAGCAGTTTCTTCTCTTAGGTTAAAGTTCTTCCAGGAAGAGAGATTTATTTTTGTCATGCAGCATCTAATCATTCCTCATGCTGGTGGCTGCTGTCTGAATTAATCTCTACATCCCTAATAGGCCTGTGTCCAAAGGAGGTATTTGTCCTATCTAGTTGTGACAGATTTCACTGATTTGCTTACCCTAGAAATTGGAATTCCTTAAAATTCTAATAGAAGATGTTTTCAATACAGAAAATGTCTGGTAGGGGGAAAATTGAGGTTGGAACTGCCAACTCTGAAGAAAAAATAAATAAACAAAAGGGAGTAGAAATGTGTGAGGGAAATCTCTGCATATTTACATGGCATAATTTGGAGAACTAGGCTGTATTGCCATGGTACCCTCAGGGTTAAGCTTTTATTCCATCTTAAGTCAGGTTTTAAATTTGACTCATCTAAGTTTTGGACATCTTATTGGCATCAATCTGGCTAAAGAAACAATTAGGCTTCTAAAAATATCACAGATTGATCTGGCACCCAGGGATAGAGGGTAACTGGAACCCAGCTGAAGGATGCTATGGGATCAATTTCCTTGCTCAGAAGACCATCTCTCTGAAGGAAAACTTATCTGACTCCATATTGATCAGCTAGCAAGAGAATTAAATTCACATGTTTGGGTATTATAGTTCCAGAGGTATCCAAATGGGCCATCCGTGTGAGGGAGAGTTGTTCCCATGTTTTCACTCTGTGCAAGCAGCAAAGAAGAGCTCTGTGTGACTTGGGAAAGCAGAGCTGCTCTCTGGGCTGTGAGCCTGCTCTCAGCTGGCCTCCACGTCTCCCTTCAGAAAGCCCTTCCTGGCTTATGGTTCTAACTCATCAGGCCTCCTCTCAGACCCGACTTCCTACCAGCAGCCACAACTCCCTTCCCCTGCCTGACCGCAGTGAGAACAACCCTGAACACCAGCAGATTTTCCACCCACAGACGCTGTTGGAAAAGGAAGGGTTCCAGTGCCCAAGTTCCTGTTTGGAGCCTAGTGAAGCTGAAGGAGAGGACTGGGAGGGGACGGTCACAGAGCCAGTTCCGGGGCTGGCTGCAGCCTGCCATCTGCACTGTGAGGCCTCTGTGGGCGTGAGTCCTGCAGAGTTGTGTGAAGAAAGATTTTTCTTTGTCATTGTAGGTGAAGCAGAGGGAGAGTGAAGGAACCAACATTTAGTGTACATGGGGAGATTTAAAGAACTACTGTTGGTGGTGGGTGTGCTGCCCGCATCGACTCTGCTTTAAATTTGGGCTCAGGCACAATTTTTTTTTTTTTTTTTGAACTCAGCATGCTCTACCACTGGGCTACCTCCTTTAGCCTTTTCTTTCTTTCTTTCTTTCTCTCTTCCTTCCTTCCTTTCTTTCTTTCTTTCTTTCTCTTTCTCTCTTTCTCTCTTTCTCTCTTTCTCTCTTTCTCTCTTTCTCTCTTTCTCTCTTTCTCTCTTTCTTTCTTTCTTTCTTTCTTTCTTTCTTTCTTTCTTTCTTTCTTTCTTTCTTTCTTTCTTT